>NC_138151.1:10464252-10874252 GCF_964199315.1 Orbicella franksi
GCTTGAGTGGTATATACTAAAACAATTATTCACCTCAGTGTCGGTGAAAGTGGTAGATATTTACCTCCACTTCGGTAAATAATTGTTAATTGTCTACGGGTGTCAAAAAACTTCCGAAAAAGTCCGGAAGCAGTTTTTATGGAAGAGAAACTTGTGTCTAGGTACACTATTCCTTCCGCATAATACAACAGCCTTTCATATTTTTTATGTAAACAAAACCCACCACAATAAATCGATTTGAGAGTCTCTGTTATAAACTCATGAAAATGTGTGCCTGCAGACCTGCCAATTTTTTGCAAAATCCATGAATGCTAGAGGGTAAGCATTGTCCCCGGCCATACATTTCGTTATATAATTTGGCAAGTTTTGGTTCCCATATTTTCATGTGCTTGCAACGGCTCTTTATGTGATTTCGCATACTTACTAAGTTCAGCATGATAAATCGAGAGGTGAGCCTAATTTTCTTGTTTGATTTAAAAGAAATCGAAAAGCAAGACATCGTAGAAAAGGTCTCCACATGGTGTGCATTTTAACGGTGCTTTAGATAATGTTGGAAGCTCAAAATAAACGATTATTTCCTTCCCTATTTCAGACCTGACCGAAAAATCGATACCTTATCTCGGACCTAGACTGAACTGCTTCTCTTTCGGTTAACATTTGAAAAGGGCTTCGAATACCTCATGTTTATAATTATACCTCACTTCTCGATCAAGGGATAAATGACAGGGATGGAGTGGTTTTCAGCTGAATGTCGTAAAACCAAAACCAAACCAATTACTTACCATTTAGACTACTCAGCCGATATCAGACCGTAATAAAACCGAAACCAAAATAATTCAGTGCCTTATTACTTTCCACACCACTCTAAAATACCTAATTCTATAACCAGTGTGTGCAAACTATACCCTATTGCACACCAAAATGGTCGAAATGTATAACCTATTTCAGATAAAAGGACTCAAAACCCATGCTATTTAGTGCTGCACATACTTTTAAGGTTCATATGAAGGAGTACCCACCCACCCAAGGAAATAAGGGAAACTAAAAACAACCATCTACAAACTGTTGGAGTGAAAATACGCCACAGACATTTTTCAAGCAATGCGGTTCCGGAGTTGAACAAAAATATTGGCGGATCGACGGATTTGGCGAAAAAATGGCACGGATCGGCGGATTTGCGTACCCCTATTCACCCCTCCTCGTTGGCAAGGCGGTTAAAAAAAACATAGCTTCGGGCAAGGGTTTCGAAGCCACATCACAATCGGTTCGTTTGTTCTTGTTAACATTGTTTTTTTGTTTTAAGAGACAGTGGAGGAAGTGAACCATTTATTTTCGGTCTATCCTTCAATTATTGCTCGCTATATATCGGTACGGGGTTTTCAGTCTAGGAACTGTCAAACGTTGCCAGGGAAACGACTTCATTGTAACTATGCTTCAGTCTTGTTTTTGGGTAAGAACAAGAGATAAAAACGACGTTTCGAACTCTGCGAGATAATTTTCAAGTTTAAAAAAAATGGAAAAAATGAAAATGATCTCAGACAGATCGAAACGTCGATTTTTATCTCTAGTTTTATCCTAAAATGTTTTTCGAAGAAGTTACTTATTAGTATTGTTTTTCACTTCTTATATTTTCCTTTATGTTCTCACTTCACATTAAGGTGCTAAACATATCTTCTCTTTTCCTTCTAGAGGCGACAAGAAGACAGAATTTGCATCTCGATAAGATGAAAGCGGATATATTTAGAGGCATTCGTATTAGCACCCGCGAGGTCACTTTTCCATTTAAATGCATTTTTAATTTTGCCTAGGTATGGCGAAAAAATTGTTAAGGACAAGCCAGTTATTTTTTCGCAAATGCTGAAGTAAGAGAAGTTTATTGTGAATACAGTGTGAAAAACAGTTCGTGATGTTAAGCAAGGAGAGCCGCTGAACTCGAGTTTCGAGGAATACAACGCAAATAGTAACAATATTCCATATAATACATAACACAGCCGACCAGTATTGTGAAAAACGTGTTAAAATTTATAGATATACAGAAAGAAAGATAAATTTCTTGACTTCCATCCCAAAATAAACACCCAGTTGAAACTCTTTTTGGTAAGACTGATTCCTTTAATGAATTCATATTATTACGGCATATTTTATTTGGTTTCGCGTTTAGTCCCTTCAAGGTTTGTGATTGTCAGTCGATGCTTGTTTGCGTGAACAGTTGTATAAATAAGTGCTAAGAGTACGATTTCCTAAATGAAGTTGATTTAAGAAAGGAATGGTAAAAAATGAAAAATATCTAATGTAATAAATGAATCAAAAGCAACTTTTAAACAGTGGAATAGCACGTAATGTCTAAACATCTGCGGTTACCGAAAAATTCCGAAATATTGCACACTGCATAAGTGTAAAGGTTATTGCCTCAAGGATCGCCATCCCCCTTTGGCATTTCTAATTGTGAACTTAATTTAAAGTAGCGATTTTTGACCTGCCTGACCATTGAATGGAAGAATTCATCTAACCTTCAAATAATGGTAAGCTTGGAATATCTGATTCTTTTTAATCTTACTAGTTTCCATTCAAATGATAAAGTAACAAATATTCTTGACGTATCACTATATAAGAACAGAATGAGCTTCTTGTGAAATCATTAACTCCTAATAAGATAAAGAACAATTATTTGAGGGCAATCATTGTATCTTGCTTCCGCAAATCTGAAGCAAGACCAAATTTTAAATGGCAAATATTATTTCAATGCTTTAAAGCATTTCTTTTCTTGAAATTGAATGTCTGATTTAGTATCCTTGTACCGATTGTTACTGTTCTATTTTTACGCACTTGATCGCACTTCTATCAAAAAGAAGAAGCGCAACCAACGAGCAGTTTTCCCAATTTTTCTGGGCAATTTTTACAGTGAAAGTTCTTGGTACTTTCCAGGTGTGCACTTAATTCAAAATGGTACATAGGGTTTAAAAGATTTTAATTGAAGGACACTGTTACTCTTGAAACAATGGGCTATTTGACATTTCCGAGTTGTTATGATAAAATGATTCAGCGACACGCGTTAACAACATTAAGAACAAAAGTAGAACTGTTCCCCTCTCACTTGCACAGAATGTGAATTTCTGGCTAGGTCGACAGTTCTTTTCAAGAAATTGGTCCATTTTTAAAGCTCAGTCACTGAAGTTTAACTTCGAGAATCGTAGGTAAAACAATTTTGACTGATAATTGAAATGTGTTAATATTTTGAAGCCGATTTTCCTTTAATTAAGCGTGGATAACAGACGGTAATGTAGTTTATGAAGCCCAATAACTCGATAGAAACACGGTAGATGTTTTCTGTTTCTTTCTAATATTAAATCACAATACATACCATTTTTTGGCCTGCTGTATACAACCCATTTCTAGAACATGGACGAAGCAATTTCTTATCGAGAATCTCAGGAAAAGTAATTTCGATTGACAAAATGTAGTTCAATGTTCTAGAGGTTTCTTCTTCTGAATTGAAATTAAGGTGTCCCGAATTAATCTATTTTTCGTTTTGGTCACATTTCTTAGTCGTGATTTTAGACAAGAAATACCAAGAAAGATTTTACTCATTTCTTCGACTTTTGGCACCTGGCAAATTAAAATGATTCTGCTTGAAGAGAAGTCTAGTTTATAGTTTCGATTTTTTTTTCCTTGGAGTTAAAACGCTTAATATACCGTATTGTAAGAGACGCCCAGAACTTTGAACTGAAACAGGCAAGAGAATTTTCCTTACTTCATCAAAAAAGCTTCAGGCCTCTCAAGTTTTATGAACAAGTTTCTTGACAATCATGATCACACCACTATACTCTTTAATTCCAAAATATTGATTAAATTTACTCTCAACAAAAGAGAACGAAGATCGGAATAGTGCACGGTGTAGACTATCTCCTATCTGAAAGCCTAATGCTAATTACACTCTTATTATAAGAGGCTGAGCGATCAAAAACCTAGGGCAAACAGTTAGTAGAACTTAGGCTCTCAAAAAAATCTGTGTGGCAAAATACATCATCTGTATCTTTGTTTGCCTTTTTCTCGAGTCGTTTCATTGACAACTGGTCATGAGTTTCTTTGGAATATGGTGTAAATTTAAGTAAGAAAGACAGCTTAGTGAGATTGATTATAGGTCAGAAAACATAAGCCTATTTTAGAGATAATTATACACTCTTTAGTCATAGGACGGATCGAAGGAATAGGCAGACAGGCCTTAAAAAAGCTGAAAGGCTGAAGACCATATGTGATCGACAGACGTTGGTTGGTTGTTTAGCTGCTCCTGCATCTAAACAAGAGATATTCTTCATGTACAGCATGGAGCTGAATAACAACGAAACAACCAACAGTTCATCCAGGTGGACATTTTATTGCAGGTACGCACCGAACATATCATGGGAAGTCAGTGGCTCAACGTTTAACTTAATTACAGGCCTTATAAAGGTCATTGCATCACACTCCACCGTTATTTTGAACGCATTAGTAATCCTGGCTATAAAGCAAAGGAAAGAGCTGCAAAAACCCTCAAACATTTTGTTGTCAGGCCTGGCCGTTACGGATCTTCCAGTTGGCGTTATAGTTATGCCGACATCTGCCACTGTTGATTTCTTTATATTAAGTCAAGTTTCCTTTCAGTATGCATGTATGTTATATTCGGCGAATGTTTTCTTCTTCCCTTTTCTCTTCTCGACTACCGTTCATTACTTGACTACCATTGCTTGGGAGAGGCACGTGGCGGTGAAGAAATGGATGGACTAAAAGCTTATCGTCACAAATGGCCACCTCAAAAGGATTGCGATAGGTACCTGGCTTTCGGGAGTCTTCCCAGTCGTTGCAAACTTTATAACGAGAGTGGTCGTTGAGGATCGTAGAACTTTTAACAGCGTTTTCTCCAGGTGGATTGCTGTAGACTCTGCTTGTTTATATCTCGTTGCATTCTTTCATTGTAAGATTTACCTTGGAATACGCCATCGGAAACTAAACGAAATCTCTCAAATCGACGTCCTAGTTAAAAGAAAACTGGAGACTAAGGTTGCCAGGACAACTGGTTTGCTAACCGCTGCGTTTATATCCTCGTTTATCCCCATATTTGTTTTTGGTATCTTAGGAAATGTTGTGCCTTTCTTCCTTACAAATGCTGCTACCCGGTTTACACAGATATTAGCGCAGTTCAACTCTCTATTTAATCCACTGCTCTACTGTTATAGAGACCACCGTTTCGGAAGGGCTATTCGAGAACTGTTAGGGATGAAAAAACCTCAAGCAATACAGTCAGCCGTTGGTGCCGCTCAATTTTTCAGGCGAGAGGATTCAATTACGTCTTTAGAGCTTCCCAAATTAGGAAAACGCATGCAACGTTTGGAAAGATCGGCATCTTGCAATCTAACCGATACTGCTCTATATTCTATTCATGGAACACCCAGTGTGGTTATGTTAAAAGAGGCTTTGTCTGTTCCCACGCTTGATACATGCAACAGCTCCTTAGATCGCTTAGATCTGCAGCGGCCTTCATCCATCGTGGAAAAAAGGGAAACAAGTGAAGCGAGGTAAGACAATTGTGAAACTAAGAGAGATGTAACTAGGTCTGAAAGATCGTCGTTAACATCTACTAATTGGGACTATAGATTGGACCCATGTCTTTGACTTTATGTTTCTGAGAACTTCATTTGTCAATCTCCAAACTTCATTTGGTTTGGATGCTTCCTGAAGTGGAGGCGGCGTGGCCTAGTGGTTAGGGCGCTGGATTTCTAATCCGGTCCCGATTTCAAATCCTCCCCCCTGCCACTAGATGGGTTTGTATTTGGTGGTCCCAGATTCAACTCCTCCACGCTTGTAAATAGCTAACTGGTTAGAGTCCCGCCAGTGGGGATTTTTAACAAGTTTCTGTTTAATTTACAATATTTGTTTGCCTATTTCAGTGTCCACAATTAGTACAGCAGTACTAAACACTTCGACACTTAAATAAAGTCATTTATCTATTTTTGCCAGTCATTTTATTTTGTCAGTAAGCAGCCCCAGCTCTTTTTAGTAGTCTCTTTAGACAGCTTCCAATTTTTAGGAACACCTGATAACTTTGCGCCCTTCAGGAGTTTATATGTCCTATTCATTTTCTTTCTGATAGAAGGTGTTGATCCAAGGAAGATATTTATCTCTGATCTTGACATCTCTCTTGGGGGACGCGGTGGCCTCGTGGTTAGTGAGCTCGTCTCCGGATCGAGCGGTCAGTGTACTTGTGCAAGACACTTTGCTCTCACAGTGCCTCTCTCCACCCACGGGTATAAATAGATACCGGCGAACGTAATGCTGGCGGTAACCCTGCCTGATGGACTAGTGGACTATCATCCCATCCAGAGGGGGAAGGAGTAGAAATACTCCTAGTCGCTTCGTGCTACGGGAACCGGGAGATTTCTTCGGCCTGATGGGCCACTTGGCTCGTCAACAGACTTAACCTTGACATCTCTTGAAAGACATCTCTTGAAGACATCTCTTGAAAGAAGGTGGGAGTGTAACATATATAATAATATAAAATAACTGAGTTACTACGCGCGCGCTCATTGGTGGATAGGTCTGTTTATATGAGAGTATGTAAACACTGTTGTGACGTTTTAGATTCTCACTTTTTTTTCAGAATTATTTTATAAAAGTAATAGAGCACTTTTTCCGTGTTTAAAAAGCCTCATCTAAGCACTCGGGGGGCTGGACGAATTCTCGAAAATTATGCAAACACTCGACTACGTCTCGGGTTTGCACAACTGTCTCGAATTCTCGCAACCCTCCTAGTGTTTAGATGAGGCTATGTAAACACGGAAAAAGTGCTCTATCGCTTAAATACAACTATTGCCAAAAAGCCACGTTGTCGTCGATATATATCGTCGAATAATCCAGTTAAATACCAGGGAGCTTGATCAAAGTCGCTCCTAAATTTCTTAATATCCTGCGACTCATGGTTCTTTGCTAAGATTGCATTACTCCTGGATACGTTAAAGATGATTTCCAGTCCTTCCTGCGCAGTCTCAGAACCCTAATTTTCATAAAAAGTTTCACTCGATGGAATGTGAATCGATGTTATTCGTTACCAACCACATACCCTATCTTTGAGGCCTTTCAAATTCTTTTTCCAACAGCTTCATTGATTTTTACAGCTGCGAAGTTGTTTCATCAAGTGATTTGAGAAAGAGCGAAGCATAAAGCTTGGCATCCATAATGGCGGTTGGCAAGAAACTTTCAATTTACTCTTATGTAAGTAGTTGCGAAACGTTTACATTTTGTGACGTCTTACATGAAACAAAACAAAAAAAGAAAACAAACTCTCGACAGTGCGCAGTACGGACTGGAAATCATCTTTCAAGACAGCTAAGAGAGATGCCCAAGTCAATAGAACCAGACGTATGAGTTTTAAAAGGTTAACTTCTTATCACAAGGTCGATGAAGTGACTACGAGTTAGCAGTAATACCGGTTGGACAATTTATGGTGTTCCTTGGTCCACAACAACAACAACAACAACAACAACAGTTTATTTCTACTACTGTAAACAACTAAAAGAATTTACAAGATTGTAATTGTAAATAAATAAATAAACAGTACAGTACATACAGTAGTGGGACACCCAAAATAACTAAAAAGCTAAACTAGTTGGGTGACCGTAATTATAATAATTAAAAATGTAAGAGTCAGGAAAGAGGCACAACAAATACATTGGTACACATATATATCATAAACTTGGTACAAGATTAAATATACAAAACAAAACAAAATAGATAGATATAAACCATCAAAATATCAGTAAAAATTAATAGAGACTAATGAAATGCGAAGTTTTTTTGTTTTTTTTTTAATTGATTAGAAGTACAAAACTTGAATCTTTCGTCAGCCCTTTAAAATCCTTTTTTGGCGTTTTCCATATTCGTTCTCTCTATTAGCTGGCCTAGACAGCATATCAGAATTAAAATCACCAACAAGGGTTATATTTTTCCTCCTCATCCACACATTTAACAATAATTGGACGAAGTTGAGCAAAATATCTTGATTTGTCAGTGGACAGCAGATCAATTATTTGCGAAAGCCGAAGGCTGATAAATAACGATATTTTGCGATAGCCGAGTTCAATAATTGTTTTATCATTCGATCACCAAATTTGGATTCTTATTTAAATCACTCTCTGACGGTTTCTAGATTGGCAAAGAACCACGACTGGGAATTGGTAAAAAGGTAATTGCTACCTCGCAGTACTGTTATAATTTGGAATCCCATGCCATGAAGGGAAGTCTGCAAAACTTTTTCTGGCTGTACCCGTATAAAGGAGTTGTATTCTGTCAACAGGGCCTTGTCTAGCGTTCAGGAATCTCAGTTAGTAGTTTCGACGAAACTTCCGGAAAACAGTCGCAAAGTAATCACGTCTTCTATTAATTCATGTTATTGTGACCCAGGCCTTAAGCTTGAGAGAAAAAAAATCGGAAAATTGGTGCATGGCTCCCAGCAATACAGGCCATAACCATGTTTAGCTATCGAGAGCATTTAATCCTTTCATTAATTTGCATGGCGATTTTCCAAAATCGCCTTCTTAACTGAGAACAGCTTAAAATAGCATATTTACTAAGTAGAAAAATGTTAGGAAGGTGATAGTTAACGTATGTATAGACTGTTCGACTCAAGGTGGTACTTTGCTCCAACTCCATCTGAAAAAACAGCATTGAATCTTTATTTATCGAAGTGACGGGGTCAGAAAAAGTCGAACAAACCCACCAGAAACCTGCTAAAGCCGTGAGACGCCACAGTGAAGTAATTTCCTCCTGCAGTATTAACTTCACAGCCATTCGCGAAAAGATTCCGGAGTAATTGAAAGGCGGGAAAATTTACCACGAAAAACTAAAACTGGACAGTTTAAAAAGAGGCCGAAGTTGGGGAAAACAACCTAATCCATTGCCGCAGCTGTTTGGTTACGGGAACCTTAAATGTTATTAGCGCAATTTACTAAATGAAGATAATTAAATTGACAGGTGTAAAAAAAATAATTTAAGATGAGTTACATAAACAACCACAAAAAATAAATTATTTTCAATGGCGGAAAACATGACATACACATATCTTACAGTAGAATTTCGAAATTTGCACACTCTGTACCACACAAAACCTTTCACACAGACAAGCAATTTTCCAAAAAGTTCGGGAGAATTTTCATAAGTAAAGTGTTTGCTACTTCCATTTGCACGCTTAGTTGAAAGTCACAACTATTGTTGACGCTTTGAAATGTTTCCGTTACTTGATTGATGCAGTGACCCTTCAAATGCAAACAAAATGGACTGCTTGAAATTTCTAATCCATTTGCTCTAATTTCCACATGAAATAAATCACTTTCAAATGTTATATTTTACTGACTTCACGCAAGATTATCATTCACCTTGTGCTGAATGTCGGTCAGTTTCACGTTAATTTCTGCGGATAGTAAAGTGTCCCCACACTAAATCGTGAGTAATATTAGAATATCACATCTTGTCGCCCAGCTGTGTAATGTTTTGTACAAAAATGTCTTTCTAGATTTATGATCAAAAATTTAAAGCCTCACGGGAAGCACTGCTTGAAGGTTAATGGTCCTATACTAAGATTCCCGTACATTTTACAAATTGAAACTGTATTTATTAACTGGAGGTTTGGTTTCTATCACTAATTTTCTTCAAAGAAGTTGTTTGCCGCTTTCATTTTGAATTTCATGGTTTCAGATTTCAGATTTTCAGATTTTATTATTTGACACTATTTACAGACATATTTCACTATCGCACACTATTACAAAAAATTCATTAATTAAAATAAGGAAAAAATTTCTCCAAAGGGACAAGAGAGAAGAAGTATTTAAGAAACGCAAACATCTTGTTGGAAAGAATATTCGACATTTGCCTTCTTTACAAACTGAAATAGGAATCCATCTCTCGAAGTAACAAGATCTATATAAACGAGTCCTTGACCGGCTACCGTAAAAGGCTCTTTGGACGAATCAAGGATTACAAGAGGAGTTTCCACTTCCTGTTTGATTCATGAACTATAAATATTAAGAGAGAGATTAGCCCAATTTCGTTAATTAGAAAATTACCAAGGTTTCTGCTAACCTTGAAATACTAATTATCTGTTAGCGGGCCAACACCCCTTCTAGAAACAAACAGTTTACCCATTTTGTTATCATGATTTTCATGTAACTGTAACTGTCCCCTTCGTGCCGATTGGTACATGGTTACATAGTATTTACCAAATGTTTGGAACTTTAGATTTTCAAATTAAGAGTACCAAACATGATTTATTGAAAGCGGCAGCTTTTTCGCTGAACGATATTTCGTTTCCCTTCAAATAATCAACCTCTTTACACTGCCGACACTTTTCTCTTGATCTCCATTTCAAATGACAATGCTAAATCCATCTCTTAAATGCTAATGTTGCTCCAGAATTCCGCATACAAAAGCATTCTGTAATTTCAGGTTATAATCTTAGTTAAAGTGGGAACGTTGTAGGCGGTCTTCTTTTCTCGAAGGATACAGCGACCCTGCACTTGCAATTAGCCTTTTAGGAATTTCCGACTAACCTATTTTTCATGTTAAATGATTCAGCGACTGACGATCATCATTTATCTTCCGCTGAATGTCGCTTCCATGGTGATGTCTGCCGCCTAAGTCGACGGCCTCTTCGCATAAAGTGGAGGATCTTTAAGTCATTAGAATTTTGTTCCAAGTAAATCTGAGGCAAGGGTAAACTTGAACGATAAATATCATTCCATTGCTCTAAAGTTATTTTCGTTTCAATTATTTTCCTGATTGCTTCCATACTCTGTCTGCATTTGTACACTTTGAGGTTTGTCATCAACCATAGTGCTGACAGCTAGCCTAGAATTGAATTTAGGTCACAAATTAAATTAAACCTGGTTTTCACTAGAGACGCAAGCACAAGCGTAAGCAATAGGGATTACCCAAGCGAAAACGAAATTCGACGCAAAAACGAGCACAAGCAAAATCATCCGAACAGTCCGAACTGTTTAGGCGTGAGGTAATCTAGATCCAGTGTTTCACTGGCCAAACACAACCAGGTGTGGTAAATATCCTTGTGCTTGTGTTATGCCTGAGCGGTATTTCGTTTTCACTTGCTGCTACGCAAACGCAAGCACAAGCGCAAGCAAAAGGAATGAAAAGGAAAAATGTTGAGTCAGAAATTAAACGTTCCGTGCGAGATGCGATGACCCGAGTAGGTCAATGTAGACATGACTCTTACTTTGCAAGAAAGTCGAAAGTTTCTCTTTTCCATATACTTCAGTCTTACAATTCACATAGAATAATTTCAAGAGTCTTCTAGCTAGAGATTTTTTAAAACAATCTCCTAGAGATGCTCAAAGCCACTTTTTTATATAAATTCAACGCGACTCTGATCACCACTGGCACAATTAAGCAAAGGTGAAATAATTAAATCATAAGACAAACCGAGCCATAAATATTAATAGTTCTATTTACAAAATCAAGGTAATTAAAGAATTGACAGGTGCAATAAATAAATGAACTGAAAGAGTAAATTGGCGTTGCAGAACAAAATGTACGATTAGAGGTTAACTGTCAGATTAGAATTTCAAAATCTACGCTACCCCGTAAACATATGGGCCCAAGAACTTTTTCGCAAACAGACAGTTTTTTCCTATTGGTGTGAAGAATTTTTACATGAAATGTTCCCCTACTCTCCATATATACTCTAAACTGAAAGCGGTAACCATCGTTGGCGCTAAAAGCAGTTCTCTTCGCTCCAAAGGAATCGGCAAACCTCTAAGTATTGGACCAATCAGAATTTGACTCAGTTTCCCTGATTCCAGTCGCATATAATTCTTAGTCTAATGGCATCATTATTTATGGCTAAGTCGACAGAAAGCAAACATTTTTTAGCAGTCCTTTATCGTCCCTTTTACTTTCGTAAATCTGAGATAAGAGCTGTTTTAAACGATAAATATTACTCCAGTTTCCTGTGCAAGACTTTTTTCCTTACCGTTATTTAGTAATTATTTTTTCAGTAATCTACTTGCATTAAAACGCTTTAATTTTTTTCGTGAATCATAACATCAACGGCAAGCTAATTGATTTCTTCGAGGAATTAAGGTCAATTCCCGAACTGCATGAGAAACGTTCCCAGTGAAACGATCCCAGTGAAACGATCAAAGTACGTCAACATCAGTACTTGATAAAGTGTGAGCTCAGTAATTACATTGCCACATCGTAGGACAAAATAATGAGACGGAACGAGTAACTTACATCATTGTGCCACATAGTAGTATATCCTTTCTCAACTTTATGATCGAAGATCTCTTTTTGGATTATCCATTATCACTTTGCGTCAAGACATAACTTGAGACACATTTTGGTATTGTTTGAAATCATTGAAGTTACTGATAGAAATATCGATTCCTCTAGAAATATAACCCACTAAACTGGAATCTAGTTTCAATAAGCGGTGTCAATTTGGCATTGATTAGAGAAGACTGATTAACTGCTGATTGAAAATGTAAGATATGGTCCGCAAAAAGACTCTCTCGAAACACATGGAATCAGATTGGCTTTTAGCTCATGTTTATAAGTAATCTTACACAAAACTGAAAGAGTAATCAAACTTATCACTGTCCAGTTGTCTCGCGTCTTTTATTTATACAGCGCCACAAATTTCTGTTCGAAATGAGCGAACAATTGGTGCATGTGTTCCAGAAGTACAGGCCATAACCATATTTAGCTGTCCAGATCATTGCGGTTTTTTTTTTCAATTTGCATCTTCCAAAACTGTCTTCTAAATTGCATCTTGATTAATCATAAAGATGCCAGTAAACTAGGGGTTAACTCATATACAAACTGTACCACTCAGTGCGGTATTTTGCTCCAACCCTCTCTGAAAAACCCGCGTATGGGATCTTCATTTATCGAAGCGAAAGTGTCACTGAGCAAACGTCGCACAGAACCACTAGAAACCTGCTGCAGCCGTGAAATGCCAAAGGAAAGCAATTTCCTCCTAGAGTTTTAACTTTAAAATCATTCGCAGAAATTATACTTTGTATTTTAAAAGCCAAAAAAAACTCGACAGGTAAAGGGGCCGAATTCATTGAAAATAAACTAATTTGTTGTTGCAGCTGTTTGGTTACCAGAACTTTCAACGTTATTGGTGCAATTTACTAAAAATAATAATGAAGATAAATCAAGAGTTGACAAGTGTAAAGTAATTTTAAAATTTGTTGCAAATTTAAAAATTAAGTAAAATATTACTAATGGCCAAAAACATAACATATATGACATAAACATCTATTACAGTAGAATCTCGAAATTTGTGTATTCTGTAAATTTATCTGCAAAACCATTTACAAAAACAAGCAGTCTTCTAAATATGTCAAGAGAAATTTTACATACAAAGTGTTTGCTACCTCCATTTACACACTTAGTTGAAAGTGACAACTACGGTTGACGCTGTAAGAGGTTTCCATTACTTGAAAGATGCAGGACCCTTCAATTGCAAACAATGGACTACGTGGAATTATCAACCCATTTGCTCTAATTTCCATATGAAATAAATCAGTGGCAAATGTTATCTTTCACTGACTGCACGCAAGATTATCATTCATCTTGTGCTGTGTGCCGAATGTCGGTCAGTTTCACCTTCATTTCTGCGGACTAAATCCAAAACCTCTTCAAGAATACAGGCGATTACTTGAGCTCAATCATTATACTATATTTTCGCAAATCTCAGGTGAGAACAATTTTAGATGTAAAATACTCCTAAAATGTTTTTCATTTTGTCCTGACAATTGTGTTCCAGATAAATCAGTGTATGTAACTTGGATCATTTAGCTCAGAACTAACTTTTTTGATGAGTTGAACTAAATGAGTTGAATTTACTCAGGAGCGTTCCTGGCGCACAAAAAAACTCTCAGCACAAAAAGTCGCAGATGATATAAGAATATCACATATTTTTGATTAGCTGTGTAATCTTTCTTAGAAAGATCTTTTTGGATTTTCTCTCGTATATTATTTACATAGTGCCACGAAGCTTTGGAGAAATTACAAATATTGGCGAATAAGTTAAATTAGGGACAGGTGATTACTTTTTAATTGTCAAAAACATTGCGTCTTTAAAAAAAGACACAAATCCCATCTTCAAAAAATGTCTTTTAAATGGAGAAAAAAGCCTTAGATAGCAATAAAAGTATTTAAAAACATGCCAGCAGAGTGGCAGTTAACTCTGCTGGCATGCATGTTGGAATTCCAGTCAAGGAAACTCGTTCTGGGGCTTCAGGGACATGCATCCAAATAACAGGGTCTAGAGAAGCTGATAAAACCAATGGCCAAACTGTGACATATACTTCTGTGACGGTAGAATTTCAAAATTTGCGCTATTTGTAAATATTACCGCAAATAACTTTCACACAAACAAGCAATTTTTAAACTCGTGGATACGCGAAGCGTAGAAACGTGTTTGTTGCGGGGACTTCGATATGCAAATGTGTCACTCACCCACTCACTCAGGTGTAGACACTGTTCGTAATTAGTCAGCCCGAACGAGAGCGCCCGACTCCGACGCCATGTTGGAGTAGCAACCGAGCTCGACGCCATATTGGAATAGTAACCGTGCAGTCAGTGCGAGCCTACTACTCAATGCGTGCATCGTGCCAGCCCGAATATTGATGATTTTGTAGCTTTTACACGACCATTAATATTAGGTGTTTCGCTAAATTGAAGAGGAGTTGACTTCGAATGTTCGAATTAGTACTATGGCCAACTTAAAGGCTGAATTTCAGGAGCATTTGAGTCTTCCAGGCGTTCAAAATGACCAGGAGATGTGCATTTGTTTGCTGGCAAGTGACCTGAAAATGATTAAATCTCATGCTGATGTGGTAAGCTTTGATGAGCATGTGTCTTATTCCTCGACCTTAATGAACTTACATGAGCGAAACGAACAACTTTTAATGAACGAAACAGCTATTGAAAACAGGACAAACCTCGGCACCATTGTATGACATTGTAATTTCATTTTTATAATTTAGTAACATAGCCCACTACAGCACACGGCCAACTGTATCGAAGCTACAAAGTTTCTCCGACACTATATCAAATTGATTTTGAGAATCACCAATCACAGAAGACAGAAACTTTCACAGTCACCAACGCTCCTGTCATTCAAAACTCAAATCAAACGGTCTCCAATGTTGACCTCAACTGCAAGTTTTCTGAGCGTATTTTTGAACTTAAGGCAACGTCATAATAATGACATGACGCCTTGAATTGCGTTTCATAGTTATTATTTAAGAAATAGAAAACATGTACCGCGCATATCTCTATCGAGTTATTGAAACACGAGAGGAAGTTCCGGAGAACGAGAAATGCTGTGGCAACACAAACTGACAGGCGAGTGTTTCCACAGCCACCAAACACTAATGGTTGATAAGTGTGCGACAGCTCAGCTAGTCGGATGGCGGCATAAGTATACTTGCAGAAAAATACTCATACGTGCTATAACCTTGTACATTATAGGATTAAAGGCACAGAGCGACTTCAAAACTGAAGATTCTTTGTTCCTTAAGCGACAGAGGCGGCGGGTAATTTTACGGCCACTTCAGGTCTCCAAAAGAGATTCATTCTTCATACCATAGCAACATGCACCTAAACAACACCAAAGCAACCATCAGCTCTTCCAACGCAACACTTTATTGCCAGTACGCACCTGACCTAACGTGGGACTCAAATACCTCCACTTTTCCATGGATTATAGCCGTTTTCATACTCATTGCTTCACCCCCTACCATTCTTTTGAACGCGATGGTGATCGTAGCCATAAAGCAAAAGAAAGAGCTACAAAGGCCCTCAAGAATTATGTTATCAAGCCTGGCTGTTACAGATCTTCTAATTGGTGCTATAGTAATGCCGTTATCTGTCACTGTTAATTTCTTAGTAGCGCGTCAAGTTTCGTTTGATCATACATGCATGTTACTCTTGGTGAATCCTAACTTAATGCTGTTTGCCTTCCTGGCTACCTTAAATCACTTGACGATTATTGCTTGGGAGAGGTACGTTGCGATACAAAAATGGATGGACTACAAGTTTACCATCACAAATGGCCGCCTCAAAAAACTGGCGATAGCCGCCTGGCTCTCAGCTCTCCTCGCAGCGCTTCCAATCTTTATAACCATCGTAACCGGTGGGGATCGTAAAATTGTGATAGGCTTGTTTATGATGTGGACTTGTGTGGTAGTAACCCTTTTGATACTCATAACATATTTTTATCGTAAGGTATATCTCGGAATGCGCCAACATAAAATAGACCAAATCCGCAAAGCTGGAGTCGCCGTTCTCGTGAATGTGAAGCTTGAATCCAAAGTTGCCAAGACGACTGGCTTGCTAACTGCTGTAGCAATATTCTCCTTTATCCTATTTCCTCTTTGTGCCATTTTGCGAAGCGCTGTTCCAGGCTTGCCTGGATATCTCGCTTACCGGCTCACAGAGGCAGTGACGCAGTTGAACTCTCTATTTAATCCTCTGCTTTATTGTTATAGAGACAGCCATTTCAGGAATGCTATTCGCGAGCTTTTATACATAAAGAAGCCTCAAACAATCCAGCCAACAGTTCCTGCCGTTCCATTTCCCAGGCAAAGGGATCTGTTTGGGTCGGCAAAGCTGGACAACGTGGAAAAACCTTCTCCGCGTGTAGCACTATCAAGATCCTGCAATCTCCCGCTGGTTTTAGACTCTGCTAATAGAACACCAAGTGAAGCCATATTGAAGAAGTCGTCGTCTGCTCCCCAGTTGATAAATGCAGCAGCTCCTTAAATGGCTTAAAGTTGCAACAACCATTTTTCATCGTGGCAACCAATGCAACAATCCATGCTGATAGTGGCAAGCAAAATAAAGCGAGAGAAAAAAATCCTCAAAGCGTGGAAGATGCTAAGAAGCCTGTTGTTGCACCACATCTAATTAGGAATATTAGTCAAGATCGAAATCCAGAAACGATATAAGTATTCCCAACGTTAAATTTGCTAATCTCGAGCATTTCGAAGCGGAAGGACCCAAGGCGCAAAAGAAAGACCCAGAACAGCGCCATAAAGTTATTGGTCCCAGTTGAAGCATCGACGGTCTAGACAGAAGGTGCGAATGGCGGTAGCAGGTCATAGAACATGAAAAAACGCATACTACCTAATGCAAAGATTTTACATAATTTGTGATTCAAGACCCAAATTGATCATTACCCGGATCACATGTAGCCAGTGGCTCATTGATCCGTATAAAACGCATGATGCTGTGCTTAATGCTGTCGATTAACAGCTTGGGGTCGTTTTTAATTCCCTTTTCAACTCCAGTTCTTGGACTGTGTGCATTTGCCCAGCTGGACTTGACCAATCTCGTTCCAGAGGCCACGAATTGTTAAGGCTAATACCGAGAAGCGACACTTATAGGAGGAACTGGAGGGTGAGCCAGCATTAAGCCCAGTTTAAACACCGAGTTTTACATGCGCCGAACCTCATATTAAGTATAATAGAACGGCACAAATTCGACTTGGACTCATAACTACCTATTAATCGAGCGCGAGGTCTTCATCAATCATGGGCAAAATCTCAAACCGAGACCTCGGCGAGGTAAGGCCGAGGCAAGGCAAGGCCGAGGTTTGAGATTTTCCCGTAAAGTTCGGACGTTCGACGTTAATAACTTGTTTATTGTATGGCTTTTTGCTTTGCTTTTACGTTCCCATAATCGAATCGTGGGCATTACGGGAGAATAATGCCTTAGAATTTGCCAATCAGAGCTCGTTTTATATCGGCTACAAACACAAGATATATAATAATCATACATAATACTGCAGATACATAATATAAATTATATTTTACCTCAAATTAAATTAAGTTTGACGCCATTAGATTCGACTTCAGAATCAACTTAATCATTTGAGTCGCCTCACATGGGAAACACGGTGGCCATATGGGGCCTGTTTCTCGAAGGTCCCGAAAAGTTTTCGCACCCGGAAAGCCATAGCAAAATCTCAAACCTTACGATTACAGAGCTGTTTTAGTCACATATTCTTAATATGAACAGAAGTTCTCTTCGTACAAGTAGTTTCAGGCGTATACACCTCTCCGTTTTTAGATACAGATGAACTAAAAACGGTTCTTTCGGGCCCGAAAAGTTTCCGGGGCTTTCGAGAAAAGGGTCCATGGTAAGTGCGCTCGACTCCGGATCGAGCGGTCCGGGGTCGATCCAAGGCTACTTTGACAAGGTTATGACGAGATTCATTGTCAGAAAAACAGGACCAACGCATGAAAAACTGAACAACCAAAATTGCCGCCATGTTTTTTACATGTATAAACAGACATAGTTGAGGCAGATAGGAGTCCCGGGGCCTGGGAATTGTCTTCTTTTTCGTGCATGGGTGCAGGGAATAGGCCGCCGAGTAAGAAAAAAAATGTCCAATCCCTGGGAACATGCCCGGGGGGCGGGGGTGGTAGCAAGTGGACGCATAAAGCATGAATATAAGGCTAATATATTATACACTTTTAATGAAAAACAAGTGATCCCTTGGGAAACAGTTAGTTTTGTGTCCCAAAAAGTCTTGATGTTTCCCGAGACGAAGTGTAAATTAAGAAACATTTTCTAATGTGCTTCAAATTTGCTGAAAAACATGTAAGGCCCTTTTCCATTTAGCCTACAGGAAAGGCAGATTTGCCCCGCTAACCTGCCTCTCTTGCAAGCTATTTCCATGCTTTGAAAATTTTGCTTTCAATTTTCGGAAATTTCCACTGACGAATAGAACGGCATTTTTCAAAATTTCCGGAAAAGAACACAACCGAAGTACACCGAGATTTTGGAAATTTCTTTCCGTTGCATTTAACACTTCTCCCAGAATTTTCGGTTGAATGGTTCTCTTTTCGGAAATTCAACAATTTCCGGATTTTCTGGAACTTTTCCCTGGAAATTTCCGAACCATTTGTCCCCGTTTCGAAAATTTCGGAATCATTGGTCGAATGGAAAGCGCCCTTTCTCGGGAAATTTTCATACCATTCGTCCATGTTTTGAAATTGTCGGAATTTTTAGCTGAATAGAAAGCGCCCTGGGTTTCTAAACTCATTCACCTTACCGTAATCTCCTCCGCAACCGTTTTTTGGGATGTCACGCAACGCTCCACTTTTCGTGACATCCCAAAAAACGGACTTCCTTACCAGGGAGAGGAGTGTTCTTGTTGGCTAATAGCATCATGAATAATTCATTAATTAAACAATGCAAGACTATCAACTTAACTGCTCATCTCGTTTTATTTGACAAAACATTTAAATAAAACAGCATTTCATGCTAAGAAATTTAAAATACTGAGCAAAATAACTCCCTCTCGCGGCAGTAACTAATTCGTCACGCAAGTCCTGTGCCCAACAATGAAGCATTGCGTGACATTGGGTACAAAAGTTACGTGACCGCCGAAATAACTGCTATCTTTGCGAAACAAATTTTGTAAAAAGTTACGGTAAATTCGTTCAAACGCGTACAAACTATACAACGTGGTAAAGGATTTTCCTGTTGCCGTTATTTTCCTTTGGGTTTTCCGTTGCCTAACAGCCGTTTCGTTCTTTTGAGTTTCTCTAGGTTGTCGTAAACGTTTTCGCTCTGAGGATCCAGTTTTAGCGCCTTCTTATAGTATTTTGAAGCTTGGTCGTGTTTACCCCATCTATGATATAGCACCCCTGTTAAACAAACAGAACAATTGAGAAATTAAGAAGTAATATATCAAGCACGACAGACAGTGTTTCAACGGAAAATCCAAACTCCGAAAGTTGAAAATACAACGCGCAGCGGAGTCTTTTTGACGAAATTCGGGGTGTTTGGATAGCCGATGAAACACTAACCGTCTCGAGTGTTCGATATATCTTCTCAATCGAAAGACAAAAACTAAGCAGTAAACGGAGAAATAAAATCGTCAAAATCCATGAGTCTGAGAAGTAGATTTTCACACTTTGCCTAAGCCCGAATATACAACTGTAATCGAGGTTAAGGACGGTGTTCTTACCCAGATTTCCATGAATTTCTGCAGAGTTAGGGTTTAATTCCAACGCAATTAAGAAATGATTTTCAGCTTCCTGCAAAACAAAGAATTTTTTATATTCAAAGGTGGTTATTCTTTTGCGACAAATAAATCAAATGATAAAAGTGAAGCCTCTTCCACTAAACTCGGTAAAAGAAACTAACTGAGGAAACTTCGTGAGATATAATATATATATAAATTCCATCAAAACCTGCGCACCTGGAATTCTTCCTTCTGTCCAAGCATGTTACCGAGGTTGAAGTATAGTGAGGATTCATCCGGGATGTACTTCTTGGCTGCCATGAGCACAGCAATCGCTTCATCTCTGTCACCTAGTAGTAAAAATAAAGACGATCAAGGACTTCGCACTTTGTCAATAAAAGAACAAACAACAAGAAAAAACAACAGAGAACAAAATTTGTTCAAACATACGAGAGCAACTCGCATTAAGAAACTTAGCAGTTTCGTATCTTTCGAAAGGGGCGTGTCCCTCAGCAAATGAAGTCCACAATTGAACAATGCTAATTTGAAACGTTTTGTCAAAACCCAAACCAAACATGGTTGCTCAAGCAACTGTCCTTAGGTTTCCCTTCAGTTACGTCTTTTCCGGTGCCTCTTTTCCCGTGCGAAAGGACTTACCACCAGCCTCTTTCCCATGATGTCTGTTATTCTTGGGCAAGAAAAGAGACCCTGGGAACGAGGTGGGCTTGTCACCTCCACAGCGTCATCGTTCCCGCCAAAATTACCGCTTATCGGTAACGTGTCAAATTTTCAAACAAGTCTTGCAAATTTTCGCTTCAGACTCTTACAAACTTCCAGACCAGGAAAACCGGTGATGGCGTTGAGTTTTTCCATTTAACCGCTGTAAATATTTTCTTGCGCTTGCATTTCCTGCGTTTTGCGCGGGTGAAACTTTCCCGCGCTTGTCACTAATTACATGTTTTCTCGCGCTCAGCGTTCCCAACATGTTTTGCAGCACTTTGCAATTGATTACATATTTGCGCTTCGATTCTACCACCGTTTCTGTTTCTGTAACAGCCAGCTTCGTAAAAGCCTTGAGAAAAATTCTTCTTAAACGCGTACCTGACTTTTCAAGAAGCAGCGCATGATTCATCCATGCTCCCACGTGATCGTTCTTTAAATTGACAGCTGCTTTAAACGCTGCAATGGCTTCTTTGTGTCTCCGTTGGTCAATGTACTGAAAGGAAAGTCGTTAACATGACTTGAGTATCCTGTTTATTGTTTTTATTAGTGAACGAGGTCAACGAGTTCTTACCAGATTTCCAAGGTTGAAGAAAGCGTCTGGGTATACTCGTCTGTGTTGTATGGCGTTGATGTAGCATTTTTCCGCTTCCTAACAAAAAAATGATCAGTGAGGACAAAGTGCGTTGCAAAAGTCGGTTGTTTTAAGTAATCGGTCACACTAAGAGCCATACTAAGTCGCACAGAACGCTGCGATAACTGACGCTTGCAGCTACAACATGTCACGTCGGGGGCAGATTGGCTGCGCTGAAATAAGTCACACTAGGATCTACATCTACAATACAATGCGATAGGAGTTACTATGGCCACTGTACAGGAGCTATAATGCACCACGCTAGGAACTACTGGAGGAGCTAGGAGCAGCAATTAGTCACTCTAGGAGAATTGGAAACACGACAAGTCATGGCAAAAGTTCACGCTTAGAGGTACAATAATAAGTCACGCTAAGAACTTTAAGTCAAGTCAGGAGCAATAAAAGTCACAGCAGCAGCTACGATAAGTCTTCTTTAATATAATAGGTCACGGTAGCGAATACCATAAAGGTCACGCAAAAGCTTACTGCATGATCACGTCATTACAATCAGTTGATTTGTTTTTCTACTCACGTCACTTTTATGGAGTGCAGCCTTGACAGTTCCTAAGTTCATCCAGCCAGCGGCAAATGTATTACTGTTCACAAAACATCATCAGTTAAAATATTAACGATATAACAGTCACAATGATCCAAATGACGTTATCTTTTTAAAAGAAAGAAAGAAAACCTAAGCTCTTTCACTTAAGCCTCGCTAAAATCATGTAAAGAAACTACAGACTACAAGGCCAGTCAGAAAATTTTAAGCGTTTGTAAAACCTGTCGGCCTTCACCCAGGTCATCGCGGTCTTTCTGTTTCGTGGAGGTAACCGAGACGAACGGTCAGGTGACCAGAAACAGAGTATGGAGTCCTAGGAACTTAGCAATAATTAACATACCTTATTTCCACGGCTCTTTCTAAAAGTACCTCTGCTTCTTTATATCTTCCATTGTCCTATCAATTGAACAAACAACTTATGTCTACTGATTGACTTCAACTACAACACAACGCAGTCGTGGAAAAAAAAACAATTCTCGTAAATGTACACCAGACGGACTTATCCGACGGACTTCTTCCAATTAGAAACACACACACATCTTCATATAAGTACAGGAACAATTCACGATGGATTTTGTCCAATCAGAAATATCACGTGCGCAAAGAAAGTTCTCGAGAAAGAAGCAACTGCGTTATCGCAGACAAACAGACGGACAGACAGAGAGGCAGACAGGCAGAAAGACAGGCAGACAGACAGACTGTCGGACAGACAGACAGACAGATAGACAGACAGACTGTCGGACAGACGGAGACAGACAGATAGACAAACAGAATTATTTTTAAATATGGCGGCCAAAGGGTTGCACACGCTTCCCCTTCTCCTCGAAGGCCAAAAGGCAATGAAAATAATATACTATTGATCCCAGACTTCTGTTGAAATGGCTTTCTTTCAGGCCACTGCACGCACCGTTGGTTTCATTTACGGACTCAAACAAAAGTGATCACGTGATGACGAATTTCATGATCGTGTGATGAGTGAATCTCTGCCGTCGGGGAAGTGCTTCACAGTTTGCTTGCAAGTTTGTTGAGTTTCGCACTTTCTAGCAAGATACGATCCAAGATGTGTTACAGAGAAGAGGTCGACAGAGGGAAAATCCATCGCATGGATAAGAGTTTTCCTCGAACTTGGTACTTTTGAGAAATTTGCAACAGCCGTGCTGCAAACTTTGGCCATCCGCGCCGAGAGATATTTGTCATCATGTGATCGCTTTCTTTGAATCCGCTGCTGAAACCAACGGTGCGTGAAACGGCATAAAAAAAGCCATTTTAACAGACGTCTAGGATCAGTAGCAGTTAGAGCGGTTTTCATTTGCGTGTCGAAAAGGAACTGGTTTCACATCAACTACGCAACACGATTGGCTTTAAAAACTCGCGCCATTTTTTCATCCAATCAGAAGCAAAACCAAAACCAATCGTGACTCGTTCGCCCGCGTTTTCCCGGGTTTTGCGTCAGCTACATGTAATTAGTTCGAGTTTTGATTGGTTCACTGCATTGTCTGCGTCCTTTGTGATTGGATAGAGTGATTCCTTTGGTTTTGGTTTTACGACACTCAAATGAAAACCGCTCTATGAAATAAGATTCAAACTCTACCTTTATGAGGTTTCCAAGATTATTCAAAGCTTGGTCATATGTTGGATTTAACCTGCTCAATACAGAAGAAAAACAAAGAAACACATTAAGAATAGACAAACATTCTAAAAAACTAGTAGTCTAAGACATGGTCGGGTCTGAAAAGCCAGGTTGAAGCCATGACCAGAGTCGTTGTTCAAGACACTTTACTCGACTCATGGTATCTCTCTCCACCGATATATTATAAATTGCTGCCAGCGAATTGTTACCTGGGACAAATGGGGTGATATTCAGCGATAGCCGTACTGGTATTCAGTGTCTGTGCAAACAATTTTCATGCTACAAAAACTGGACGTAGACTCCAAACTAATCCATAGGATCCAAATAAATGAACGTATATTATATTGCTATACTTAACACATGTGTACCTGATTGCTTCTCTATAAAATTTCTCGGCAACTTCTACTTGTCCCTTTTCACCTCGTACTTTACCAATGTTGTAATGAACCTGTTAAAGTGAAAGCAATTGCAATTATAACTGATTTGTGTATTGTTCCACCTGTTCTATTCACAAACTCGCGCTTGAACATTAATTCTCTTCATTTATATTGTGAGAAAACAGCCCAGCTGTAGCTTATACATCATTATCTGCGGCACAGTTACCACAATTAGCAACCTGCTTCCTTCGAAAAAAAGCCGACCCTCCAAACTTAGAGCAAAACTTCCTTACCATGGCGAACGCCATCATACGAGTTCATCAAAACCCACAATCAAATTTCTTCGTTACTATCATTACCTAGTACCTACGTAGACGCAACAAACCTTTGAGTCATTAACAGCGGATCTATGACGTAATTTGTATCAAAGGTTAGATGTTCCCGTTACCTTAGCATTGAGCGGACAAACGAACATCCCGGAAGTGAATAGAGTGTCTTCATCTATCCATTCAGATGATCTCTAAAGAAAAAACAAACATATGTAAAATATTAGTTTTAGTTCACTTTAAACGAAAGTCGTCTGTGAAAAAGAAGGGAGCAGGTTGACAGTTTTGATGAACTGTTAAAAATGTTTCTCGTTTAGGATCTTGTGTATTTAAGGCATCTGTGGGCCGAGTATCGGCCAACTCTAGCCGGTGCTGGGACGCAACGTAAACGAGGGCAATTCGAATAGAGAAAATAATTTAATATTTGAATAGAGAAAATAGAACTCAGTAACAACTGAGCCGACCAAGTGACGGTAGAATATAGGCCACGTGTCGTTTAAGTATCGGCCGCTTGTCGACCGAGTATCGGCTGACATGCGTGTCGGTCGAAAGGCAACCGATGCACTCGACATGTACGCCGAGTTTCGGTTGACATATTGACTGACTACCTGCCGACATGTCGACCGATAGTGTCGGCAAGGTCCGTCATTTCTCGTTTCTTACCTGTATTGTTCGAGCCATGTACAAAGCTATAAGCAAACCGATACCGAATCCTAATACCTAAAGGAACAGAAAAAAACACATTGGCATTTCAGAAAGTTACCAGTTACATTAACTCTTACATTTAACAGATTAGTAAAAATTAGCGATAAGAACGAACGACGGATCGGAGTCGCCATGGCGGGGAGAGCTACTTTTGCGGCCCATTAATCTCAGCAAAAGACGAACTTGCAAAATAGAAGGAAACTTTTGGCCAATAAGAATATCGCTCACCTTCTTTCCCAAGCGCTTTTTGCTCAGTAAAATAAACCCGAGTACAGTGATGATACAAGACCCGATACTGGAGAGATACAGCACTCTTTCTGCCACAACAAAACCAACAGTGAAGAAGATATTCGATGCTGGAAGGAACGGAACAACAACTAAGGCGAGGCCCATGGTCAAGATCCTAAAACAAAACAAAAAATGCGAGCAAGTTATCTTGAAGAATTGTGCTTTAGGAAGATGGACTAGCAGCGTTTTTATTGAAGCCCTAAAATGGCTGGACGAGCTACAGTTATGCCAAAGTGGTAGTGCATACTGCGAGCAGTCTCCTTTCCTCGAAAATCCGCGGGGAAGAACGCAAAACAAGTAACCGCGCGAGCGTGATTGTGAGCGTGACGCGCGAGCGGCGATGACGCGGGCTTCTCTTTTCGCTCGTCTACGCGCTACGACGCTCGCGGCATCACCGCTCGCCGCTCACACGTCACGCTCACAGTCACGTTCGCGTCATCGCCGCTCGTGCGTCACGCTCACAATCACGCTCGCGCGGTTACTTGTTTTGCGTTCTTCCCCGCGGATTTTCGAGGAAAAGAGACTGCTCGCAGTATGCACTACCACTTTGGCAGGCACACAGCCACTACTAACGGAAAGATTACAGATAAATTCCAAGGGAAATGATATGCAGGTTTTTAATAGCTTTAGCAGGCATACAGGAATGCTAAAAGGACCAGAAGCCTTGGATGAGTTTAGGCTAGTAATTTCATTCTGTATCTCCACTGCAGAAACAGGGAAAAGCATAAAGCTGTTTGCCTGCGAGGACCCAAGAAAGTCTAGGGGATCGATATCAACTTGAGGAATCTCTTCTGCTAACTTTCTGCCAATTTCTGAAAAATAGTTATTAAAAGCTGAAGCAATAGCCTTGGAATCAGTAATTACATTATTGCCAACAACAATTTTAGAGGGAGAGTTGAATCCGTTTGGCTTTCATTTTTTTGTGTGCACATTTATTTTTTTCTTTTTCGTTCTCTGTATGTGTGTCTTTGTCTGTGTGTGTGTGAATGAAATCGTGTCCTGTTTTTTTTTTTTTTTTTCATATATTCTGTAACTTTATTGCAATATTTTTCCGCTTGACCCAGCCACTTAGCTCGATTAGCCTTAGCTATTTCTACGTGGCTGTGCTCTGTTTTTCATTGTTATTTTTTCACATTGCATGTATTTATTTTTATTGTAAAATTTTTCTGGGAACGAAATAAAGATTGTTGTTGTTGTTGTTGTTGTCTTTCCCACGGTTTTCGAGGAAACGAGAGGCAGCTCGCAGTCTAAAGCATAAGCCGGCAAACCCAGAGGTAGTCAGATGTTGATAATTAGCGCCTTTTGCTAAACATTTTCCTAACAAAAGGTGCTAATTATCAACAGCCTACTACATCTGCGTATGTCGGCTTCTCCTTATGTTTCAGTGGTTATGCGCTAGTGAAAATCAGCCTTTAAACGACTGGTTTAAGAAAAGGCGCGAACAAAACGAATCGTGGCTCACTCACACACGTTTTCCCGCGTTCGCGTCAGCTACAGGTATCTTATCTTTGAGTTATGATTGGTTCATTGGATTGTTTATGTCCTTTGCGATTGGTCAAAGTGATTACGTTGGTTTCAGTTTAACGACACTCAAATGAAGACGCTCTAAACCCAGATTTACTTATGGACTAAAATAGTGAGCAACCTTTCTGGCAACAATAAACCTCAAAATGATCACAATTAAACCATACCGTTTTATTTGTAAACTTTTTCCGCACACGCAGTAAGCGAGAAGTGCGAGCAAGACTGTCCACACACCAGCAACACAGAGCATGCGCAGGTCAAAGAACGATTTGATTAACGGCACGCATCCCATGGACCAATCAAAACAAAGCCACTGTGGAACGATTAGAAGCCAGGCATTGATGGCGTATAGGTAGTTATAGTTGATGACCTTTGAAGAGAAGCAAATACAACTTACACAAAGTTAACTCATCAGTGTGTTAATATTGGTGAGGGGCATGTTTAAAACAAGGAATGGCGAAATGACGAATGGCACTGTGGTTTACCTAAACAGCGCTCAGGTTAGCTTAAATATCAGTGCCTCGACAGTGGTTAGCACTCAATAATTGTAAGGGTTAACCCTTTCAGACACCTGTATCCCACATTGATTCTTACTCGTAGTGTCATTTCGTCAGTTCACCATTTCATGTTTTAAACACGCTCTTGGTGGAGAGCTTTCTTTCTTGCAAGTTTCTGGACCCACCTGCAGGCGAGGTCCCGATAAACTCTGATAATCTTGCAAAAAGAGAAATGAGAGAAGAGGCCAACATTCCCCAATACGGACCGAACAAGCTGGTTAAACAGAGTATGTATAGTGATGGCTCTTTGAAAACTCTGCTGGTAAATTTAATCCCAGCGACCATTCTCGGTAAAAACACACGACAAAGGTAAGAATTTTCTTTCGTTTTTCAGGTCGCTTTCATGAACGTTCAACTGATGCTGTCCACCAAAAGTTAAGGAATGTGTATTTTTACTAAAAGATAGGGGCGTTCATTCGTTTAATGTTTTGACTAACCAATTCACTGAAATTAATTGGTGAGCAGCCCACCTTGACGGTAATGCAAAATTTGGACCGTTGAGGGAACCAATCAGACTTCTCATTTGCTTCTGAGCAATAGTTTCAGGTGGTACTGTTTAAATACTGTACAGGCTGATTTTAAGTTCTGTCTGACCACACAATTTATGAGCTACCGCATAAACACAGTGCGTTCAGGTGGGGCGGTTTGTTTTTCAAAGGTTAGGTATTTTCTGAGAATTTGGCCTCTGCTACGATTGATAGGGGAAAATGAAACAGTTTTTGAAACTTGTTTATGTGAGCTGAGCACCGCTTACCCTCATAATAAGAGACTTCTCAAATGATGCAGGATTATCGACCACTTGAAATACTGGAGTTGAGGAGCCCATGACATGCCAACGACCAAACAGAAGAACAATGCCAGTGATAAACAGAACTACTTGCCGACGAATGAGAGGCTTTATCCACAGAGGTGGCTCTTCTTTCTGCTGCAACAACACAAAGCATATAACTGATAGGATTTCAAAAATAACTCACAATAATTATTTTTCCAGTAGGACAACTCATAAGGTTGCCATTTGTCCTGACCTCACACGAGTACTACTGCTACTCTAGAACAGGACGGTACACGTCCCATAATGGAATGATATTGTGTTTATCCAGTACCGACTAAAACGATATACGAATACTATCAAGTTAGTGTCTTTTTCTCTACTCTAGTGTTACATTTAGTATAGAAAAACCTATGTAATTTATTATATACAGCCGTTTTTTTCTCTATCATAATTTTTGTAAACAACGTCAATCAATAAAAATTAATAAAATAGAAAAAATGTTAATAATAATAATAATAATAATAAATAATGGAATGATGAGGCTTATGATACTAGTTGCTTACTGATTACTATAATTATTTTCCAGGTACGCAAGGCATGCAGAGAGCTATGTAACCGTTTTCCTTTTCACACGTGATGCTAGTGAGTTACTGTTTAGAATAACAGGCAAGCAAAAATTGGCCTTTTCGGCGATATGGCGACCATTTTGAATTCTATTGTTTCAAATAGCTATTATGGGATGCTCAGGGGGCAAATACATGCGCATAGAGAGCTATGTAGTTGTTCTCTTTTTCTCACATTGCAAGCCTTAAGTATGAGTCAGTTGCTGGTTAGAATTAAAGGCAAGCAATGCGTGTAGAGAGCTTTATAGCTGTAGCCCTTTTCACACATTACAGGCCTGTGATGCTAGTCAGTTACTGATTATAGAATCATAGGCAAGCAATGCGTGCAGAGAGTTATGTAGCTGAAGCTCTTTTCTCACATTGCAGACCTATGATTCTAGCCAGTTACTGGTCAGAATTATAGGCAAGCAATGCGTGCAGAGGAATATACAGACTTATGATACTAGCTGCTTATTGATTATAGAATCATAGGCAAGCAATGAGTACAGAGAGTTATGTGGCTGAAGCCCTTTTCACACATTGCAGACCTATGATACTAGCTGCTTACTGATTACAGAATCATAAGTAAGCAATGCATGCAGAGAGTTACGTAGCTGATGCCGTTTTCACACATTGCAGTTCTATGATACTAGTTGCTTACTGATTATAGAACCATAGGTAAGCAATGCATGCAGAGAGTTATGCAACTGAAGCCCTTTTCACACATTACAGTCCTATGATACTAGCTGCTTATGGATTATAGAATCAAAGGTAAGCAATGCGTGCAGAGAGTTATGTAGCTGAAGCCCTTTTCACACATTGCAAGCCTACTGAGACTGAGTAAACATTGCATTAGGCACATAAGCTCCTGGCCACGGGTTTTTACATGCAATTGATGTGAGCACATCTGGAGCAACATACTTTTAAACCTCCATTCTTGCTCTCTTTTGTAAAGATTTTTCTTAACAGCAACAGTGGATCAATTTCACAGACTACTATGACATCATACACACAACAGATTCCCTGCAAGGTAGAAGGAGAGAGTCACTGGATTGAACAACTGAGGTACTCTAGTCTAATACTTATGATATTACTACACTTAAATACAATTTTATTCTCAGATTTGCTCAACTAAAAGTAAATTTAAAAAGAAGTAAAATCTTGGTTAATGAGAGAAACCCTTCATTCTACTTTGGCAAGACATTTGTTTATAAATGTATGCTATGGCTGTGACAAAACAAATTCCAAATCTAACCCATTCTGTTACCCCCAACCACAAGAGGTATGGTAGACTAACAAGATACAACAAGTTAATCAATTGATACTAAAATTTGTTCTAGAGTTAAGGTTACATGTAACTTTAACATGATATCCCTGATAATTGAAGGGGTGAGTGCAAAACCATGCTAAGTGACGATTTGGGTGAAAAAAAAAATTTTCGCGAAAGGGCTTGAATTTTTGCATGTGGTCTTCAATGTAATAGAAAAACGCGGCCCTGTATTTTTGTCGCTGGATTTTGCTTCGTTTTCGAGTTATAACGTATGCAAAAATACTTGGCTTTTCCCAGCCATGTCTTTAGGAGTTTATTTGTTGAACAGCAAACAGGCAGACTGTTTATAGTGTATGAAGTCAAAATCAAATCTCACAGCATATATAGAGCGGAAATCTGGGAACAGATTGTTTACATCGGCTATTGTGACGTGAGCACAACACGTGAATCGATCGAGCGGCAAACGAAATACCATCGAACTAAAAAGAGATGTGCTGCATTAGAGCTCTGTCAACTAATATCTTAAGCATTGTGTTAAAGTACCTTGTGTGCCTGCCTGGTGGTTGAGAGGCATCATAAAGCCTCGATAAACCCGTAAGTCATCAGCACGTTTTAAAGAATCAAAATGTGTTCTGAAACTTCGAAGGTAGCTGATATACCGTAATCGTGTTATCGGCGTTCGAAGTCAGATCGAGCCAGGCAGCAAAGTCCAAGAGCAGTTCTTGCCCAAGAAAAATACCCTCTCGTGAGTTGTGGCCCATTTGCCAAGCGTTGCTAGTGTCAAAGTTTGGAAAGCGAGAACTGGTTTTTGAGTGATAAAATTTGTCTTGTATCGACCGCCATGTTTTCCCGCGCACGAGGTGTAAAGAGCCTTCCCGGCATGCATTGCGATCACGTTCTGCTCGCGTTTCTCGAACTGGTAACTAGACTGTTTCGGCTTTTTTCATTTAAAGATAATAATGGCCAACACGTAGCGATCGATTGTAACATAGATCTGTGATCCAGGTTGCTTTGATTTTATTTCATATCGGCATGATTTGTAGTGTTTTGAACTTCTGGGATCAGCGGACATGCAGATGTATGGAGACCCGTACGTTGCGCAGAAGGGTTAATTTGTTAAACTGTTAGGCGGTGCGTGACATAAAGCTACGATCGCGTTTGTCGAAAAATATGTATTATCTCGTGATTTTTAGCCCTTTAAGACGTTGCTGTATTTGGAAAAGTGCTTATTTGATGTTTATTTGTTCAGTGCAGATAGTCATTGTCCTAGATAACCAAAGTAAGTTCCAGATGTTAACACTATTTTCCGGCCGCCATATTTTACCTATTTAAACCTGAAATCAACATTTTTGAGCTTATACGTTGCGTGAAATTAACATTTTGCTGTTTTCTAAGTGAAATCAACATCCTTGCCGTCACGCGTTAACGTGAAATCAGCATTTTGACCTATTTAGAGCTGAAATCGACATTTTTGAGCTTATACGCTGCGTTAAATCAACATTTTGCTGTTTTCTAAGTGAAATCAACATCCTTGCCGTCAAGCGCTACCGTGAAATCAGCATTTTGACCTATTTAGAGCTGAAATCGACATTTTTGAGCTTATACGCTGCGTTAAATCAACATTTTGCTGTTTTCTAAGTGAAATCAACATCCTTGCCGTCAAGCGCTACCGTGAAATCAGCATTTTGACCTATTTAGAGCTGAAATCAACATTTTTGAGCTTATACGCTGCGTGAAATTAACATTTTGCTGTTTTCTAAGTGAAATCAACATCCTTGCCGTCACGCGTTAACGTGAAATCAGCATTTTGACCTATTTAGAGCTGAAATCGACACTTTTGAGCTTATACGTTGCGTGAAATCAACATTTTGCTGTTTTCTAAGTGAAATCAACAACCTTTCCGTCACAGGTTAACATGAAATCAACATTTAAACCTTTTTTGACCTGAAATCGACATTTTTGAGCTTTTACGTTGCGTGAAATTGACATTTTGCTGCTCTCTAAGTGAAATCAACATCCTTGCCGTCAAGCGCTACCGTGAAATCAGCATTTTGACCTATTTAGAGCTGAAATCAACATTTTTGAGCTTATACGCTGCGTGAAATTAACATTTTGTTGTTTTCTAAGTGAAATCAACATCCTTGCCGTCACGCGTTAACGTGAAATCAGCATTTTGACCTATTTAGAGCTGAAATCGACATTTTTGAGCTTTTACGTTGCGTGAAATTGACATTTTGCTGCTCTCTAAGAGAAATCAACATCCTTGCCGTCGCGCGTTAACATGAGTCAACGTTTTAACCACTTTTGACCTGAAATCAATAAATTTGAGCTTATATAAGTTGCGTGAAATTGACATTTTGCTGGTTTCTAAGTAAAATCAAAGTCCTTGCGGTCGCGGCGGGCCGATCCTTTGTTATAATAAACCGAGGCGAGACTTCGACTTATAACAAAGGCTTGGCTTGGCTATTATAACAAAGGGTCGGCTCTGTTTATCATAACAAAGGTCCGGCTTCGTTTATTTGAAGACCTCGGCGGGAAAAGGGCGCTAGGTATTTTAATCAAAAGTGAACTTTGTCGAAAACGCTCCAAATTTCCCATACAGTTTTGTGTAGGTATGTTTAACAATGTCCCGTAGTTTTTCCGCTAAGCTTCGCTTCGTTTTCGAGATATTGCGTATGCAGAAAAACCACTCGGTTTTCCTAGCGGCGTCTTTATAAACGAAGCAAAAACCAGCGACAAAAATACAGGACCACGTTTTTCTATTGCATTGAAGACCGCATGCAAAAATTCAAGCCCTTTCGCGAAAATTTTTTTTTTCACCCAAATCGTCACTTAGCATGGTTTTGCACTCACCCCTTCAATTATGCCAATTTTTTAGGTAACAAAATGTTGTACATGTAATTATAATTATGTTTTGGCTTAAACACATAATGAGGACTATGTTATAGATCTCTACCACCAAACACATACAATCCATTTGCATTAGTTTATTTAAGATGCCGAATGCCAGGTTTTCAGACCACACACTAAGCTAATCAATATCAGTAGAGAATGAACATTTACCAGAACAGTTATCCCTTGTTCCTTACAAAGCATCGCTATACAGCAGAGTACCATGCTTAATATGAGAGGTTTCCATGGCAACTTAACAGGAGGTCTAACCTCATCATAATCTAAACATAGCACAAAACAAAATAATTATTCTGACTCATAAGAAATTTTCATGCCAAAAATTTTCATGCAGGCTTTTGCATTGTCTTACAGAGGTACATTTACATGAGCTGATGAATGAAAAACTGAAAACCTTGCTGTTATAGAGCTAGAGACCTCACCAAATTCTCATTTGAAACTGGAATCTCTAAGTTACACAAGTCTATAACAAACACTGCTATTAATTTACCCCTGCCCATGTTTATCCCAGTTTTATTCAGCAGCAGCAGTTAAGACTGAAACTGACCATAGCCAAAACAAATAAGCTTTAAGGAAAACACTAAATTCAAAATGCATTCTGTGAAATTCTGCTTGCAAGGAATCAATGGAACTAGAAAGTATTTATTAACACCATACTGGTAAGAAAAATCCCATTCCATTAATTTTCAACACACATTTAAATGATACGTACAAAGTTCTACAAGACAAACTACATGTAGTTTAAACGTCCTTGACATGGTGTACAGAACAGTAAGTAATGCAATGGCTGTTCTTGAAGCTAAAAGTAAGCACAACTAAACTTACAGGTAGGCGCAGTGGCCAAGGGTTAGTGCGCCCAACTCCAGACAGAGCAGCCCAGGTTCGAGCCCTTGCCAGGGACATTATGTTGTGTTCTTGGGCAAGACACTTCACTCTCACAGTGCCTCTCTCCGCCCAGGTGTATAAATAGGTACCGGCGAACTTAATGCTGGGGGTAACCCTGTGATGGACTAGCATTCCATCCAAGGGGGAGTAGAAATATTCCTAGTCAAATCATGCTGCAGAAACTGGGATTATAAAGCTCTGGCCTGATGGGCCACTTGGCTCATAAGCAGACTTTATCTACAGTTTATTAAACTTAACATAGCTAATAAAGTAGAAGAAATACTCACCAATATCACAGCATCTTACATAACACATAAATGAGAGAATAAAAAAGAGTGCACCCAAAAGATCGGCTCTACCAACCAAACCTGAAACCTAAGAAGACAATTAAAATAGGATATGAAGTATAATAGTCATGCTGGGCAAGGACACAAAGTGTCAGTGCCCATGCTAATCTCAAAATTACCTTATTTTGTACAGTATTCTCCAAGAAGAACTTCAGGCCTTTACCTAACAATTAATCAGGGGAAATTTGGAGGTGTCACTTGTAGTTTGTTAAGTCATGTGACTCCATATTTCTATGGCAACCTTGTGACAGAAATCTGGTGGGGTTTTTTCCATTTCCACTGTTCAGTGGTTTCATTTTGATCATTTTGATTATTTTGTTGACTGGTGGTTGTCTCATTGTTTCAGGTTAGTACGTGTCCTTTGATGAGTATAGGCAATCGTATAAATGTGATTAGTATAGGTAATTGTGTAAATGTGATTCCAATTAACAATTTACACTCTGAGTGACATTTGAAAGTTCTCTCAAAATTGCAAGCCTACAGCCTTAAGGCAAATGCAATTTGAAAGAATTTTCAAATTGCTTGTGAGTTTTCATTTATGATTACTCATTTACATGTATTATCTGACTAAAAAAGTTAAAACAAACACGTGTTAATTTGCACTGCAGTTCAAACTAAAAATTAATGATATAAAATAATTATTACTGGCCTGCCCTCAGTCAATCACAATGAAGTAATTTACACAGTCATACAATAATAATTGTGTGAACAATATTTGGAAGCCACAAAGTGTTCTCTTGCATTCAATAACATTAGCAAGTATATGTTGGAGGATATTAGCAAAGAATAGACCTTTCCGGCATTCCACTTCAGTACGTACAAACAATAGCACCAGAGTGAGGTTGGGGTGGACATTTCCATACATTTGCTGTATTTATGTCCACCCTGACCTTGACTCCATGCCATTGTTTGCTGGAATGCAGGGAAGGTCTATTTTCTTTTCACTTTTGTCAGATCTAGATAAATAAATTGGAGAGGGGGAGAGGAGGAGAGGGGAGGGCATAGTCATGTTTTATAACAAATAAAAACAGTGATTTCATTATTTGCATAACTAATTGCCTCATGGCCACACAGTCATAGCTCATGAAAATTTTTGATTTCAATTTTGTGAGAAATTGTTACTGAATATGATTAAATCAACCACAAGAAGGCTAATAGCCATGAAAAATATTATGTGTTTGTGTTGAAAAACATGTTACAGCTCATAAAAAAAAAACCCAAGCCACCCTCATGTTTGGAATTTAAATATCTGGGGATTGGGTGCAAACTATCAATATTGACAAGCTACTGATATTCACCAAAGAGATTTTATGAACAAGTAACTGCAAAAAATAATAATTTACTAGAATAATAAATTAAGTTGGAGTTCACATTGAAATTAGTCTGGTTGAAAAGACTAGTGTACTTGAAAAACGTCAACTTTACATGGAAGAAAGTACTGTAATGAACCAACTTTGAAACTATGAAAAATTTAAACGTTGGGTAGTCAAATTCAGTAAACCTGCCAGCAAAATACTCGACACCGGAGAAAATAGCATAAATAAGTCATCAGCTGTCAAAATTACCAAACTTTCCCACGCCAAGGTCAAGGAAATAAAATTAACCGTTAAAAGAATTCAAGAAATATTTATACTTACGCTTTCTGTGTGAATTGGATGAGCTGCAAACAGAACGGCGCAAACAAAACTCGCCTTGGGCGCGGAAAATTGAGTTCTTGTTGGTGCGGTATCATAATAAAATGTGATTTTATTTCTGCCACCGACAAGGATAGAAAAAAGTTTCAGACACAGAATTGACACCGCAGCGTGAAGCATGACATTGAGAAGATGAAATCCCCAGGGTTTAAGTCCTCCTGCCAACCAATAATTGAATCGAAATGTCAATATTGTGAGAGGTCGATAGCTCTTGTGGCTTGTATTTGAACTGACGTTCGTACCCCAGAAGTCATGAAGAAATAATTTTCCAAGCGGGATGTCGGGATTCAAGTCCTTGTTACCCACAATTGCTTCGGAATCATCGAAGACAAAACCACCCTTGCATGAATTAAAATAACATAGTACAGAGACACAGGAAACAACGACAGATGCGACTGTAAACGAAAAGTTAGGAACGGGCAAATCACTGTCGATTTCATCGCCGTCCGTGGCAAAGTCCAAAGAATTTGAAATCTCGCGTTCCTCTCCAACCGAATCTTTTGCAGATTTCCGTCGCAGCTTGTTGCCATTTCCCCTGTACCTGGATGCCATGAAACAGGTCTGTTATTGAGCTAATTTGAGGCAATTTTTTAACCCAATTTCCAGCGGGTGTAACGCACCATTTTTCAAACAAAGCGCGTGTTTACCCGCACCCGTCTGGCGGGTTCTTACTTTCTCGGGAGGGGTAAGTAAGCAGACCAGCCAAAATGCGGCAAGAAAACTCTGCCAAGTGTAAAACTGTTTTGCACTTATTGCTTGTACTTCAAAATAAGCTTAAGATTATTTAAATGTAATTAAACTGGAAAGAAACTCTTTTCTCTTTTTGACAATCTGGAGAAGGGTCAAGTAGTATAAATAGTCGGTAGTTTACTCTCTCCTCCCGACAGGGGTGCTCAGCTGAAAACACAAGTTGAACGCTGGGATTGTTTCTGAAAACATGGCGGACGTGACGAGTTCAGCATTTTATTCGTCTATTTCCAATTCTTGTGATAGTTTGTTCCCTTTTATAGCATTCTAACAGTTTCTAAGCTCAGAAGATATACAGGATCATGGTAGATTTACTGTAAGTTTTAATTGTCTCCGATCACGAGCCTTCACCCCGGAACTACATCATTTCCAGTTTCATTTTACAATTTTGCGCAATATTTTACGTACGTACACGTAGACGTTGTTGATGTAAACGCTCCTAACCTTGCAACTGAGCACCTGAGATCTCCTTAGGTTTGTGTTTTCAGTGATTTATATTACTTATTCAATATAAAATTCGATAATTGGTTTAGATTGGTACTAAATTACTTAGTATATGTCCTTGTTTTTTTTTTAGAACTTTTCCCGGTCGTTGCAGTTTTCAGTGGTGTTTTGATATTCCTAACTGACTCTTACAAATATGGCGAAGTTGTTTGAGCCACATCCCTTAGAAATGGAAAGGTGAGTACAATTGTTAGGAGCTTCGTTCGATTTAAAGGGTTATAGTATACGTTTAGTTAAGCTTGCTTAGACGAAGCCAACTCTAATTTTATTTTTTGTTAAATCAGATTCTTATATATTTCCATTACTGTAGGTCTTTGCTACACAGACGAGAAAAGGATGCTGAACATGGTTTAGGTGTGTTAAGATTGGAAGTTCGTTTCATTTTGGTAGATAATGTAGATGTTGTGGTTCAAGTTTACCCATCCCCCCCCCCACCCCCCTCTTTCCCCTGGCATACCCCTGGCATTTGACAATTTCTGGTGCCCTGGGAGGTGGGAATGCCTCAAACAAGTTATTTGTTGATTGTCATATGAATCTGTTTACAAGATTCCCTGGATAACTGTGATATTTAAGATATGTTTTGTATAAGTCTTAGAAGAAACTATTAATCTTGGTTGTTATTCAATGGATTTGGCATGCTTTACATGACTGGCTGGTGAAGAATGTTTTTCAATTTCCAGTGGATTATAGTAAACTGCCTCGATCTAGTGGAGATGGTATGGAATTTTCATCAAGCAATTCAAGTGATGGAAGCAGCTCTGAGGGTAGCGAAGAGAGTGACTCATCACAAAGAATTAACAAGTTATTATCTGCTACTGGTGAAAGGCAAACCTTACTAAACCATGCTACTAATGCTTCAACTGGATTAAGAACTAATGCTCATTCAAAGATCTTCAACGCCAACCGCAGTAGCATTCACACTCAAGTTCAAAAGCAGCAAGGAAAAGAAATACCTAGTGTTTACCCTAGATTAATTCAAGCTAGTCAATTACAGGAGGATAGCGTAACTGCTACAACTAGAACACAAAGGGAACAGCTAAATAATGATGGACACACTAAACCTACCAGTATTCAGCGACGGAATTCAACAAATCTTCTTCTTCAAGGAACTGAACTTCCACTGTTAAACAGTCAGTTGGGATTATCACTGAGTGCCAATGATCAGCTTGTTTCATTAGCCCCACCCGCAGTAAATCTAGGCTTTGGAGATGGTCTTTCTAAGTCAACTGTAGTGGAACAGACGGCTGAGTTTATTGACCACCAGAAAGTAATCTGTGATCTTGAGGAACACAATTCAAAGCTGGTTGAAGAGAAGACAAAACTTTCGGTGCAGCTGGGTGTCCAGACAAAGGTTCGGATATCATAGTTATCTGATTGTGGTTGTCACACTGTGTAAATAAATGTCTCTCATTGGATTCTTGCTTTTGACCAGCTGGAGAAACATCTTCAAAATTTTAGCCTCTCTCTTTTTTTCCCTTTGTATTTTTTTGGTGTGAGAGGTTTTCTCTGAATTCTCCTGTTTTACAAAAATACACAAGCTACATATTACCACAAGGGATACCTACCATAAAACAGACTTACATGTAGCACACTGTTTATAGAATTTCTCAGTAAATTTATAAACTCTTTTCTCTTTGCACAGGTAAATGCTGAGATAAAGAGGTTGTTAGTGGCATCAGTTGGAGAAGACATTGGCAACAGGTACATGTAATCAGTTTAAAACTTTGTGTTCTGCAGATGTTTAATAAAAGGATAAATTGAACTCTCTTAAATACAGAGTTAGTGGGAAAAATGTAAAAGATGTATAATTCTTCTGAGTAGATTATCTGTCTGAAATGTGGTTAACGATGAATGTCTGAAAAAAGTCTTAGAATTTTTCAAATGCTGTGCACAGGAAGTTTGTGGCTGTTTTTGTCAAATTTGCCATTATGTGTGTGGTTTCACTCATTACACTAAGGTTAGACAAGGAAACATGGAGACTGAAAGTCTTGAATTTTGCAGGCAAAAATATGTATTAGTTTGTGTGTTAACAAATGGGCCTCATTTTAATAGTGCAGTCGTCTTGTTCTTTGTCATAAAATGCTTAAGGTTGGAGGACTTAGTCAACAGAAATGTTCAACAAACTGTGGAACTTAATCACTGGAAGAAGATGTGCGAGGAATACTCAGAAGAATCGGACAGATTAGAAATTGAGTGTGATGTATGGAGGACAAAATTCCTTGCAAGCAGGTAAAGTCCGCTGTTGTAAACAGAAATGGCAACTAAAGCATCAAAGAAAAAAGTCTTGATAAGCCCAGTGGCTTACATAGAACTGCAGGCTTTTAACCACTGTTTCTGTATAGAATCTCTCTTAGAAATAATTTTTATTATTAAAAACTGGATCATTGGGTTTTGCAATACAAGAGTTTTCATTGGCTTTGCCATCATGTTATACATGTATGTCGAGTCATTATACCACGCTCTAGAAGTATGGTAGGCTTGCACACAATTTTTTGGGGCATTTTTATTTTCATTTTAATTTAGTCTTCTATATTTTGGAGACATTTTTAATAAAACAGTTATTCCACTTGCGCTTGGATATGAGATGATTATAACCAACTCAGTGCGACATGCCTCGTTGGCCATCTACCGTCTTGTATCTAACGCACACTCAGGGAATAATTGTTAACTATCCTTTGATTGGATGCTAGTATACCATCAATTCACTGGACAGTGTAGTTATAAGATTAAACACCTGATAGAAGCAAGTTGTGAGTTTAAGTGTCATCTGATGCATGACTAAACATGACCATGTAATTTAAGAGCCATCATCATGTTAAAGTTAACCCACAAGGCATAAAATACAGGGTATAATTATGACTCACAGTATATCTTTATCACTTTAGAATGATGTCAGATGAACTGTCCAGTTGGAAGGTAACCCTCTACACCAAATTCAGGCAGGCTCAGAGTGCCTTACAGAGATTACTTGATGAGCGAAGTCAGCTTCAACGGTACCTCACTCAAACAAAGAGGTCAGTCTTTTTAACATTGTCTTCATAGTCTCAAAAGAGCAACGTAGAGCAATATTATTGTGGAAGATTGTGCTGACTATAAAGATATCCTTGTTTTTTATGTCGTTTTGTGTCCAAGCCCTTTGTGTGCATTTTTAAGGTGGCTTACTACATTTTTTTCCAAGACTCAGTAGTGCACATTATGTTTGCCTGCTAAGATGTCAGTGTTAGTTACGCGAACCAAAATTTCACAAGCAGCCCTGAGAAGATTTAACAAAAACAACTTCATCACTTGAATGATTCGTGTTAAACCAGTATGGTTTATGCATCCAGTGTCTTGCCCAAGAACATAACACAATGACCCTTGCTAGGACTCACTCAGTCCAGAGTCCAGCATGCTTACCATGATGCTAATGCTTCCGCTTTGCCTACAATGCTCGGCATTATTCTTATTGGCTAACACTGCAGACTACATGATGTGTCACAGGGCTTTGTAATACATGTTGTGGGCCAGTGTGTAATTCTGGCTTGTAGGTTTATCCTTCCGAGCTGGTTTTGAACACCACAGTGTTGCAGAAATATTTTTTAGTACTCATACTTTTTAAAGTTTTGCTATAAAGCAATGGTAACGGAATATCATAATTTCAGGTTAATTCAGTCCATGTATTCAATGTTAAAGAGTACAAGTGGTAAATATCAAGATTCATCCCAGTCTACAGTACACACCAAAGGTTTAAATGAACAGAGTATCTTGGAAATGGCTTCCATAAATAGCTCTTTAGCTAAGGAGACCCTAGACCTTGCTCAGAATGTTTTGCCAGCCTTCTCATTGGCAGAGACATCACTGTTATTAACACACGAGTCACAGGAGACACTGGAACAGCTACAGATGGAGCCAACATCTGCTGAAAAACTGGCTTTACAGGTAAAAGTAGTATATGGTAAATATTCACCAATGTTCACGTCACCAGTGAGGTGATCAGATCTGGTGATTGGAGTTTTCAATTTCAGGTTTATTTTGCTTTGTCAGGTGCAAGATATCACTGCAACTTTGCCATGGTTGGAGACTTAGATTATGAGACCCTTTGACTCAGCACTTTGAGTGAGAAATTTTCAAAACACTCTCACCAAGATTAGTATTCACCCTGCCAAATCAGGTTTTGCCTCATAAAATTTAATTCAATTTAGTCACGATTTCTTTGCGTGCATTTTTTCCAGGTTTTGTCCAGTGATGTCGACCTCCAAGCTGAAGAACAGCAACTAAGAGGTGTAATGAAAAGAATGTCTCAACAATACATGGGACATGATTATCAAAGCCGGTTCTCCACCAGAAATTTTCGAGTAACTTATGATTGTTGCGATCGATGCACTGGTACACTTCATGTGGTGTAACACGTTAATTGGCTCGTCACCATGGTCTACTGAGCTCTCGTATGGTTAGCACTAAACTCAATCCCCTGAGTTTTAGTACTGTTAAGTGCTGAATGTTACAATGTGATTATTGACTGAGTTGGGGATGTAACAAGCGAAGTACTGTGGGGAATACTTGGAGAGTGAATCTGCTGGGTCGGAGCAGAAAATTGGCTCTTAAGGACAGTCAGAAAGACTAAAGTTACTTTATTTTATTCCATTTTATTCTATTTTATTCTATTTAACAAGTCTTTCAAAAGCGCACAATTGAATAATTGTACGGTAGAAAGAAAATATAAACTAAAATTATTTAATATTTGGAATGAATTTAAACGTAACTGATGGAATTGAATTTTTAAAGAGAGCAAAATATTTTTGAAGCGTGTTTTGAAATCGTCTCTGTACATTTATGAAATATACTGCGGCGACACCACACACTACAACTGCATTGTAAAGAAATGTTTTCTCGCAGTTAGATTAACCTTATAACATATCAATAGCACAGCTGAACTCGTTTTTAAAGTAATATTTGCCTGCACAAGCGCCTAGCTCTATTATCTACACCTAAATTGAAGAAATCAATTCGACATGATGTTTCCACTCTACGCCGGAGAAATTAGAAACGGAGCTTTATTTCTACGGTTAGGCCTATCGTCCACACTAATCCGTTACGAAAACGGAGCTTTTCGTAAACGCTCTTCAAACCGGAGGAATTTGAAGACGCCGGCTTTTCGTTTTACTGTGGACGAAAAACATTTTGAAAACGGAGCTTTTCGAAAACGACAGCTTCACGATAATCACGTGATTTCCCTGACCGAGATTTCCTCAAACGCAAATCCAAAATGACCGGTGATTGTTGCGTTTTTAAATTTCTCTGGCGTAGTGTGGACGCAGAACATTTGATGCGTTTTGAGATTGAAACCTCCGTTTTCAAATTCCTCCGGCGTCATTTGGATGGGGCCTAAACCGTCGGCCGTAGTTTATTTTAAAATGAAAACAGGATTGATCAGTGGAGTCAGGCGTCGAGGACCATGGGACGCTAAATTTTGGGAGCAACTACACAATTCAGGACCACTTTTGAAGGTGCCCATATTTAGTGGCTCGTTTGGCTCGGCAGTGGATAAAAGAACGAACAATAATCTATATAGGTCTATATATTTAGTGGCTCGTTTAATTTGGCTCGGCAGTGGATGACAAAGGAGCAAACGAGCCAAACGAGCCGGCTCTTTTGGTGGATGATTAAAAGCGGCCCTGTATTCTGTAGTTTAGCCAAATTGTGCACTAGAAGAGGTCTTGACTAAGACGAGGCTTGTTATGCTGTAGTTTCCATACCGAATAATTGATAATAATTGACCCCGAAGATCGGTATGCCTATCGGGAAGCCTTGAGTTGATATTATAGGTATTTACCACCCCAAAAAATTAACCCTGCCTGTTGACAGCTATGGCGTTGGCGTGAATTTTTTAAGCCAATCGCTTAGCGAAGGGCAAAACAAAAGCAAATGCACATTACTTTCGGCACTCAAATAAAAACCGCTCTATGTAAGAGGCATGTTGCCATTGGCCCGCGTCTGTCTGCCATGTCGTGGGTTCCGTAACGGTTTCCTGACTCTTCTATGACTAATTTCGTGTACGTAAGCACAACAAGTGAACGAGGGGAATTAGCAAGTGAACTATGTGAACCAGCACTGCAGGTGAATAAAGTGAACGAGCAAGTGAACAAACTAGTCGAGCTTGCATGTCAACCCCTGGACTGGCAAGTGCGCCAGATATCTCCGTCATGTCAATTAGGCGAGGCAGCAAGCGACGCAAATGAATTACATTTTATCATATAAACACCGGTGAAATACCAGGATTTTTCCTTCTACTAAAAAATCATATCTTCATCGCGCGCAGCGAAGATACCATTTTTATCTTTCACACTGTGAAGATATCATTCCTTCTTGATAACATTTTTATTTTGTCCCTTCACTTAAATTTGTTGATGTATGATCGAAACATCTTCGGATCTTCGGTCGTCCTCGGCAATCTTCGGTAATTTTCGGAAAATGTTTGGAGAATGTTCCGAAGCGTTCGTCTGGCCTTCGGAACAATTTTTGAAAATCTTCGGAAATCTTCGGAAAGTGGTCGGAAATCTTCGGAAAATGGTCAAAAACGTCGTCATTAGTATGTTTATGTAATAAACAGTAATTAACACTCAAAGATAAAATTCGTATCCACGCGCGGGCATGTAATATCCTCCATGTCAGTAGCAAGTGGAGCGACTGAACCAGCAAGTGAGATACGAGAGCCTGCATGTGAACTGAGTGAAACAGGTAAACCTGTGGATCATCCACGTGGACCGGCAAGATAAAAGGCCTGGTGAAGCAGCAAGTGAGCCAAGAGAAGGGGGCGGTACATTTCGCTGACCCCCAGTCCATGGACTACCACGATGGACTACCGAAATGGACTACCTAAATTACCTACCCAAATGGTTTACCTATACGGACTACCTAAGAAAAGAGAAATTCCAATTGTTTCCAACAGTTAGTGCCTGCAGATTTTCTGAAAAAAAAAGCAATCTTTTTTTTTGAAATTTCTCTTTTTTCAGGTAGTTCGGAAAAGGTAGTCCATTTTGTAGTCCATGTAGATAGTCCATTTAGCAGTCCATTTAGGTAATCCATCGCGGTAGTCCATGGACTGGGGGTCAGCGAAATGTACCGACCCCGAGTAAACTAGCAAGTAATCCAAGTGAATCTGTTAGCATGCAAAGGAAGTGAACCAGCAGGTCAACCAGGTGAACAAGCATATAAAAAGATAAAAAACTGAACAAGGTGTACCACCCAATGAACAAATTAAAAGAGAGGAATCAGCAAGTGAACGAAGTGAGCCAGCAAGTGAACCAGCTGTACCGGCAAGGAAGGTGTCCAGCACATGAAGTAACGGAACTCCAAAGTGAAGTAAGTAACCAGCCAATCATGTGGACCAAGTGAACCAGCAAGTTCACCAACTGAACCAGCAATTGAACCATATGAAATAGTAAGGGAAGGAATCAGATCAGAAAGTTGAGAAAGTAAAAACAAAGTGAGCCAGGAAATGACCCAAGTGCACCGGTGACTAAAACAAATGAAACGTCAATTACAAATGAAGTGAGTGAACCAATAAGGAAACCAAGTGAAACAGCAGCTGACCGGCTGGCGAGCCCTGCGGCAATAAAACCGAACAAGGTGAATCGGCAAGTGATTCAACAGGTGACCCTGCACGTGAACCAGGAGATGAACCAAATGAAAAAGTAAGCGAACAAGCAAGTGGACCACTAAAATGAAACCAAGTGAACCTGTAAGTTTACGAAGTAATCAGGCGTCATGTAAACTAAGGGCCTGTTTACAAGGAGAGACGGTTACCCTATCAAGCGGGTTAACCCTAGCTGTAGGGCAAAAGACAGCCCGGGTTTACAAGCAAAATTTTACGGGTAGCGCAACCCTACAACCTGGGACAACTTAATGTGCGGTTACACTCTAACGGTCTGGAAACAATTAGAAAGTTAATCCGGGTAGGCGGGTTAAACCTACCTGGAGTGTTTACAAGGGAAAAGGTTAATGAGTCAAGTGTGACTCAGCACGTTTTGTGTAGATATCGAATTTTGCGTGGGCATCGAGCTTGTGTGGGCATTGAGGTTTATATCTTGTCTTGGCATCAAGCTTTGTCCGGGTATTGAGACTTTGGGTGGGCATCGAATTCTCTGTGGACATTGATGAGTGCTGTGTGTATATAGAGATCGAGTTTGGTTTGCAGGGTCAGTTTTGTAGAGGTCATTTTAAGTCTCGTGTTGATACAACACCTAGTGGACTCGGAAAGAAGGGAAGATACTGGGTGGAACAAACGCGTAACTCTTAAATTGCTTGATAGGAAATAAATTTATTGCAGTTGTTATTTTACACATGGGAATTTCATATAATATGTATTTTGTAACAGAGTTATTAACAAGGTTTTAAACACGGTCCTGCCGACATGCATCGACCCGTAGAAATAAGCAAAATACGGGAGTATCTTCACTATGAGTGTTGCCTTTTTGTCAACTGTCCAGTGGTGATGTTTTAATTCTTCTTTGTTGGTACGACTTTTGTTTCAACTTGGATGACGAGTGTGAAAAACTTGAGAACCACAGAGAACTGGAGACAATTTATGGTTCTAAAAAAAGCCAGCTATTCTGGCCCACGTTATGCTTCCTGTGATTCTAAGATAGATCTGCTACGGGTACACTTAACACGTTATTTACAGTAAATATTGTTCTTTACTCTGCTATTAAAGAAAACATTGAGCTATCTTGTTTCAGATAATTAGGTAGAGTAGGTATACTGCACTTGGGAGAGGTTTATTCCAGAAATTGTTGGTAGAAGAGATTTGACGCCGTTTAGATGCTACATCTGAATAAGATCAAGTTTTAAAATGAAAGCTTGTGATTCAACAAATCAAAAAAGAGATCAACAAACCGCAATTGAACACTACGTTTTAGCTTTTTCTGAAGATCTATGTACATCACACTACGGACATTCTATTCTTGATCTTATCTATTATAAATCCTGATTCTCAAACTCGAAACAGCTAACTGTGTCTGTTTGATGCCCAAAAACCCCTTTATGAAACCTAAACTAAAATATAATTCAGTATGTTACAAGCGTGTCTCACTTGGTATGGATTACAACTGTTTCTGGGCAGATTTATTTTCAAGCAATGAGTTTTTGCTCAGCTTATCAAGGAAACTAAAGACTTCTAATTCGCTGTTCATCTCAAAATTCTGGTTTTCTGTAAACTTTTACCATATAGTATTTCCACACTGCTACATGTAATGAACTGCAGAGTTTCTAACCACTGGATTAGAATTTCACTGAGTCCATCAGTCGAATCTTGCTTTCTATGACATCCTTTAACCACTTTTCACGAAACCTTGTTTTACCAGGCCTGACAATAAGAAAGAAATAAGCACAGGATTACTCAAGATTTGAGCTGAGGAATCTTCTTCTGCAGAGAAATAGGAACATGTATGGGTATGGATGGTTCAAATGCCTTTAATGCAAATCTGAGAGAATGTAGACAGTCAAGATTTTTGTTCACACATACCTGTGGACAAGACGGTGCGTCTCAAAAATATAGTAAACTTCAACTGGAAAAGTCTGAAACAGGAGACAAAATAATTGATCCAGCACTAATTTCTCTTCACTGGGTCAAGCAAAAAGGTAATTAAAAGAGGTAGGAGATCATACAAATATTTTTCATGTTAGCTACTGGGACCACAACCCGTCCTTCCTTGTTGAAATCATTCAATAAATTTAATATCATACCTTAGGCTTAAATTTGCTAACTTCAAGAGTGAAGTAAACTGAAGCAGTTGCTCTTGGAATGGGTCTTCTCCTGGTTGGTATACTCCACTTGACAGCATAGCGATATCGCCAACTGTAAGGGTGTTCCTCTTCTCTCAAGAAGTCAATGCAGTACAACCAGCACTTGTCACGTTCCCATGTCTGCAACATGGTTGATAAAGCTTCATTTTTCCATAGTCATATATGCATACAGTATATATTAACTATTTCTTATTCCCTGGATGGTATGCTAGTCTGTTATATAATTTGTCAAGTTTACATCTTCAGCAAGGGATTGTATACTGAAATCTCCTCTAAGAAATACCTTTCCAGGACTGTCATTAAGTTCTGATTCACCTATAGCCTTGATCTTCAAACCCATAACAATCTTGTTACTTCATAGGCGAATTGTATCAACTTCAGCAAGTTCACCCATAGCATCAAGAGTCCATCAAGCATGCATGTTCAGCCGTAACAGCCGCTACAGGTTACAACCCTTATTGACCGCCCTGCCTGTCTAGAAGTGTCAACTTAGGCCCCAGTTATATGGTCTCGGGTACCCAAGACAACCCTCCCCCTAAGGCAACTTTGTCGAGTGCTTATATGTGAAAACATAGTCCCTGTAGGCCGAGTCAAAGTTGACCCTGCATGATTATTCATAATCCTTATTGAATTATCAAATGTACAGATATCCCTCTTTCTTTGAGTTTCACTCAGTCATGGTGGGTTTTGCCGAGTTAATTTTCACTTCTTTGATACAAATTTCTTCTTTGAATCCTAAATCTAGGCATTACATGACACTTGCCACACCAAGAGTTGTCCTGGTTAGGCGAACCAAAGTGTTTATACGAAGAAAAGTTGACAGTCCTGCTTGCTAGGGTTACCCCATCTGCCGAGGTGAGACAACTTGCCCACCCAAGTTGTCTTGCCCCCGAGACGGGTTCACAGTCCAATTGGTTGATTTTGCAAAAAAATATGTGTAAAGTTACCTCGGCCAGGGTAACTCGGGGGGAGAGTTGTCTCGGGTACCTGAGACCATATATATGGGGCCTGAATTAATAAAGCAGGTACACAGTTACACATAGCATGCATAGGTGAGTGTTAAAAAAAGATGTCCAAAAAATGCCTTAATTTTCGCTTCATATAACTACTTTAACATTTTCAAATACATTTTATACACTGAAGAGAGACCCATCATTTCACCTTACTATAGTATGTTGCGATTAACTTTTCAGGATAGTATATACTGTAAATTTGATTATTATGATTTCGAAGTTAATTTCTATTAAGCTATCCTTTTTATCATTATTATTTATTATCATCTCATGTATAACTTATGATTTGTGGTGACTCGCCTAGTATGGCCGTATGGGGTCTTGGACACTTGCGGGCCTCCAATGACTACTTCTATTTTAAATATATTCTTTTTAGATATATACATTTTTCCTCATTTTCTTTTCTTATGTTTAGTTTTAACCTGTCATAAATTGTAATAGGTACGGATACGCTTAAGTTTATTCCATTTCCTATCTCATTGATTAACTTACCTGGATAAATTCCTCAATCTTTTCTAACCCTCCAGCGACTGTAAAGTTTTCAGAAGTCATCCATTTGATATTGGGTATCTCATATCCCGTCTCAGGATCTATTGTGGGTTCATCATCTTTAACATCAGGAACGTCTGATTCCTTTGCCCCACTGGCGTACACCGACAATCTTCGCCGCGCATTATCAATTGCTTCGTCTACGATCTCACGAGCCTCTTCTTCGTAAATTTCCTCAAGCGTTCGATTTCCAGGAACCACTGTACGGATGATTGGTGCAGGTTTCTTTGCTGTACCTGCAGAGGACATCGTGCTTGAAATGACAGACTGAAAAGGTTATCGTTCGCTGCTTTTGGCAAAAACCCTATCATTCAAGTTTGTCCACCATTTTGATTTAACTCGGTTTCCATGGTAACGATCATTAAGCCACGCATTCCCTTTCTCAGATACCGCTGATTCGTGCTACCGACATTAACTTGGAGGGCCCTTGGAGGAGCGGGATAAACCTGGTTGAAGTACGCTTTAAGACTTATTTCTCGCGTAACAACTTTTTAGGACAAAGAATTTTCTTAGCTTATACTTCTTTACAAAGAGTCATGAAGTCTAACTAGATGTCTGAGGAATCTCAAAAAATTCTAGCAGAATGGGTGATGGTGACTGGGGAGGGGAGGGGAGGGGAGGGGATGAGGGATCAGAAATTTAAGGATTGCTGACATGACGGCCATGAACTCCCAAACACTGTTGTTACCATCATTTACGCTTCATTCACTCACATTTAGTCATCCAACCTGAGACCAATTATTCCCGTGGAGTACCCCCAGATCGCGCAAATTCGTCGTCGACTCATCGTAAACAATATGTAACCCAACCTCGTTTCTATGAACATCGAGTGTCGAATGAATGAGGATAAATCTTTCTTCGTCCGGTTTGCTAATATGCGATGTTCATGAGCTACCAATATATTCAATGCCGGAAATTCGTACACACGGAATGACCCCGCTCCTAAATGGTTGGAACAGAGCGAAACATGTCCGTCACTCTGAACGACTGTAGCTGGTATCACGGACGGATCACCCGTGATCAAGCTATCGACATCTTGCTCCAAAATGGACGGAAAGAGGGGCTATTCCTTGTGAGAAACAAAGCTGGGGCTGAAGACAACTTTGTGTTGTCGTTATGGCATGCGAATCAAGCGCTTCATTTCCAGATACAGTGTCGAGGAGGTATTTATTATTCTATCGATGATGGTCCCATTTTTGAAGGGCTGGATTCGCTGATTGAGTACTACAAAGAACAGGCAGACGGTCTCCCGATCAGACTTTCGCAGTTTTGCAAGGGGAATCCGCCCCCTACGTCATGTAGAAAACATGGAGTGACAACTCCTCTTCATCTTGCGTGTGCAGAGGGGAATCTTAATTTAGTGTCGGGTTTATTGACTGGAGGAAATCAGTCCGATGTGAGCACAAGAAATGAACAGGGGGTAACACCACTCCACGAAGCTGCATTTCGAGGGCATCAAGACATTGTTTTGCTCTTGTTAAAACATGGTGCGGAGACGAAGTGCAAAGACGATAACGGGAACACGCCGTTGCAGGTAAAATTGACCACTTTGAAAGCTAATTACCAAGAATCGAGTTTCGTCATAAAGCTCACTTCCTGTGAGCGATTGTCTTGGCGGAAATCCACACTGAATCAATTTGGTATCATGGTCATATGACTTGTGGGTTCCATCCGTTTTGTCTGAGAAATACACATGCAGAATCAATGAGTCTTTATACATGTAATTTACCCGTAAGATATACTATTTAAGCTTATCTTACCCCAAGTAAAGCATTTTGGAATTTGTAATGTTCAGAGGTCAGTTCAGATCAGGATTTATGTAAATATGTGATCAAAGCTCAAGGTATTAAAATTCAGTGAACCATGGAGCAAGGTAGAGACCCTGCAAGACAGAGGTTCCCTTCTTTTTCTGCTTGGTGAAAGTTGAGAGGGAACCTCTGCTTACAACCACGTGATTTCCTATCGTGCATGCATGAACTAAATCAGAATGCCTCGTGTCATGAATGCTATGCCGTGGGAAATGTGTTCACGCAATCAAATTTTTTGTTATTTTTGGTTCAATTGTGGCGAATTTACTTGAATTCCGACTTTTCCACAATTAAGTTGTTAGACAAACTACAGAAATTTCATAGAGTTCAGCAAAGTATTAAGCAACAAAACAAAGACCGATGAAACCCGAATTGGCTTCATTCAAGACCACACTGTCCAGTACGTGCTTCACAAACTGCAAGCTAGCTGCAGAAAAACAAACTGTTTTTGAATAATTAAAAACTTAACATTATAACCTGCCTATCCACCATTATATCATGCTCCAATTTGACAACGAATAGCTTGTGAAGGTGAATTACTGTACAGCAATAGTTTCTGCAACTGTTCAGACAATCAAAGATTGCCAGTTATTCATAGGACAAAAGTGTTGAATTTGATGCATGCATACGTGACGAACCCATGTCAGTGCAGTGTTGCCAACGAATTGTAATTTTCTAGCCAACCACAGGGCAGTAGATATTGTTGGCAGTTTCGCAAGTGGACAGCATTTTGAATCCTATCTGTCTTACGTAAGTTATTAAACTGGTTAAAACTTTAAAAAACCAGACAGTATATTTTATTTATTCATCCCTGGTTGTGGATGGTGGCTGATCAAACCATCGAGCAGTTATGAGCAAAGGTTTCCTCTTATCTCCCTCTGAGCAGAAAGAGAAGGACATACCAATCTCCATCTCGCAGCGTACTGCATGTAGTGTAAGAAGTTAATCACCTGTAACTGAGGGTGTTAAAGGGTATTTTCGTGACTCGTGATCGGCCCTTTTTTTTTCCTGTGAAATGTGAAATGGCTTATTTTTTCCTCGTGAATCGTGATTTCCATAGTCGCCGTGAACCATGATTTTCCAAAACGTTCTCTTTTATTTTCCCTGAAGCATGAAATGCCAATGTTGTATTTTTCGTGAATTGTGAAAGGGCTGCTTTATTTTCGGTGAAACGTGATCTATACCCCCCCCTTTACCACCCTCGTAACTGGGTGCTTCCGTGGGGAAGGGGGGGGGGCAGGAGGAACTCCCATATAAAAAAAGACGGGGGTGCTCGTCATACCTTCTAGGGGTTAAAACGTGACATGGTTTTGGTACCTCTTGGGGTGTTCAGCCTCAAAATGTGGAACCTGTTAGGGTATCAAGCTGAAAAAATGACCTTCATGAGATAACCAGTTTACAATTGTTACCTCCCATTGATTAAAAAAATTCAAGCCACGCCCACAAAGAGGATCTTGGTACCTCTTTTAGGGTCTTTGTAAATTTCTGATGAGTAGTATTAACCCCGTCCTTTTTACATGGTAGTCCCCCCGGGAGGGGGGGAGGGGGGGCTTCACAGATGGAAGTAACATAGGAAGTAACATAGGTGTGAACTACAGCTATTAAACAGTTGCAGTATATCGTTTGCTAACTTTTTGTGGGCCGACAGTGTTGTAGCCTTTATCACTCTCCCAAATCTATAGCAAACTTCTCTATTCCAATTGGCTCTCTGTTAACCTGTCTGTCGTGTAATTGGTGTGCGATCATGTATGCATCCAACTACAGGTGTCCAATTACAACAGTTATAGTTGGGTAGCTAAGGCATCTCTGTGGCAATTACACACTTTAATGGCCTCCCTAATGCTTTCCTACTGTTTGTACATATGGGAAATTCTACCAACCTTGTGAATCAAAACTTTTAAAGACATTTTTATACTCAAGAATAATTGTTGTACATGTAAGGTTATGATTAATTTGAGTAGTCATAAATTGTTTTCAAACAATTTAGAGAGAAATCGTGATCTAGGTCTTTTATACTGTCTGCTAATTCATTACTAGCTACTTAATTCTCCTTTTCTAGGTAGTAATACTTGATACTTTACTCTGACTTCCTTATTGGCTATTAGTCTGTTCCAGGCTCTTGCTAGTTGCCCGTCTAGTTGGGGACGAGCGAAACAAAAGAGGGCAATCAAGGGAAAAAATGAACGAGACTGAGATGAGGAAGGGAAGTCGACCACCCCTCCTTTTTCTCTCCCTCTTTTCTTTTCTTTTCTTTTCTTTTGTTTCCTTTTCTTTTCTTTTCTTTTCTTTTCTTTTCTTTTCTTTTCTTTTCTTTTCTTTTCTTTTCTTTTCTTTTCTTTTCTTCTCTTTTCTTTTCTTTTCTTTCCTCCCCAATTACAGAGAGCCTGGAACAGACTAATTGGCCATCAGCTCAAGCAGGTATTAAGCATAAACTGTCTGACGGCACATATTTTACTTCACTGAATTGTTCTCAGGCTGCCTGTGAGGGAGGTCATGCGTCAGTGTGCTCTTCACTTGTAAGGAAAGGACAAGCTGACTTACAGGACCGCTCTCCTGTTACTGGATTTGTCGCTCTTCATATTGCAGCATTAAGAGGTCATGTTGAGTGTTTGATGATTCTCCTGGAGCTCGGGGCTGCACTGCACCCACGATCACAAGAAGGGGACACGCCCAGGGACCTTGCCCTTAGATATGGCAACATACATATAGCTGAAATAATAGATAATTATCCAGTTCAGCCTCCAAAGACTTTGCCAAGGATGTGGTTACATGAAAACTTAGCTAGAAAGGTATGCGTGATTCATTCTTCATATTCACGCACTTAAGTACTTATTATCAATAATATTATTATTCCACGAGCATGCGTTGGATATGAAATGATAGATAGGCAATAAGGCATGTAGCACCAAGTTGGCTTTAACCATCTCATATCCAACAGGTGTGAGTGAAATAATTGTCGTATTAAAAACGCCCCTAAAATATAGAAAACTGAAAATATAATAAACACAAAAACGCCCCAAAAAATTAGTCATACGCTTGCGATGTTAAATTTTGTGAAGCACAGTATAATGGCTCATACACACGTACCATACATGTACGTACCCTGAAGGTTAAGCCAATGAAAACTCTTGAATTGCATTATCCAATGATTCAGTTTTTACTACCATACCTTGTAATGAAGTAGTTTACATTGCCAGGCATAATTTTACGGTCAACTGACCATGTCAATTTAAATGTTCTGTTGAACATAATGTGGATCAGCCTTTATATTCAGTGTTCTTTTCATATACTTTAACGCTTCTTTCCAACCATTCAAAGGTAACAAAGTAAGTAACTTGTTTGTTTGTTTGTTTAAAGTATTTTTCTGGACCAATACTGGTTCTTTTAGACAAAAGTTGTCTCAACTCCCAATTTGGGATCTTTTCTCTAGACCCGCATGTTTTCTGTTTATAAACAGTTTACATGCATTTAATTTGAAATGGGCTTCAAATTCCTGATGTTAACAAATTGAATAGCAACAGTAAAAGAATCTCAGTGAATGAAACCCTTTTATTCTGAAATGATTTATGTGCTGCTTTGGTTTCTTCCAGGAAACTATTAACCTCTTTCAGAAATGGGGATTAGTTGATGGGCTGTTCCTTGTTCGTCTTAGCACGCGTGACCATGGCTACTATGTCCTTTCTGTGGTTGTCAACACACAGATTTATCATTATCAAATACGGAGCAGGGTAAGTTATTAGCAAAAAGTATTTAGTATGTCTATTAAGTATTGATCTAGTCAACTCTAAGGTCTGTAGAGTGAATTAGTAACAGTAGGTATACAATAACTTGCATCACACAGGGCTGTGCTCTAGAAGCATCCAGATGCTACAGGTGAATACATGTAACTTTTGCCTTTTTTTGCTTAAGTTTGGTCAAGATCAATCAGTTAGAAATAAATTGATAATATAAAGATTTAGCCATGACAGCAGCGATGATGGCGACGTCGTGCAATATGGTGGCCATCCTTCAGGTTAATAGGTTGACTGTGGCATGTTACCTTGGTTTACAGCACACATATTTGATATTGGACATCCATGTTATGGTCAATTGACAGCTGTCTAAACAAGGGATTTGCTGACCAGTATCACATGAGCATATCACGGGCTCAGGTTTAAAGCTCATCGAGGTCACATGTCTTTTTAAGTTGACGGCTGTTCAGGTACTGGTTTTTGATTGGATCACAGGCTCAAGCCAGGTTAACGTTTGTAGTCAGGAGCTCCAGTGTTAGGCTTGGCGTAATCTTTATATTATCAAGTTATTTTTAATTGATTAATCTTGACCAGACACCAAAGTAACACCTCCCCATTTCAGTATGAGCTCAGCTGCTTACAAATCTAAAGGTCCAAAAACTTTAAACTCTTCCCCCTTTTTTCTTATTGATTAATATTAAAAACTCTCCTGGTTTAGAAATACAGTAAGTTATGTTAAGCTTTATATTATCACACTCATTTGTACAGTCTGACAGATGGTTCTACATTGACGATGGCCCATTATTTGAGACCCTACCTCATGTCATTGACCACTACAGTAGAAATGCAGATGGATTACCAGTTCTTCTCAAGATGGCTCTTCCACCTGATGGAAAGCCTCCAGTTGTTCTTCAGAACATCCCAGTGCCCCCTATGAGGAAGCGACCGCCTTTAACACCAGCTATCAGCTCTCCTGCACTGAATACACACTCGGCCAGAATCCTGCCTGGACAAAATCCTTTACAAAGATCAGGATCTGCTGTAAGTACATGGACATTTAGACTATTTGTTATATACCTTGTGTTTGTGGCTGATATAACATGCACTCTGATTGGCTAATTCTAGGGCATTATTCTCCCATAATGCCCACAGGCTGATTATGGAACTGCAAAAACAAAGCGAAAAGCCACTTAATAAACAACTTTAGTTATTGGCTGAGAGTTAGGTCTTTAGGGGAAAGTCTAAAACCTCAGCCGTTCCATATTGATCTTGCTATTGCTTCCTGACCTTGGGCTTATTTAAATGTTTATAAATCATTCTTGTCACAAGGAGCAAAAAAAGCAAACAAGCTTTTGACTGTATCTCACAGTCATCTTCAGCAAAGTGGAAGAAGAAGACAATGAGATGCAGCCAAAAGCTGCATTTGTTTTACATTTCAGACCTTGTAATGATAATTAATATTTACATGTACATTGTTCATAGAGGAAAATGTAAAGTCTGCATTCGAGCCAAAGTGGTGACATAAGGTGGCATATAACTCAATTTTTTGAAGCATGAAGCAACTGAGAGTATTGGCACAGTACTCTTTCTCACAGAAATGCTAGTCTTCATTTCCAGATTGTTCTTTGACTAACAGTTTTTCAGTATCCAGTTATTCTTCTTGGTAGAGAAGGGCCCGAAGGAACTCCCCTGTAAAATTGACAGGGGATGCTCATCAAAAATTTTGAAGCTTTTTTTAGCATGGTAATAAAGAACAATTTTTTTTTCTGACACTGACATTTTTTCAGCTCCATACACTAAAAAGAAACAGCAGCAATAATTTCCTCAATTTCATAAAGGCCATCTTAGATTTTACACTCTTGGCAATACCAATCAAGAATGTTCACCCCCTAAAAGGTATGACAAGCACCTCAGTCATTTTATTAGAGGAGTCCTTTCTCCCCCCATGGAGAAGTGCATTGCTGGAAAAAACATCAATTTAACCAGCTTCTAGTGCTGCAATGACTAGATCTTGAGCATAATGCACTGTCTAGCAATTAGGCTGCCACTTCACCCACAGTTCACAGATAAACTACTGGCCCATCAAGCCAACATGTATCTCCAGTCTTTGTAGCATGAGTGAAAAGGAGTATTTCTAATTCCCCTTGATGGGGTCCGATGTAAGTCCATCACAAAGTAACCTCCAATATTAAACTCACTGCTTCTCATTTATACACCTGGGCAGAGAGAGACACTGTGAGAGTGTCTTACCCAAGAACACAATTTAACAGTGACTCCAGCCGGGGTTCGAACCCAGACTACTTGATCAGGAGTGACACACACTAACCATTAGCATTCCCCACCTCCCATTGCTATACAGTATGGGAAATAAGAAATATTCTTATATCTAAAATGTTGTTTCTCCTAAGGAGACCCTCAGTACTGATCAAAGTCCGTCAAGGAAAGCGACTCCTCCATTTGTGAAGAGATCCATCAGTGAACAGAACTCTCATGCCCTAGGCATCAGTGATGGAGAAAACTTCAGTAAATTGGAAGGTAGACACCCTCGCCCTCCTCCTCCTCCGAACCCACCACCAAGAGGGCAACGACGCCCACCACCACCCCTCCCACCTAATCTGACAAGTCCTACTAGTCCAGTGAGACCCGCGCAACCCAATCCTCCAGGTCCAGCAAAGTCAAATGTCCCAGTTCAGTCACAAGGTACAGATACATTGCAACATTTGTTTACACTTTTGCTGTCTTTGCACTGTTTAATCAGATAAAGAAAACTTAGAGCGGCTGTACCTTACAACCTCTTGCATTTCTTGCAGCTTGCTGTTAGACTCAAAACACCACATTTTCACTTCTTCTGCTTTCTAACATGTTCCTTGCAGCGCAAGAACTTCTTGTGCCACTTCCTGCGCATGTATTATTTTTGGGCAAATGTGGTTGAACACTGTCTTGAGTGTATAATAGATCTTCCCAATTGAAACTAAACTAAAGTGAAAATGAAGAAATAAAATTGTAAAAATCTAATAGTATGCTAATTAAGATCAGATCTCCAAACACCATTACGGCCATGATTTCATTTGTTTAAACGTGATGGATGAAAAATACATGTCACAAGATACTAATTTAACTTGCAAAATATTTACTTAATGCAATTCACCCAAGCCTCCTTGCAGATCAGTTCCTTTGCTAACATAACCACGTGCCTTGCTTTTGTACAGAGATTTCAAGGAGAAATTACATGATGATCACCCATTCCATCTCCTTTGTTCTTTTCAGCTCCCATGCAATCTCAACAGACATTGATAACGAGGCAGTCACTAGAACTTGGAGCGGAACTGGGTCAGGGAGAGTTTGGTTCTGTTCTCAAGGGTGTTTGGACAGATCCTAAAGGAAACAAGGTAAAAGGGAATTTTCAACTTGGTTGAACACATTTTCTAGCTCGCCTAAAAGCCTAAAAGCCTGTTGTATCAATAATAATAATAATAATAATAATAATAATAATAATAATAATAATAAATATATAAAAGCCTGTTCACAGGTAACCCACCATTTGCAGAGTTGCTCCACCATTTGCACAGGTACACTGTTCTGTAATACATGTATGCTCGCAGTATTTCTTTCAATTTCAGAACTTTTCTGAGAATTTTATGTTTCTTCACAACAACATCTGCTAGTTTATTATTTTCTTTATTTATTAATCTTAACACTGTGTTCAATAGGCTATGCTCAATATATCGATATTCTAACATGGCTCTGAGGCTTTGGCTAAAATTTTAAATTTTTAAAGTTTCTTTTGTCTCTCAAATCCCAAAAGAGACTTTGATACAAGGAAAACAACACCAAATATAGAATTTTGTCCTGAAAGCTCAGAGCCATGTTAGAATATTTATTTATCAAAGGTGGCCTATTACCAGCTGCTGCTTGCAAGAGAACGAGGCTAGACCTGAGAGAGTAGGGGAAATTGAGCCAATCATGGCTTTTTTCTGCTTTGGAAAAAGTTACATGTAAATATATAGTGTTAGTCACTATTGGGAAGTTGCTAATTAGTAGTTTCAATTAAACTGACAATTTACAGGTTCCAGTGGCATTGAAAACTTTACATCCTGAAAAAATTGCCCTTGGAGAACAGGTGAAAGCTCTTTGAAGTGTATAGAGCATTTTCACTCACGTGGGCAGCAGCCATACAAATTCATTGAAACAATAGTAAGTGTTTACACAAGAAAAGACCTCAACTTCCACAGGATTGGTTTGGTGTGTTCACCAACATGGCCACCGTTTCATTGAGCATGTTGGAACACCAATATGGCTGCCGTGACGTCATGTGAAAATGCTCTATATATAGACAATACTGGTGTGATGGAGAGGGGGTGGGGGGGGGGGGGAAGTGATGCAGCATTAGATTCTAAGCTGCCTATCACTTATTTTTAGAAAGCAATATTCAGCTTATTATTAGCATGAAGTCGCAATCAATGAGAATGCAAGAGCTGAAATTATCTGTTTGTCACAGGAACAAACCTTTTTCCAACCCCCATGAACCTCTGAGCAGGATTTCATTGATCAGCTTGTTTGGTCCAACTGTAACCCTCGGACGTACAAGGGGTGGGGGGTGGAGTGGGTGGATGCCATCATCCACATTAGGTTTTATTCAAAGTTTAGAAAAGATGGTTAACTTACAGTAGCTGTTCATTCATTCTTTGCGGAAATTTTGATATGTCAATTGTGTCCATCACTTTTGATGTTGCCATGGCAACCGCAAATTTCATGTAGGTTTGGCCAAAACCAACTTTTTTGACATACATTGTAATTCATCAAATTCCAGACATTCATCAATTTGTACATTTCAGAGACATTCTGGCTTGATTTTGTTTTAATTTCGGTCATTTCATGACTTTTTAAGAAAATAGTAAAATTCAAGATGGCGGATCCAATTTGGCGGGCCAAATGTCGTCATTTGACGTCATATGACGTCACAACCAACAAACATGGTATGATTTTGTAGAGCAAGCTCAGGGCTATCTAATGAATGTAAATTTTTTCCGCTGTGCCTTAACAGAACGACTCTGCCCCCCTTGTACCACAATGGGGGTATGAGTTAGCTTGTACGTCCCAGCTCAGTCGCGGCATTTTGAGTTATTTTGGCTACGTACAAAATTACTTTTAAATTAACGGAAACCTGAAAATAGTAGTTTACTAAGATAGAAAAACACCAATGAGATTATAATAAACCATAAACTAAAAGGAACAAAGATGGAGAAGATAAACACGGATAACAAACGAAGAACCTGGAAAATTTAAGCTTAAAGGAGCTCAGTCACGGTTTGCGCATATTGAAAAGTTTGTTTGTAATCCGTGTTAATCTTCTCCATCCTTAGCCATCCTCGTTCCTTTATGGTTTATCATTATCTCTTTGGTGTTTTTCTATCTTATTAAACTGTTATTTCAGGTTTCCTACCATTTAAAGGTAATTTTGTATGTGGCCAAAATAACTCAAAATACCGTGACTGAGCCCCTTTAACTTTTCAAGATGCGCGAACCGTGACACCAAGGGAGGAGGGATGTTGTTGTATTTGTTCTGATGATGTTCAAGAATTACCATGTCGTTCTAAATGTGATTTTCAGTTAAACACAATAGTACATGTATTTTTGCTTGCAGGAATTCTTACGTGAAGCGCGAATAATGTTCGGGCTAGATCACCCGTGTATTGTGAGACTTATTGGTGTTTGTCTTGGGCCTCCGTTGATCCTGGTTAGTAATCATCACAGTCAGAAGCTGTCAGTTGATACTTTTAGTTAGCCTGCTACTGGGAAGATTGCTTGACATCCCAAATAATGGCTACAAAGTATATACTTGATTGGCCACTCTCAATTGGGGCTTTTCAGGACCAGTGTAAACAAACAATGATAAATAAATATTCAAATAAACATAATTAAGTTAAGAATCCCAACTGGCGGGAGGCAGAACAGTTGGCTATTTACAAGCGCAGCCGAGAAGCTGAACCTAGGGCTACCGAGAACAACATCAGCTAGCGATCTGAACGGGATTTGAACCCGGGACCTACGGATTTCAAATCCGCCGCTCTGACCACTTGGCCACGCTGCCTCATAGAAAATTGGGTGAAAATTTGAAAGAGCAAGAACTGTAATGCGTTGTGTATTCCGTTACACACTGTTTGTTTTTGTAAAGTCGTGAAAAACCAAAATTAAATAAATTTATTTTGGTAGGAAGCAACAGTGCTAGTTGCCGTCGTTTAATTGTGGCATGGAACAAACAAATTGTGTTGTTTTGCAGGTTCAAGAATTAGTTCAGATGGGAGCGCTACTCGACTTATTACTCGACCATCAAGCAGACATTTTTCAGAAGGACCTTAAACTGTGGGCTGCTCAGATAGCGTGGGGTATGATGTACCTGGAGAAAAAGCGCTTTGTCCATAGGGACCTGGCAACAAGGAACATCCTCATGTCTACCAAGCAACAGGTCAGAAAAGGACCTGTAACTAACTGAAAAGTTGTGGTTTTGGGTCACAAATTTCTGAGCGAATGTGCGGGACTGCTATCATTAGTGATTGAGTGTTGAAAATAAATAAGCCGGGACCCATTTGTCCGCAAGACCCAGAGCTGAGACTTTTTTGCTGTTTTCTAAATCAGTTATGTTGTAGATATCTAACTCGATACAGTCGTTTCACGGGTGTCATGTAAGACTGCTAGAGTAAAACTGTAAGAAATCTGTGGTTATCGTCGACTTCCATGTTTCCTGATTGCACATCACCACAGATAAACTGGTATTCTCGACTGACATATCCTTTGCCTGCCTAGCCGTTGGGAGGGACACACATGGCACGGAGGGGCAGGATGAGTTCTGTCTAACACGGCTTTTAGTGCAATTTACAATAAGTGTTTCTCGATTTTTAGTATCCCTAATTAGCACAGTGGTACTAAAATACCCTAATGATTAAAGTGATTCGATAGATTTGCTCTGTTGTTTATGTAGATAAAGTACAACTGATAATAAGATTAAGAAAGTAGCGTTTTTGGAGGGCTTAAGGATATGCTTTCCAGCGCTTTACCATGTTTCTTTTTACCTTTCCTTTCAGGTAAAAATCAGTGACTTTGGTCTGTCTCGTGCAGTTGGTTCTGGAAGCGATTATTACAAGGCTTCACAGGGTGGCCGCTGGCCAGTAAAATGGTGAGTTAGCACTATCGCTCCACCAGCGCGCACTCGTCTTGGAATTACAATTAACCTATTTTAATTCTTTCCCCCAGCCGTTAACCCACTACTGTGCAAGGAAGCGGAATAACAGGGGGATGTAGTAATTTAATTCATAATGCTTGCGTTTCCATTGGACTGTATAGTAGAGAGTCTTGTAAAGATGTTCTTTCTTCACCAACTATTAACCGTTTTTGTCTACATGTCTGTCTGATATTAACATTTTTGTTTGATTGTTTGTTGAGCTTTTCTCGCTATTGTGTGTTACTAGTGAATTTCGGACTTTAAAAAATAAAACTTAGAAGTTTTCTTTCCCCTCAGGTATGCGCCGGAATCGATCAATTTCGGAACGTTCTCGCATCAGAGTGACGTGTGGAGTTATGGCGTGACACTGTGGGAAATGTACTCGTTTGGTCAGTTACCATATGGAGAAATGTCAGGAGGGGAGGTGAGTGGAATTTAAAAGTAAAAAAACAAAAACAAAAATAGCAGATGTTTCAAGTTATTTGTGATATTTAGATGGTATTGCAGGCAAGTGCATCATCTTAGCAATAGGCTGATTTAGCTTGAGAACGGGAACATCACTTGACGACAGCGCGCGCAGTACAAATACCCAAATATGGTCAAATTAGAACAGAATCCAGGTTATTCCGCGCGACCTGCAGTCGTCATCAGACGTTCCCGTCCTGTTGCTAAATCAGCCTATTGTTAGTTCAGCGTAGCTTTTCCCTCTTTCTTTGTACGAAATAAATCATTGAAAGATCCTACAGCGAACACACGAAGATCATACTTTTTGCATTTTGATCAGTAGAAAATGAGTTTCGGAGAAATCAAGTTTGGCTCATCGGAATCCTTCCGATCTTTGACTATGGTCCCGTCCACACTAGGCCGGAGAAATATGGAAACGCAGCTTTATTTTTACAGTTAGGCGTACCGTCCACACTAATCCGTCACGGAAACGGAGCTTTTCGAAAACGCTCTTCAAACCGGAGGAATTTGAAAATGCCGGCTTTGCGTTTTAGTGTGGACGGGAAACATTCTGAAAACGGAGCTTTTCGAAAACGATGCCGTTTTTTTCGTAAACGATGACGTCACGACAATCACGTGATTTCCCTGCCCGAGTCTTCCTCAAACACAAATCCAAAATGACCGGTAATTGTTGCGTTTTCAAATTTCTCCGGCGCGGTGTGGACGGAAAACATTTGATGCGTTTTCAGAGTGAAAACGCCATTTTCACATTTCTCCGGTGTAGTGTGGCTGGGGCCTGTAGAATACGGCATGTGTAATTGATATCAGAGAGTTATGTGGACTGACCTATAGGTTAGCTAAACAAGTGTTGGAATGCGCGCTGTAATCTCCAAGATAGTTTAGATATCGGGTTTAATACTTGGACAAATTCCCTTAGTAGCTCTAAATTTTAACGCGTTTTTTTACTTTAGTATAAATGCTTTAAGAAAACGACGCGCGAAAGGAAAGTGATATTTTTAAGGCCGATACACACTAGTACACAGTGGGGAGCATAGTGTGGGAGCTTGCTCCATATTATGGTACACACGAGGGAGCGTTTTCAAGTTTTGCCCCGGGATCTTGCTCCCAAATATTTAACCAGTTTAATGTTGTGGAGCATTTTGCAGGGTGGAAATTCTGCTCCCGAGAATGAATTACGCCCATGAAATACGTTGGTACACACCGAGCCCGGGGCGGGGGGGGGGGGGGTACTTTGGGAATTTCTGGGTGGGGATGTGCCGCTGGGACCCTAGACCCCTTAGCTTATACCAGAGCTTGTTCAGCTGAATTTTGCTAAGCTATACTAGGGTAAACTCCCCAAATCCCCCCATCTATCGACACTGTTGAGGCTGATTTGCGTCAATTTAAACTTGCCGATTTGATTTTTTTATATTTTTGAGTGGCAATTCCTGGTTTCCTTACTCTAAATAAAATCTTCAACCAACCAGCTCGGTTTTGTGAAAAATGATACCATATTCTAGACCCAAACGCTCTGATTTATATACCCTATCCTAGAGTAAACTGCTTGAAAACCGTACCCTTCACAGCGGCACATACCTATATAGCCCATATATGGCAGTGCCCCCACCCCCCGGGAAACCCAGGAGCTTTGCCCACGGAGCGTGCCCCGGGAGCAAAACCTAGGAACAAAACCTCTCGTGTGTATCGGCCTTTAAGCGCGCTCGGGTGATATAACTCCTGGTTATGTAGTTTCTAAAGAGGTCTAAAGAAACTGCATATTACATCTAGTAATGAATATTCTCTCTGCGCAAGAGGGATTAATCCATGCTAGCCTAGCATACAATTGTCGTTAATTTGACCTCATAAAGCAGGTGTGATTCCGAACATTTTCTAGGGCGAATGAGTATTCTCCCGAAAAGAGGATAACCTCGCGAGGTATACCCAACGCAAATTTTCGAAAATTTCTCACCGGGAATTTCCGTTGTATTTGATGTTCCTCCCCGAATTTCCGGTATTTTTGGTTGAGTGACTCGCTTTCCGGAAATTCAACAATTTCCGGATATTCTGGAAACTTACCCAGAAAATTCCGTACCATTTGTCACCGTCTCGAAATTTTTGGTTGAATGGAAAGTGCCAAGAGGTTTTGTTTGGTTTTGTGCTTGCTAAGGTCTAAAATTGTACGTTCAACGTTTCTTTAAGTCCTAACCAATCAGGACCAAGCTTATTTTTTACCTAGCCAATCAGCGTCTAGCTTGTGCGACTTTCCCCTCGCTTTTCTCGAATTGCATGTTTCAACTTTGGCTGTCCTGATTGGTCAAGTTTACGAATGTAGATTTTCAGGAATTCTGCACCTCGACATCAATTTTCTCTACACAGTATTTCTTGCTATCTATATCCTTGTTTTTAAAACGAAGGGAAAAGACGAACTTATGCAATTGTACTTCTCTCCGCCGAACAAGTTCCCATTACCAGCCGCTGTACATGTTCAGGAAAGGAGCCTGCTCTCCTCTCCCGAAGTTTCATCCTGGTGAGGATCGTAGACCAGACTCGAGAGAATAGCGGAAATCGAGTGTAAAGTACCAGCTGATGACGAATCCCAGTCTCCCAGACGGGACTGGATAACAGTATTCGTCTCTTAGTTGCTAAGCAACATATCGCCTAATGCGCGTGTTGTCGAATACAGATCGGAAAGTCAACGAGTGCTTCAACGAAGATTTGCCAAAAGTGGCACCTGTTTCCCCCACTTTGATCTTTTAAGTGACGAAAAGCCGCAAATCCCGCATGCAATTCGTGGGAACAAAAACATAAAAGAAATCGTCTATAAATAACATCGTTTTATCTTTGCACAGGTAATACGCATGCTAGAGGAGGACAACAAACGACTTGAAAGACCTGAAGCTTGCCCAGAACAGACATATTCACTGATGTTACAATGCTGGGATTTGAAGCCGGAGAAGAGACCGACCTTCGCAGCGTTACATAATGTATTCAGCACAAATCCGTTTTACGCAGATGTGAAGCTGCCGATAAAAGGATGAAGCGACAAGTCAATCAAGATAAATAAACGAATTAATTAATTAATTAATTAAATGATAATATGATAACATAATTTAGAAGAATAAGCGTGTAAAATTCCAGACGGGATGAGGCGTGATATGTTAGTGTAACGTTTTCTTGTAGGTTCTTGCGTGACGTAACGCTCTCACGATGAATGGAAGTTCTGGCGTCACGCGTGCATAAAATTTACTGTCCACATTAGATTTTAATTCATTTTTAATCAACGTGAAGGGTGAACAATTTTTAAATTAGTTTCCTCGAAATACCAAAAGAGATCAGAAAAAATATTCATGATAAATCGGGAAATTAAAATTGCATTCTGTAAGTGACTGGAAAAAAAAGTGCCATGCCCTGTTAGCCATCCTCCTTAGATTTCTATCAATTTACCTCTAATTAACAATTAGATTATTCGCTCTCGATTTCTATGAGGTGATAGTTGACGAGGCCGATGGCCTCATCAACTATCACCTCATAGAAATCGAGAGCGAATAATCTAATTGTTTTAGTAGAATTCTTACTAACATTTACTTCAAATACCGGCTTCCAATTATTTCTTGACGTATTATTTAACTTTCCGCCAGAAAAAGGTCGCTCGGATTGAATTGTCATTTGTTGTGAGCGTGCGCGCATTACCTTTTTCAATAATTTCAACATTTTGAAAATCAAGAAACCGTAAATGTCCTTCGTTTAGACTTCTCAGAAATTTAATTATCCATTTGCATCAAAATTTTCCTTCAAAACTTCGGAAAAACGAAAAAAACGTCGTCATTTCCTAGACGACCTCCAGCCACTGCACACTAATGGCTGGTAGTGTTCAAGGGCTCAGCCAATCAGATTACAGCATTTGCATTAGTATACTAGTAGAATTCTACTAATATGGAATAGCATATAGTTTTCTCTTTACACAGCCTCTCTTATCTGGTGCTATGCATCTGGTCTTTTTTGCCTTTTGTTTTCAAATGTAAGCTCGTTTCCTTGGGTGCTTTTCTGCTGAAAAATTAGAGAAAGCAAGCAGTAAACGCCAGCTTAGTGTTGATTTTGTTTGCTTTTCCTCAATATAGTTCATAATACTGAGGGAAAAACTTCGAAACTTCATGTCGCTTCATTTATCTAATGAATAGCTTTGAAGTTAGAAATAAGTTTGAAACAACAGAGAAGTTATTTTGGTCAGTTTATTTTTGGAGTGAAACTTTTTTCTAAGTATTTGTATAGGGATGGGTCATTGTGTAAGTGTTGGGGGGAGAAGTGGGCAAGGGCAATTGTTCTGACCAAGATGCTTTTTTTTTTAGGGTCCGATCATTTAAGAATTTTTTCTCCATTAGCTTCATATGTGTCATGCGTGGCTCGCTGTGCACCAGTTTATTTTTTTGTCACTTTATCTTGTTCAGGAATTTTTTGGAGGTAATTGCCCACCCCCCACCCCCTCCCATCACTGATCCATCCCTTAGCCAGTTTCTTCAGATCCTGTAGGAAATGGTGAATTATTATTAATAATTATTATATATCAAAAGTCGATATAGTCCTAAAATGAAGTTAGCTTTATTCAACCAGGGGTGTAGTGGCACAAAAAGCTTATTTTTATTGTTTGAAATTTGAAGTGCGTTTTTGTACAATAAGGTGGAAATACCTTCTGGTTATTGCTTGAAATTTTAAAGATTTCTTAGGTAATAGGATCTTATTGATATTTTTGAAACCATTTTCCTTTGTAGTTGTCGTCACGCAATCTCGTGACTCAACGATAATCGTTGCGTTACAATGACCACCCAAATGCATGGCCTCCAAGGAGTGACTGAAATGGGACTTACCCGTCGGAAGGGTAGAAATGTTCTGTACAATTCTAATTGATTGAGCAGTTGCATGACTAGAAATTCAAATTGAGAGGTGTAAGGCTTTTGGTGATTTGTCTCACAACGGATCATCCTCTCTTCTTGGCCTATAATGAAATATTAGGAACACGAGAGTGCAAATTCACACATTGTAGTTGAAGAGTACACGGGGCTACCCTCGCTCCCAGGCTGTTTCTTAATTACGCCTCCTGAGACTGAAGAGACAGTGTGGGAATGAGACCGAGCCAGATGTCGTTAAATAAAGTTTCACCTGTAAGTAGCTAGAAATAGTAAAATGTTAAGAAATCGAGAGTTTTAAAATAAAATGGCTGGAGAGTTGATCAAGCGTTTCAGGTGCTCAGTGGATTCCATTTACGTGTGAAAAGTTATTAGATTTATTGTATGCTTGAACAGGTCCGGCATGAAAAAAAGAATTCTGATGGGTTGCCTTAGCGGTTCATATTTTGCAATACAGACCGCGGAGATGGCCCGCTCACGAATTAATTTCGGCGAATTGCTTTTTCAATTCATTGCACAGAATAAACAGTTTTTTGTCAAGTAGAATTTTTTTTTTACCTTCATCTTGGGAGGACGATTACAGTTAAATGTTCACAAAAGCGACCCGAGAAACGTAAGTAATTGTTTACCTTTCGCGCGCGCGTTTACCGCCTTTGGGTTTCGTTGCCGTAGCACGATCAGTTTAGTGTACTTTTGTACCCTTTTAGTTTTTAAGAAAGTCAACTATTGGCTTCTCGGTCCTTCCTGGAATTATTTGCCCTATAACATTTCGTGGTTTTTAGTCACGCTTGTTAAGGTTACTCTAGTAAGCAGTCAAACGTATTACCAGGGGAAAACGACTTCAAAGTAATAGGCCATTTTCGTATTCTCGGTATAGGCCTGGAACGAGCTCCCAACTGAAGCTTATGCGTGGAGTCTTTTCAAATGCAAATTACATATACCTCTTTTGAATGATATTCCTCCGCACGGCTGCATGAGCCTCCATTACAAACTTGTTCCTGTTTGACCCTGTTTAATAATGGCCTATTAAGTTTCAGTATGTTTTTCACTTGTTATAATTTATTTTCCTTCATGTTCGAACTTCATACTGAGGTTCTTAATAAAACCGTCTTCGATTAAAAACACATATATATAGGTGAATAAGCATTTATTAAAACGTGGAGTTGCCTGAACAACACTTTGCTTCTATAACCGACATTCACAAAAGTAAAAAGGTAAATTAACTTGGCGTTGAAGGAAAAAGACGGCGTCTCTACTGTTTGTATTTTGGTGCCGAAATTCATATTACGCAAGCCTTGTTAGAAAAAATCATATCCAACATACGCCAGTTCAAACCCCTTTCAGACTGGCTCTACGGGAACATTTTAACATTTGACAATTTTATTTATTTATTTATTTTTCGTTTTTTTGTAAGAGCACCATGCACATCATAGTATTACTTTGCATTTTGTTAACTTGATCACATGCACCTGTACCAGCACTCCGTGGCGGGATGGACAACCTTTGCCATGTATAAATGTAAATGTGTACGTATTTTTACTCTTGCATTTCACCCCTTAGCTACTTTGTAATACATGGTGCAACGTTTTGGTCTAAACTTTTCGTTCTTGGTTTTGACTGGCATTTCGTATTCAGGACTTCGATCTGTGACTACCCGTTTCTACAGGCTCGATTATCAGCCGCAGCTGTTCGAGAAAAGAGCCCACGCGCCTCCCGCCAAACTCAGAGAGGAATGTGGACCGGACTCGAGAGAACGGTGGAAATCGAGCCAAGCGTTTCTGTAGATTCGATGACGTATGTGTCCAGTCCTCATAAAAAAGGAGCAAGCACGATCACGATCTGTTCCCGACGCTTTGATCAGTGACCGTTGTACTGTATACGTGAGTGAGAAGATCCTAAGTAAATCCCTCACAAATTAAACAGACAAGTCTTTCCGCACCGGCGTTCAACCAAACTTAACAATATTTCGACTATCATGATTTCGGATGTCCCTAGTCAAATAAAAAAAGTATGTACTATGGCTCGCGGCTCCAAGGTTAAAGGAGCTACGTCCTGGTTTAATTTGTGCATCTTGAAAAGTTTAGCCTAAATTTTTTAAGTTCGTTGTTTGTAATCCGTGATAATCTTCTTCATCCTTAACCAACCTTGTTTATTTATGGTTCATTTTAACGTCTTGAGTGTTTTCCCATCTAAGCGAACTACTGTTTTCAGGTTTCCTTCAATTTAAAGGTAATTCTACACACGGCCTAAATAAACCAAAATACCGTGACTGAGCTCCTTTGATGATTAAGAAAAAGGCTCATGAAAGAGTTAGAAATACATGGCTCAGTAGGATATCAAAGGTACGTTTTTGTAAGTACGTGTACAAATAAAGGTGGCGGTTGTTGTCGTTGCTGTAGTGGTACGACAATAGAAGAGGATGACAAAGGACGGAGCATGAGGCTCAAAAGACGTACGGACGTGATTCGCAAATTTACGAAAGTTAATAGAAGAGGCCTTGCATTTCAAAACGGTCTTGTTAAAAAGAATGCTGAGAGAAAGACTGAGGGCCGATATTCTTCCAGTACGGTCCCGAGCAAGCTTGGTAGATAAGATATTTGTTACGCGACTGAAATGATCAGGAAAAAAGGCCACGATCAAGGACTGCATGGAAAAAGCGTGAATTCCCATTGGGAGCCGCCTTATTCTCCTTTATTTTCGCAGGACTTCACATTTCACGAAAATTTTCTCGGCACATTTCGCGAGTCTTTTAGTTCGCGATCGGGGAGAAAATATTGTGTTTGCAGTGAACTAAATTTCGCGAAATTGACGATTCAATGTCTTTATTTTTTCTTTTTTACAAAAACTTACGTCGATCAACAATTGCAACAAAACCAATGTGCTGTCGCTGACTCGGCAGCTGTATTCCTCTAAAAGTCAGTCTTGCAGTAATAAATAAAAAAGTCTTTTTGTTCTTCCGAGTCATTATCGAGTATCGGGAGTATCGTTACAAGTCCGCTCTAGGGAATCTCAATAGAACCTTCAGATCTTCAAATGGATCCTTAGGGGGAAGACATTACATTTCTCGATCGACAGCAATTTTCGCGGGTCTTTAAGTTCGCGACTTTTTCAAAATAGCGAAAATCGCGAATTTAAAGACATACGAAAATAAAGGAGAATAAGTGCTCACGTGTGACGTTGCACAAACCAGAAGGGATAGAGGGTTGGTAGAAAAAGAAAAGGAATCTTTTATGTTTAAAGGAAGTTCTTTGAGAGACGTAAGCCATAAAGCAGCCAAAACTAATCTTCACGAGTGATCGTGCGGGATCATTCGGGACAATGCCCGGTCCAATGCATTAATACTGCCGGAGAGAATATTGAACCGGCAATGGAGCAATCTGATTGGTTGTTATTGGCCCTCTAACTAACTTAGTCGTGTAATAAATTCCATTATTTCCTGGATTTTTTGCCAAAACTTTGCGCTTTGCGCTAATAGTAAAAATATCCCTTACTCCCTTTAATTAATCCAAAAATGACTTCCCCTTACTAGTAAATGCCCATGTTCCCTTGTTGCCACAAACCCCTGGAATATCGATCTGGCAAAATAACTTACCGTTTAAATAACAATTGAGATACCTACCGAAAAGCGTAAAATCACGTTTTTCCCCTATTGTTTTCCATTTTTTCCCCTATCCGTTGAATGGACATGTTTTTAGGATTTGCCAGGACGGTGCCTTATCGAATCGATACCGTGAGTTCTGGAAGTTCCTTTGGTGTGCATGATTTAACTCATATATACAATGGGTGAACGAAAGGTGAAAAGACCTCTTTTATTCATAACTTCCCTTCACCTACGCGTGACGGGTTCAAAGGCGCTTGCGAACGCAGCAAACCCCTCTCGCGAATCTAAGTTGCTATAACTTTCTGGAAAAATTTTTTTTCCTACATGTTTGAATATGCCTCTTCGAAATATCAAAGAGTATGAAGGCGCTATTAACATAAAATATATTTCTAAGTTGACTGGATGTTACGTGACTAAGTTGCGTGACCAAGGTATTAAACGCTACCCCTCCCCTGCAATGCACTCGAGCAGACTTGCGCAGTGCGTGGTACGCTAGCCGAGCAGACATCCATGATGGCTTCTGCCAAGAAAAAGCAGGACGAAAAGAACTTAAAACTTCTTCGTGACCTCGCTGCTTTACCCCACAACAAAAAATGCTTCGACTGTGGACAGAGGGGGCCAACATATGTGAATACGACCATAGGATCTTTCGTCTGTACCTCGTGTAGCGGCATTTTGTGAGTTGAATTGGCGGAAATTCGCGAGGCTTTTCGTAAACGCTAGCTAGCTATTAGTTGAATGATTTGGCTTTGCAACTCTTTTGAACGCTAATTTCCCACTCTTTGCGTTTATACAGAAGAGGACTTAACCCTCCTCATCGGGTCAAGTCAATCTCGATGACTAGTTTTACACCACAAGAAATAGAAAGTCTTCAAGGCACGGGAAATGAGGTGAGCTTATACTTCAAGTGGTTTTGTAGTAAGGGCTGACAGCATTTTCTGTCATTCTACTCTGGCATAATTAGTCGGTTAAAAGTTCCTTGTTGTGAGTTCTGATTTACCTCATGAAACGGTAAATTAGAGGCGCCATGTGCCGGTTCCCTTTTCAACCAGCACTTAGATCTTTGCAAGTAGATCAGAGTCTTGTTGAAGGGACATGACACCCCCAGTTTTATCGTTCACGTTGATCGTTTTCACGTTTCGTTTGAGCTATTTGGCCAATATTAGGCAGCTTGATTTGTGGTTTCGGTGCAAACTAACCCGTTGGAGTCCACGAACACTGGTTTGAATAGTCGATTGATTGACGGAGTAACTGGTGTTGCCGAAAAATGGAAAACTGGTTATCGTGACCGATCGTGACTAATGGGAAATCGTATCTTTACGATATCGCACGCATTGGTCAATTTCACGTTGCACTTGTTCCACTCATTCCGCCTCAGCTAAACTCTTTTGTAAATGTTCATCTCTTCCTATTTTTGAAATAGAGTGTGTTAAGTGCATTCACAGTTGAAGAGCAAAATTAAGCTTAGCTGTATTTGTGTATACAAAAATGGCGCGACTTTGTTGCAAGCCCCTTGTGGTCGCATTGTTTACCGCTAATCGATGACAATGCAGGTACATTGCCCAGTGTTGCAAAGCATAGTTGATTTGTCGAGTTATTTTAATAGTGTTTTCTTGGTTCATTAAGCTGATCCCTCAAGTTTCTTTGATTTATTTCTTTAGTTGTGATTGCTTGTACCTAAAAATGAAATGTCTTCAAATATTTTGACATTGGCTGAGTGAGTTGTTCAAAACGGCTGCTAACATGAAAATCAATTAATGAACACACATAAACTTGCATTGATGCTATAAATATATCACAGTGGCAGGGTGAACGCCACTCCCTGAGCTAACAAGTGTAGAAATCTAAATTTTTTATTTTAAATCCCTGAAGAAATTTTCCTTTTGTATCATTATAAATCCCCGTGTAGTATTTGGGTTCTTTGGTTTTGTATAATTCAGGTGTATAATTAGACCTTCCAAATGCTCACCCCTCCTCTTATTTCATTTAATCTAGAATATCTTTCATTTTATGTGTATAAATGGTTGGTATTAATAATTCCTGCTAAATATATAATTCCTTTTTGATAAGAATGAATAAAGTTGTGAAAAAAGGAGAATAAAATAATTATGAATAATATTGTTATGCTCGATTAATAAATTGTGCATATAAAATTTGTCTATTCTTTATGGACTCTACCTAATGTTGTACATGGAAACCTAAACTCTTTCTAAAGCAGAGCCGTGTTTGTAATATGTTTTAAGATATCGGAGGCATTTCTCCTTGTATGCAAAGAGTCACAATTGCACAGGGCTTTTGCTTGAGGATATTTACTACTACTCTTAAATTTATGGCTCGGCCTGGTCATGTTTTTTTAATGGCTCAAAACCATTATTTTCATTATTTGGCAGAACTTTTTATTGAAGGTAACTCTAATCAGTAACAACGCAGACACATGCTACTTTGTCCTACAGTTGTTCTACTCATTTTTTTCCAGAATAGTCTCATGTCTCGAGCCCATATAATCAACAATTATTCCACGAGCGCACGTTGGATATGAGATGGTGGATCTAGCCAACAAGGCGCATAGGGCCGAGTTGGCTATTAATAGTCATCTCCTATCCAACAAGCGTGAGTGGAACATTCAGTTCCAGAAAATATCCATACTCCCCCCACAGAAGGGATTGGAATTTCCTGGGGGGGTGAGGGGGTTCTGTAAGACCAAAACATTTAAAGAAATGTATGAAGCTCAATCGGAATTTCCAGAGGGGTGGGGGGGGGGGGGGGGGGACTTAGAAAAATTTCCTTCCGTCGGGGAGGTATGGATATTTTCTGGACCTACAGAATAACTGTTTCATTAAAATTGCTCCAAAATATAGAAAACTAAACTAAGATAAAAGTAAAAAATGCCCCCGAAACTCACACGTACACTTACCATTTTTGTAGAGCATGGTATAATGGCTCATAACCCATGATGGCTAAGCCACTGAAAACTCTTGAATTGCATTATCCCATTCCAGCTATCCAGTTTTTAATAATTTGTGTTAGTCAATGTCCATTATATATTATGTTGAATTCAGATTGCTTTAATTTGCAAACATCTTCTGGTAGATGTTGATAGAGGTAGATAGATAGATAGATAGTTGGTGCCAATTTCCTCCCTTGCAGCCAGAGGCTGAATTGCGGAGGAACCAGAGAGGTGAGATCGGACGTCAGCATATGACGGCGCACTTTGCAGCCACTTCAGTCCATGTATGATCTCACCTTACCCACCCCAGACCAATGACCGGCACAAGTCAGATAGACCATGACACCGGGTTCTACGTCCCCTACTCTTTTCGAACAGTGTCATGCGTTCTTTAACGTCCCACAAGAACCAGATCAGTGAAGTGCTGTGAGACGGGGCCTACGGTTTATTGTCCTTATCCAAGAAGACTTGAATGTCTAACCATTTGCAGTTGTAATTACTTGTAAAGGCAGCATGTTGTTTCTTTGAATGAGTAATGGATAATTTTTGTGAAGCATTGTGCTTGTATATACATGTATATACGCATTTTTCCCATTTGCATTTTAATGGTTAAACATAACAGAACATCTGTACTTTTAAAGTGTGTTTGTTATGAAATTATCCCTTGGGCAGATGCTATTTCTCTATACTTTCAGGGCTGCAAGTAACGGTTGCCCAGTTGCCTGTCCAAACAACCTGCCAAATTAATTTTAGCTTGTCGATATCTTGTTTCTGACTGGTCAAATAGAATGAGTAATTTTTCGTAATACACAATATTAACCCCTTCTCCCACCCAAAGTAAAAGCTAATTTCTTTGCTACACTTTACATGGCAGTCAGATTGCAACTTGGAAAGACAATAAACTTGTAAAGAAGTGAAAGGTCATTTTTAATTCATTATTTATTTAATTAATAGTTTCTTGAAATTTGACTTTTATACTTTGGGGTTGGAACCAATTTGCATCCAAGAGGGAAATGGACAACTTGAAAAGTACTCAAGGAAAAATATTTTGAATTTGAGAGTGGAAGTTTGCATTTCAATATGTCAATTGTCAGTACAGTTTTAAGGTTGCACAATACCTTGAGAGTGCTACTTTTGTCAAAATTTTCTTTCTAAGCAAAACGAAAAGGTTGCTACAAAATCTAACATTTCCCAGAAAATGAAGGTAAATCTTGAAACCTGCGCAAGTTATTTTTTTTAAAATAAAAGTTAATAATTTAACAGAACTTAGGTGTCCTAATACTCATAGTGTGTCGACTTTTTGCGCAAAACAGCTTCCTTATTACAGGGGGCCCCTCATTAGCATTTTTTGTTTACAAGCTATTTTGCAATTGTGTTCTCGAATTAATTTGTCCTTCTCTGCTACCTATCACTCCTCATTGTCTTTAAGGTCATGAAACGTGGTAAAAAAAGGAAGAGAAAAGTCCAAAGGCAAAAGCACAGCCAAAACAGTACACACTTTTTTCCAAATTGTACAGTTTATAACCTTTTTATTGATATATAGTTTGTGGTAGTTTCCTTAAAAACAACGCTGGAACAAATTTTTTTCTGAATATACAGATTGTACAGAATATACAGAATATACAGCATGATGATGCTGATAGTAAATAATTATTATTCCACGAGTGCATGTTGGATATGAGATGGTAGATAGCCAACGAGACGTGTAGTGTCAAGTTGGCTTTAATCATTTCATATTCAATAACCATGAGTGAAATGATGGCTTCATTAGAAACGCCCCCAAAGTAAAATAAAAAACGCCCCATGAAAACATCACACATACGCTTACCATTTGTAGAGCATGGTGTAATGGCTCATTACCCATGATGGCTAAGCTAATGAAAACTCTTGAATTGCATTATCCAATGATCCAGTTTTTAATAATAAACAAGAGCATCTGCATGAAAAGTTTAATTTTTTTCTTGACATGATTGAATGTGAACAGCAAGGCAAAATTTTGATCGGTCTGGTCAAATCCCTTATCAAGCCGGACGTTGTCCTATGTTGTTGTCCTATAGATGTTGTGTGGCTGTTATTTCCAGCCCTGCCCCTTTATAATGGGTACACCTGTATTTAAGAAATAGAGAACATGTATCGTGTTTCTATGGAGTGATAGAAACACAAGTGAAAGTTTGGGAGAACAAGAAATGCTGTGGGAACACAAGTCACAGGCGAGTGTTTCCACAGCTTTTTCGAGTTCTCCCAAACTTTCACAACTGCTTCTATAACTCGATAGAAACACGGAAACAACTTGTTAACTTTGATTATCAAAATCTAAATTCTCTTTGCCTGCACCATCATTATGTCAACAGCTTGTGTTAGTTCTATGTTTCTATCGAGTTATGGAAACACGATTTTTAACCAATCAGCATGGATATTTACTTAGGGTTGTTTTCTAAAATTATATACTGAATCAGTCTTTTTTGAGATGGCACCTATGGAAACATTTAGCCTTAGTTATTTTCTTAAACTTCCTGTGTTTATTGCACCAAAATCTTTTCATGATTCCTTCTTTTTCCGATAGTCACAAGCCATTTTCAAATCTTCTTTCACTAGCTGGTGGGATATATTTGAGAAGTAATATTCATTGTTAAGTACTTGACATATCTCGGCTAATTACATATATTTTAAAAAACCACCAGGCCCTTTTGAGAGAGTTCTGTGGTCTAATGTTTTAATTTCTCCTTTTCTATACAATTAATTTCAAAGTATATATGTCAATCTTTTGAGTGAGTCACCTTTTCATGTGTTTACCTCACAGTATTGTAAAAAGGTTTGGCTCGGGCTGTGGAACTCTGCACAACCTGCAGAACCAGAATCTAGAGATGAGCAAAAGATTAAAGATTTTATGGTTCAGAAATATGAGCGGAAAAGGTGGTACATCCCTCCACAACAAGTCAGCAATACCAATTCGAGTCAGGCAGCACCTGAACCTAAACCACTGAAACAACTTTTAGGAGAAAATACACCAGCTGTATCAGTGCAAGTAAGTACAAACGAAAGTTTCTTAATGAATTAGTAGCTTTATGATTTACATTGCTGTTAAAATTATCACATTTGGTAAAATCTGAAGAACATTTTTATAGTATTGATTACATTGCCATCTTTGTGGAGGTGCTGTGGCCTCATGGTTAGTGTGCTCAACTGCGGATTGAGTGGTCCAGGTTTGAGCCCTGGCTGGGCCATTCTGTTGTGTTCATGGGCAAGACACTTTACTCTCACAGTGCCTCTCTCCACCCAGGTGTAGAAATGGGTACCGGCAAGTTTAATGCTGGGGACTGGTATCCCATCCAGGGGGGAGTTGAAATATTCCTAGTTGCTTCATGCTAGAGAAACCGGGATAAACTCAGGCTTGATGGGTCACCTGTTTCGTATGCAGACTTTACCTTTCTTGACATATTTGCAATTCAAGTAATCACATTTCATTAATTTTTCTTAAGTTCTGAACAAGTTCTTGAGAATTTTCCGTGGGTTTTATTTTAATTGTCTTTTTGTTTTTCCCTGGTGAAGTTGACTTGGGATGGAATTGGTGTCAGTAAATCAAACCAACTCTTCACAAATTTGATCAGTAAACTCATCAAAACATATATGTCAATAAGTTACATGTACAGTGTATGCCAAAAGTTTATTATAAAATTTGTCCATTTTCCCTTTTACATGCAATGTTTTGTACCTATTTTAGCCAGGCTACGTGAAAACAGACTGTGGGATGTATTGTTTTAAGTGCCTCTCTCCATCTAGTCCTTCCTTACACAGCATGCTGCACCTTACCCCATGTAAGATTAAGCCCAATGTGCCCAGCAATGATGGTTAAACACTACAGGAGGTGTTTAAAATCTCTTGCGTGAAGGACATGTGTGTACAGGAGAAGCATTTTACTGATGCAGTGAATCATTTGCCATGTTTATTAATACATGTAGGTGGTCATGCTAGTCTACTAAAAAATTAATGCTCACAAATCAGGCACAAGCTACAAGAGAAAGACCTCGCACTGGCAGTCAAAATAGTGGATCATCTGTACCTGTGTCTGTTGCACCACCCCCAGGAATGGTGCAACATGTAGCCCCTCAGCCAGCTCCACAACCAGCTCCGCAGCCTAAACCTCCATCAGTGGATTTACTTGGTGACTTAGGGGGAGATCCTTTTGCACAACCACAACCGCAAGGTAAGAATAATTTTTTGCTTTATCCCTTTATTTTGTAAATTGTGATGAAAAACTAAGGTCTCTTTACATTGTCAATGCATTATTAAGCGGTCAGGTGACAAGAAAAAAGAAAATGACCATTAAAGAACATTGCTCGATGTAACACCAATTTTTCTGAACAAATTATTCCCAAAAATTTCTTAAAAATTAACTTTTGTTTCTAATCTGAGCTATTCTACAACAGCAGCGGTAACAACAATGGCCTTGAAGACGCCATTCACATAGACCAGGAAGAGCTAAACAGATGTATTTATTGAATGGATGTAGTTTCTATTTGTACATGTAGAAACTAGCCTTGTGTTAGTTTAATGTGAATCAATCTCTAAAATTAATTTGATTGGCTGCACTGATTTATCCAATTCATCGAAAAAATCCATGCTAACACATGTTTTTAACATCTGAAGTTCACATTTAACTGTCAAAACCATGCATTCAATATTGGCAAAATTGAATTGCATCATTATCTTTATTCTTGTCTTCACAAAATATGTTTTCTCTTTCTTTTTACATCTGGCCAAGATAGTGAGTCCAGTTTATTATTAACAGTTTGTGCTTGATGATATTACAGGAATCAAGTCATGTCTCTGTGATACATGCATGCTTAATTTTTGATAAATGTGTTTTCCCAGGTCAGTTTGGATCACCTCCACAGCCAGGTGGCTTTGCGGAATTCAATGCATTTGGCGGTCAACCAGCAGCTCCTGCTCAGAATTCATTCGACCCATTTGGGTCAACAGTGCCACAGCCGGCTCAACAAGCCCAGCCAGGGTTTGCGGCATTTGGCGCACCACCCCAGCAGCAGCCGCAACCTGCTGCCCAGCCACAAGCACAGGCCAATTTCTTTGATGCTTTTGGATCACCGCCAGCATCCTCTGGAGGATTTAATGCCTTTGGCACTCCACCATCATCAGGTTAGTTTACTTTTCAATCTAAAAATCATATTTCTTTGTGTTAAACATCTCAGTCTGTAAATTTCCTCACTCCCTACACAAGTGGAAATTTGATAGGTTTGATAGACAGGTGAATTCGGCTAACATGTTAACATCCTTGTTGACCCAATTCAGAACATGTGATTCATTTGGGAGGTTACGATTGTGCAATTTGTCACCAGCTACTGAGTGCATGAGGGTTTGTGTGAACAGATCAATTGTACATGTAACCTCCCAAATGAATCATCTCATGATCTGAAATGGGTGGCAACAAGGACAAATCCATCTATTAACCTACATGTAGGTGTCAGGGCTTCTCTTTCACAGTTTCTGGTCCCAGTCATTCTCCTGCAAAGCCCGACATGCACAAAAGTGAAGCCTTGGAGCCGACTAGCTCATAGCTGCTGGAGCTTATCCTGGTTTCTGTAGCATGAAGCTGCTAGGAGTATTTCTACTCCCCCTGGATGGGATGCTAGTCCATCACAGGTCATTCCCCAGCAATTTGTTAGGCTTCCCCAACAATTCGCTGGTACCCATTTATACTCCTGCGTGGCGAGAGGCACTGTGAGAGTTAAGTGTCTTGCCCAAGAACACAACTCAGAGTTCCTGGCCAGGGCTTGAACCTGGACCGCCCGATCCGGGGATGAGCGCACTAACCATGAAGCCACTGTGCCTCCACCCGACATGCACAAGGAAGGCCTTTAACACCTACTTGCACAAAATTACCTGTTTACAAGTGCAACATGCATTTATTTCTTTCTATAGCTGACTCGGGCTGTGCCCTCCTCAGCTATCACGCAGTAGAAATCTCAAACTCGTTATCTAATGGTTAAGTATTGGGAAGTTTTGAATGACTAGTAGATTTATAAAAAACAATTACCAGTAGATTATTCACTCTTGATTTCTATGTGTGGTAGTTTACTTGGGCTGTGGCCTTGTTAACTATCATGCATTTGAAATTTCAAGCTCAAAATGCATTAAGTGTTTTTAAGTGTTTTCCAAAAAGAAAAAAATCTGGGATCTATCTTAAGCTCTTGGGAGTGAACAGGTTATGAAAGTAGTAACTTTCTTTTTGATAACAGCTCCAGCCCCAGCTCCGCAGCCAACATCAAATGCTGGGTTTGGACCACTAGTATCAGCGTCTGGGGCCTCAGCACCCCAAAGTACGTCAGGAGACAGGTATGCAGCACTCAGTCAGTTGGATAATTTGTTTGGTCCTGCAACCAGCAGCAGCAGCAATAGTATTAGTTCAGGGTCAGGCTTTGGTTCTAGTGGCTCTTCTTCATTTGGAATGTCTAGTGGACCAAACCCCTTCTCAAATACGTCATCAGGCACAATGTCTGCAGGGTTTCAGCAACCAAAGCAGCCGCAACAGCAGCAAATGTCCAATCCATTTCAAGGCCTGGGTGGAGGTGCAGCTGGCTTTGGACAGCTCAATGGTCCTACGAGGAGCATGAGTCCTGCTAGTAGTATGACAGCAACTTCCGGTTCAGGTTCAGTATTCGGAAGCCAACCAGTTAGTTCAGGGTTTGGCAGTCAGCCTTCCAGTGCAGCATTTGGTAGCAACCAACCCTCTACTGGGGGGTTTGGTAACTTTTCATCAGCACAGCCGCAGTCATCATTCGGTGGAAGTCAGCAGCCTGGTTGGGGAGGCATGGGAGGGATGCAACCAATGGGTGGGCAAAATATGGGTATGGCACCAGCCTCTACACAACAGAATCTTAGCCTTGGTGGTGCTGGAATGACAGCGATGGCTTGGACACAGTTTGGAAAAATGGGAGGTGGCCAGCCACAACAGCAGCCCCCAGTGAGGGGTCAAATGAACTTTGGTGGTAATCAGCCTGGCTTTGGCAGTAATCAGGGATTTGGTACTGCTCAGCCTGCTCAGCTGGCATCTGGATTTGGAGCTTCCACAGGTGGGTTTGGAGCTTCGTCAGGTGGATTTGGAGCTAATCCCATGTCTGGTGGTGGCGCCTTTGGAAGTCAACAGCAAGCTTCTGGGTTTGGGAATCCTGGTGGCTTCGGGGGACAGCCAAGTGGTGGTTTTGGCGGTCAAGGAGGGGCGGCATTTGGTGGCAGTATCCAAGGAATGGGAGGTGGTCAATTTGGACAGCAGCAAATGCAACAGTTTGGTGGCTGGCAACAGGGCCAACAAGCCAATCCATTTATGGTAGGTACATGTATAATAAATTACATTATGCTGTTGAAGCTCCATTGTGAGATAAGAGTACATGTATAAAAGGGGGACACCTCTCTCATGAACATTTTCTATTGGGGACATATTCCATGAAAGGACACTTAATTAATCTCGGTTATGCACAATGCATTAGTTTGTACATGATAACCTCTAGTTAGGGGACTGGTACCAGGGATTGAATAGTCAGTTGTTCTGTGGCAAAAATGCCTTACTTTCACAGGGCCTCTTTCCACCCAGGAGTACAACTGAGTTGAAGAAAAATACTTGGGTGGGAGATCTGAAATACAGTTTGTCAGTTCCCTTTTGAAATGTGGAAACCTCTACCTTCCTTTTGCTACAAAAAGTCATACTTATGTGCCTATGACCTTGCAGACTTTTCAAAAAGGTTTTAAAGCAGTTTTCTTTTTTTTTTTTTTTTCTTTTGTTTTTCAAGTTGTCAGTATCATTAAGTTATTTGTTTTGACTGTATTTCAGAATGCTGGAGGACAGCAAGCCATGCAGAGACACACTCAGTCTACAAATCCATTTATGTAGATTGCAGCTTAGTGATTAAGATCATGCAGTTAAAAAAATGAGTCCAAAGTGGTTAAGAGCTACGAAGATGGAGAACATGGACGACAAGACTCACTGAGAGAGAAAAGATAATTGAATAGCAACCTTAGGTTGTTATTAATAGTTTGTATCGTAGGTTGCATTGTTTTATGTTGCATGCTGTGAAACGTTTTTATTATTGAACATACTTTGGATATTATAATCTCCTTAAAGGAAAATAATCATCAACAAGGGCTACTTTATGGTATCCCCACAATAACTGATGTTCATTGAATGAATCTGTGAACTAGTTTCTATTTTATTTGAATGTTGATGGGGATAATATAAACAATGCAACCATGATGTGAAAATGATGTAAACTGCCATTGGGGAGGCGCCATAGTGGGCCCTTATTCACCCTCACCCCCACTGCAAAGCCCGCCCGCCATCGTGCCCCATCTCCGTCTGCATCATATCTAGCTGATCACATGTAGCTGATCCTTCTATGTCAGTCCCAATCAGGGAATAAAAATGGAGGAACCCAAACTTACTTGTAGGTAAAGTAATAATAAAAGAGTAATGGTAATAGACGTTATCTGTTTTGCAGTAAATTAAGGCCTTGGAAGGCCTTGTTATTACACAGTGCAATTTGTACAGGTTATCAAATGGTGACAAGTGAGATAAGGAAGTTATTTCAATAGCATTTTGTCAAAATATAAATGTCTTGTAAAATTTTCACGGCAACTTGCATCTGGATTCATAATTTTTGAACAACTTTATTTGGTGACACCTAGTTTTTGCCAATTTGGCCAATGTGTTTGACACTTTTTGTTTTCAAAATATGTTGCTTTCCTTTTTTTGACATCAAATTTTCACAATTTTAAAACGAAAATTGCAAAAAGTGAAAATTTGATTTCGCAAAAAAATTATGTAGTATGGAAAACAACATTAAAAGAATTGACAGATGAAAATTTGAGAGTTAAAATTATTCCTTATTTCACGAGCAGTCAGTTGATAATCCATTAATTCAATGAAAGACAAATTTTGCATTATATCTAGCAGTCTCCAATACCAACTAAGGTCATATTCATCAACTTTTGTTTAGGATTTGAAGGGTTGTAGTACCCGTTCCACTCTTTAGACTTTGCTTTCACACTTTTAAAAACAATATGAGGTAATTATTCCACATCTTACACATGTTTTGGATCTGTCTCCTGTCATTATTTTTGATGCATTGGGCAATTACAGCAAGAGAAGGGTAACATTTCATCTAGGCAATCAACTTGTAATAATTTGTCATTCATTGTAACAAAAATTGTATGTGTCACAGGATAGTGTGGTCTGAATTAATTTTTTTGTAGTTGTGACCACATCACCCTATTACTTCAATCTGAGGAGTACTGTCATTTGACGACTAGCACAACAGCTGTGCGAAGGAAGTTATTTGCTTAGATCTTTGCACTGATGTGCTGATCTTAGTTTCCTCAAACGGTCTTGTAATGTGTTGTTTTTCAGAAAATGACAATACCCCTCCCACAGAAGTTTTTTTAGTTTGAACTCCCCCACCCCTCTGAAATTCCAGTTTAGCTTCATACTTTCCTTTTAAAATTCTGGCTTTTGAAATCCCCCCCTCCCTCCCCCTCAAAATATCCAATAACCCTCCTTGAAATGGCTATGGATATTATCCAAAACTGCACAATACAAACAAAATGGTGTGATCAAGCTGACTATGTGATTTGGTGTACTTTGTTGTATTATAAACAAATTCTGCTGTGTAATAATGCTTTCCAGTGCAGTGCTTTAGGTTATTGCCTTTCTCTTCCTCCCACCCCATGCACCTGTTAGTTCAATGCTTTTATGTAGTTTCAGTCCTCGGGTTTCGGTCGTATGCAAGTGGGAGTATGGACAGAGAGGACAAAGGATTAATCTTTTAAAATGTAGTTATAGAATATTTTGTGTACTTACCTGAAATAACAGCAAGAGACAGATAATTATGGTTTCTGCCTAAATTATTTGGCAAGACATTATTTGCTCGAGTGTTACGTATTAAAATATTATGTTGGAAATAATAAATTGGAATCATCCATAGCAGGGTTTAAGCAAACTTGTCAATAACTTTTTGGGAGAATTTTTGTACAATTTGTTGCCTTTTTCCTTTGGAAATCCTGTTGAAGGAAGCTGTTAAGTGAAATCCGAAATACTCATGAACCTACCTTGCATCTTATTATGGCGTGGTGGGCAAACACGGTGGAAACTGCAATGTTCGCGCGAGAAAAGTAACTGTTTAGTTGCAGTCCAAACTAAACATTAGACGTGCGTAAATTTGCTAAGTAGGTTTCAAAACTGTAAACTTCATCACTGCCTTGCAACATGTTTGATTAAAAACCTATGGTAAAGCAGAGTGAGATTTTTATGGGCAAATAGTTAATGTGTACTTTCGGATGTCTACATCCTTCAAATTATAACAATCCCTTTCTATAGTGAAAGATTGACATAATTTTTTATTCCTATTTACTTTATCCCAAGACTCTAATGTCCTGTTATTTTTGTATATAGAGCTGAAAAGGAAAAAAGTTGCAACTAAAGCATTCGAAATGTCACGCCATTTTTTCGCAATATTTGTCGCGTGACTAGAGTGTGTGACGTCGCGCTAGGGTGATAACACAAGCACGCAATCTTTCGATCGAATGTTCACGGAGAAAAGGAAGATAACGTGACGAATTAAAATAGCTTGGGCTGAAAAGTCTCTTATTTTGTCTTGCACAAATACAGAGGAGGGACGACCAGCGAAACAGAACTCTGCGTTTTTAAACAACACTCCATTAGCCACTATTACGAGGTCGACTTTCGTTTAGAATGTTTTCCAATTTTCTTTGATTATGAGGTCCCCCACCAATAGAGCTTGTTTTGTATTGTTTTTCGTTCGCACACGCACCTGAAGTCTTTCAGAAACAAGATCTCTTTATGAATTTAGCACAATCATCTTTGAACCCCAACCCGCACCCCCCCTACCACCGCCCCCCCCCTCCCCCTCCTCTACCCCCGAAAATGATCACTGGCTTATTATTTCTTCGGTATCTGTGTGATCTGATACGCTGACATCTGCAGGTCTTGGTAACGATCAAATAAAAGCTTTACAATTTGTTATCGATGATAATGATGGATTTGATCAATCGTTAACTGAGTGTGATAAGCCACGATTTCCTGCGAATTTGTTACGCAGTGCCCACAAAGCTAGAAACGTATAGAGATGACAAAAATTTTACAACCTCGATCAAGGTTTTTACACTGCTTTGATTATAAGTTGTTAGAAAACTAAAGAGATCTCAGATTTCGTTATTTGGTTGGTGGCTGTGAGAACCGGCACATCTGAAATCAACGGCACAAAGCTCTCCCACGTAATAAGGGAGTGCCTCGGTCAATTTCCATGTTTACCGAAGAATATTATAGGAAGTGTACTTCCCGCGCGTAAGAGTTGCTAGGTTTGAAAATTCCCTATTATCCCTGATTTGCTTTAATGAGGAAATAGAAAAATTAAAGTCTTCTCTAAGTATGCTACTTTTACTTCTCTTTTAAATGTTAACACGCTGGCTTGCTTCAGTGGAATCAAATTTTCGCGGGAAAATTTTCAAAGTCGAACAATCAATTGTCTGTCCAGACTTGGCGCGTAATTTATTTTGTCCGTTTCCTGTACTATATTAAATGGGATGAATTAACGAGGTATGTCGTTCCACCCAATGATCAAGGAATTTCAAATACCCAAACACTCGGCGGGATAGAGTTTATTTTGTTTAGCGTTGTACAGTGCGGGTCTTGAACCACCGATCGGCTGAATTTGTATAAAATGCGGCTCAAACCGCGCCAGATAGAAAGCTGGTTTGTCGCTTTGGGTCTACTGGAGCAGCGGCAAATAACGCCCGATGACGAGTTTGACAGCTATCTCCAGAATATTTTAAAAGACGGCTCGATTCTTTGCCGTTTGGTTAATCGAGTGAAGCCAGGTACAATAAATAAGGTAAGAGAGTGACTTGTTTATCAGCCACAACGAGATCTGTTTCGGCATTTTGTCATGTAAATTAGCATTTTGTATATCTGTCCGCTGGTCGTTCTTTCACAGATTCACCAAGGGCCGATTTCAGTAGAGGATCGCTTGGAGAACTTCAAGGCTTTTGCGAGCGCCTGTCAAGAACTGCAGCTAGGGGACGAAGAGGTTTGATGGCGAACATAAATAATTTTCGTACATTATGATTATCATAAAATAAACATCGGCGTTGCGACATTAAAATTTCATGCCCCATCTGAGCACGCTCAACACGATGTAATAGTGTGCGCCATGTTTTGCTGTGTGTAGGTTTTCTCTCCGAGCGACTTTGACACCGAAGAAGGCTTTACCCGTCTGTTGCGAACTCTCGACTGTCTAGAAAATGTTGCTACTGGTAAGTGAATTTTCCATATTCTGTAAATTGAGCTTTAGAATGGGCTTTTTGCTCAACGGGAAAAATTCTGTCAACTTCATTGATTGATTGTCATGTGTAGCTTGGAGCGAACAAAGCGATAGGTCGAGTGACAGGGAAGTAAAAAAATTCAGTCGAAACTAAATGCTACAGTACAATTACGTGGTCAAACTGTGTTTATTGAGGCAAGTTCCGGTTTAATGCTTTGGTATCCAGAACGATAAAGTTCGCTTTATGTGTTTTGAATTGATTTTGATTTGTTGTGGCTGCGCTCGAAATTACCTAGCTCTTCATCAACAGGGATTTGAAGGTAGGCAAATATTGTTGACCATTGTGCTAACGCTTGTTTTTAACTGTCCAGAAGTAGTAATCACAAGTGTCCTTCGTTAAGCTTTCAGCCAGCACGGCCACTTTAGCGTATTCTACTTTCGAAAGCTCAAACGAACTTTATTTACAACCGAGTTTTTTGTTCCCTTGCGAACGATTGGCTTAGATGTCACGATTCAACAAGAGGAAAGAAAATACTGATCGCGATTGATAGTCAATTTATTTTATCATTCTGTAAGTTGATTTGTTTTAAAATTCCGTCATGAGAAGGGCTTTGTGTGATCACAATGCAGTCACGTTGTTATTCGTGAGCGCTAAAAATCATGCCATGACATTCTCATGACGAATCTTTTCAAAGAGGAAGTGTTGTGAATCCTGAAGTGCACGCCGTATTTGGTAATGACTCTTTGTCTTTTAACACTACAAAGGTTTGAATTTCACGTACATTATTTTATTTTTTCACTGCTATGAAACGAAACTCAACTTCAGCTTAAAGCTGAACGCGCCGAAAACTCTTCATCAGTATTTCATTTTCGATAGCTTCAAGCTCTTAGCAATCGCAGCCTCAATGCTTTCTGTTGATGTTATTCGTCAATCAAAATTGATAACTGTGGCGGCTAAGTCCGCTAAGAAGAAGACTTCTATGTTGCGGAGAATCAAGTCTGTCAAACTACGTAAGTTTTGTATCTTAAGCTTATAAACTACGCTCAGCAGAAAACTTTATCAATAATATGTTCTGGCGTAGTTCTCGCTCATCAAAGATCATCTTGCAGTTCTTGACCTTTAAATTGTGCAGGAGGGTCTCCAGTTGGCCAACTCTAGCTAAAATGTGACTTCTGCTGCGAACAATTGTCAGAGGACCAAAATATCTTTAGTCACTGCTACCACTAACATCGTTTATTTTAGATTTAATTTACATACATGTACAGTACCAATTCCTCTTACATAATCTTCATCATTTAAAGTAGATACGTGTACTAATTATATCGAAGGAGATTATCTCTTCCGTTCTGAGTTTGGAGATTTGTTCACTCTCCTTAAACACGTGATGTGGAAATTTTGTTTTCAGGTATAATACCCATGTAAATCAAGCCTGCAACTTAAGCCAGCAAAAACTTAGTGCTATGTACAACAATTATTGCTAATATAATGGTACATCACTAAACATAATTTGGCATGTTGAAACATGTTTTTTAAACCCTAGCTAGGACAATGATTTTCTCCGCCAATGATATATATTTCAACTGACAATATTCTAAGCGTGTAGATATGTGATTTTTTTGGGATGGTGCAGGCAATTCGTGCATGCACCACAAAAGAAGTCATGCGTGCATATGCACAAAAGTTGCACCATCTGAGTCAAGCCTATAAAAGCTGCTTCCTGGTTTTGACCTTGATGTATAAGTTGTGGTTCACTATATTTACATGTACATGTAGCCTTGCTACAGTTTAGTATTTCCCTTTGTTTCATATCCATTATACTACGTGTATACTATGTTGTACCCTACAAAAAAAAAAAAGAAAAAAGGAGAATTCCAGATGGGTAAAACTGAACCTCAAGAATCCTACAACATGTCATGTAATTATATTTAAGTGGATGTTTTGACTATTTTATGACTTGGCTTGACAAAATTATGGGTGGCTAATAATTAATAACAATTTAATAAGTTATTAATTTGTATCATGCTTTGTAACATACAATGATCAAAAGCGGGATAATGGGAGGTCTAATATAAGAACTGTAGGTACACCCAAATAAAATTCTGTGTTCAAACCTAGTAGCTCATTAAACAGATTCATATCTCCAGTTTCCATAGCATAAATTCCGGGTCCTGGATGGGATACTCATCTAGGGGTTACCCCTCCCCTCAGAATTAAATTTAACAGGTGAGTACCATTTATTCTCCTGGTTCGAGAGCAAACTAAACTGTGTCTTACCCAAGAACATGACACAACACAATGAGCCAGCCAGGTTCGAACCCGGACAGCTCAATCCCATGGTCCAGTGAACTAATTATTTGGCTATTGCTCCTCTCATGAGATCTGATATAGACAAGCATAATAAAATTACTGGGAAAAAGTATCGATTTTTCTTGAATTGCAAAATTGTGAGGAAAAATGCACAAATATTTAGTAAAATGCAGCAATGTGATATGAACTTGTGAGCTACAAAGTGGTACTTAATTTTCAGTTGAATTCAAGATTATGGTAATTTGGATTTTATCTCAGTCTATTTAATTGCTGTTTACAAAGCATTCTCAAAAATCAAGCACAAAATATCAGTACCAAAGTGGTTGCCTTAGCGTTAAAAGAAATGGAAGAAGCTTGGAAAATTATATGTGTGGTTACCTAATAGAGGTTTCATGTACAACCAGTGGTTAAACTGATCTTTTAAGTGTGAAATTTAATTGGGCGTATGACTACAGGTTTCTCCTCATGAACAGTGTATGGGATACCACAACTGTATTTTAATCCATCACCAGGTTAACATATGTGGAACCTGACCAAGTGCTCCATAGGGTTGGCTTGGGCGGGATTAAACATCTCATTGAGGAAGAGTGGTAGAACTCCTTCTCCCTGTAAACTAGAAAATCATTTTTTGAATTGTGTTTCATTAAACTAACCTCTCTTGTTCTATCCAGGATATGGTTTGGGAAAGCAATTTACTCAACACCATGAAGTAACAACAAGAGAAACAACACACGAGTCAGAACAAGACATTGCTGCTGACGACACAAGACATCTTGTAAGTGGAGAAGATTTTATCGTTGTGTTATATGAATTTTGAGAACCTGTAAAATAGAAACTTATGTAACCTATATGTATGGGTGTGTTATTCAAAAATTGCCAATACCCCTTTTGTTGAAGGTTTGTTGGTTTTAATCCTGCACCTTTTTGGAAATTCCAGTTTAGCTTTATACCTTCCTTGAAAACCTTTGGTGTTTGAAACCTCTCTCTACATTGGAGTTTCCAATTAGCTTCCTTGGTGTTGGTCTAGGTATAATTTTGCTCACAAATGCAGGTTGCAAAGAGAACCAAGTTTTGGGCTTGCGCTGCCAGCAAGCTCGAAAAACAATGCACTACATGTAGCTCGAAAGTAATTTTCACGAGTCCTCAAATACATTAATCTCTTAAAGTACTCCAGTTGTTAATATGAATTTCAGGACTGTCAAAAGACAATAAGCATTGAAGTCCCATCTTCAAAGGAAAGTGGTAAAAATGTATTCTCGAGGGCAAAGAAAACCATGTCTAATAATATTGTTTTTGTTCTTTGATTCAGGAAATGACAGATTATGGAGGTGGTATCCACCTTGTTAAAGCTGCTTTTCCATTTAATGGACGAGATGAAGATGAGGTATGAGTGCCACTCGTAGGCTTGTAACATTTTAAGCCATTATGCCCTTTCCTTGTTGGGTAAATATGATAAATGTTATGGTTAGGAAAGGTAATGTTATCATCAAGGGGAAACTCAAATTTCCATGGGTTAAAGCTGAGGTAAAGTCTGCATGCATGCAAGCCTACATGTAGTGTAAGATGTGTGCTGAGATTGGGTTTTATATCAAAGCAACTGCTATCCCACCCCCTGGAGGGTCACTTGGCCGTATCAGGATTACATGTACCCTCAGAATTAGAGTCACTGATACCCGTTTGTATACCTGGGTGGAGACAGACACTGTGAGAATTTTAGTACCTTGTCAGGTCACTTGACCTGAAGTCCTGCACACTAGCCAGTACACTATCCTGCTCCCCTCAGTACAAGCAATGGAGTTTCCAAACTATGTAGATGTTGATGCCACTGACCATCATGGTTACTCACAGAAAAATGAGGGAAAGAGAAAGCATTTCTGATCACTCAGATATTGGGCGTGTCCTTGATTTCTGTGATATTTGGTAATCATTCCTGATTTAGGATAACATACATTGCAAGATTCTGGGCCGTCCAAAGTATGTTTTAATAGGTTGGTGGTTGACCCTGATGCAGGGTTTCATAAGTATCCTACAAAAACTCCAGCTCCAACTGGGAGCATTGGTTTCAAGTTAGAATCAGGGTTTTAGCCAGAATTTGGAAAGTGGCTGTCCAAAATGTGCTATAATAGTGCCTGCTCAAATGAGCAATTTACAAGGCAACATATTAAAAATAAAAAAAAAGACGTTTCTTCAGAAAGTGGCCATCCACAGGACGCCTGGACAACCATCTAGCTAAAAGCCTGGTCAGAAAAAAATCCCTGAATGTCCTGACATACAGTACCGATCAGAAGAAACCTAACAGCGAACGCTTGACTGAATGCGTTCTGTTTCCGTTCCACACGCATTCCCGTTCCCGTTCTGTATCTGTTCCGTATCCGTTCTGTATCCGTTCCGTATCCGTTCTGTATCCGTTCCGTTCCCATTCTGTGTCCATTCTGTGCTGTTCTGTTCCTGTTCTATTAGTGTTCCATCGGTAAGCGTTCTTGGAACTCATTCAGAGGAACAAGGTTTCTGAAAACTTGTTTACAAGATTAGCGACACTCATTTGCATTTCATAAAATGGGTTAAAACTGTCGCCTTTTTGCGAGAATACAGACAGTGAACTTAAATTTTCGTGGTGAAAATATGAGTCCAGTTACTCAAAATATACGGGAAGATGATAATGTAACTTCAAGGCCAGTTTATAGTAAGTCTTTCTCCGAAAAGATACAAAGTGACCGGTAATGTGCGATTGCCTGAGGAAAAGAAGAAGTAAACCAGCTTGCCAAGCACTTTCAACGCCATGGATGAAAAGATACAAGCAAAAGATGAACTTTCGGCTCTTGTATTTACACAAATACTTTAAGTGAGATTTAACATTGAAGTATCGCCAAAAGCTGTTTGGCGAATGCGGCAGAAACTTGGCTGGTGGACGCGAGCAGTGCAAAGTACTGACAAACAGCCGAAGCGAGCATTTTATGATGTTATTTTCATAGGCGAATTTTCAGTTAAGACTGAACATTACCCTCGCCGATCCTTCCGCAAAGTTGGTGAACAACACCGTAATAAAGGTCAACCAAGACATCAATGTTTTGTTTTGTTTCTCTTCACGAGGAAACCTTTCTCGACTTGTCCATCCATTTCCTTATTTGGACATAAGCTGAGCTTGTTGACGATAACAAAATGGCCGCGATGAACGTGAAATGGACAAGAAGATGTAGGGAAGATGCTTGCTTAGTGCATGTAAAAAGAAATAAAAAAAGACATAAGATGATTTGTTCTGTCATTTTCTCAAGATCGCCGCGCTGGACAAAAATTGAACGCACGTGTAATTAAAGTTACATCGTTTCCAAATCCTTGGTAAGCACTCTGATAGCGTAACTTACTACCATGTGTTCTAAAGAATGCGTTCTCTTATAGTTTGCGCTCTGGAGAACGCTTTTTTCCATTTTTGTGATTCGTAACCGTTCCTTATCCGTTCTATTTCCGTTTGGTATTCGTTCGGTATCCATTCTGTATCCGTTCTGTATCCATTCTGTACCCGTTCCGTTCCCGTTCTCGTACCCGTTCTGTATCCGTTCCGTTCCCATTCGCAAACGCGTTCCCTGTTAGGTTTCTTCTGATTGGTGCTGTACAGCCTTATTCATGTGTCACATGGCATTGAGACTGGTGGTGGTGATGATGATGATGATGATGATGATGATGAATGTTCTTGGAAGTTTGATGGAGCTATAAGTGATATTGTCCTACTTTTCTTTTTTGATAGCTTTGCTTTGAGAGAGGAGACATCCTAGAAGTCACTAAGGTAGGTGTTTAACCAATGGGGCCAATATATCTGCACATGTAAATTAGCCATAGTTGAGTAAGTGTTTGGTTGATTCGTTTTCAATATTTCTCTTTAGGCGGTGGATGGAGGATGGTGGGAAGGAACCTTAAATGGCAAAGTTGGATGGTTTCCCAGCAACTATGTCAAAGAAATATCAGCAAGTGTGTACCTCTCCTTTTGTATTGTTCTGCCTTAAGTACATGTATAAACGTGATGTACTAAAAACAGCTTTAGGATGTACCTGTATGTGTACGTACTAAAAAATACCGTTCATTTGTTAACAGGTCCTGAACCTACAACACCAGTTACACCCGTGCCATCCTCATTATCATCAAGCAAACGAGAAAGTGCAAGAGTCTATCATAACCTGGTGAGAGTGGTATTTTGTTACTGTGAAGTTGTTTTGATGAATCAGAGGTGCTATGAATTAGGGAGAACAATTAAAACAGAAAATAATTAATATATATGTTTGTTGGGAATCAATGAAAAATTGAACATAACATGTATACATGTCCAACCAAATTTAAAATTCCTCAAGGACTCCAGTCAGCAAAATAAAAATTGTCATTACTTCATGGAAGTACATGTATTTGGGGTGTAATGAGCATCGGGTTGTCACTGGTTGAACTGATGAAATGTTTGAAGCAAGAAGAACATCATTTGAGCTGAATATCTTCCTCTCTATGCAGGACTGTTGCCAGAACAACAATGTGTCTGTACATAGCCAAAGTCCCTGGACTGAGACTTTCAGTTATTATCGTATCGTTTCGTATCATAGCGTTGCATTGCATTGTGTTGCGTAGGGTAGCATATATATTCATCTGGTCAGCTGGCCAATGATCTGTTCTTAGGCTATTGTTTGTTCCCCCAGTGCCTGGTTTGTTGATTGCCTGTTTTCTTGGTTTGTTTTTGAAGTAGTTTTTGATGTTTTACTGTAACTACAGGTGGTTCAAAATATATTGGATACAGAGAGAGCCCATGTTAGTGAACTGCAAGTAAGTCCTCATTTATAGTCTAGATACTCTTCCTTTAATCCACAGTGTACGGGTTTATTGAACATGTTTTAATTCGTAAAATGGAAATATACAAGTCAAACATTTTTAATTCACATAATTTTACATACCGGAATATATATATATTTTTTGCACAGGTACATCTATTTTTTGTTTAAATAACACTGAAACAGATATATACGTGCACTGGCCAGGGAGGAATGTTTTGAGCTTTAGATTTAACAGTTATTTTTTTGTAATATCGCAGGCCCTACTACAAAATTATTTAAAACCCCTGCAAGCATCAAACGTGTAAGTATTCATGTCTTAAACCTGTAAGTGAAATTTTGTGTGGTCAAGTTATAAGTTGTCAGCATAGCAGGAAATAACATATGTCTAGGAAAATATTGCAGTTGTTAGATCTATTAACTTAGAAGTGTGTTTAGATGAGAGGTCTAGATGCACTCATCTTCTTGAAAATGATTGAAAATCACTGTAATATGAACACATCTTATATTTTTGGTGACAAGTCAAGACTGCACTGTCAGTCTTGCTATTTTTAATTATTGAAAAGCCATCTTTATGAAACCCCTGCAATGTAGTCTTGTTCTGCATGCTGAGCTCCTCCTGCTTCTAGAGTACATCTCAACTTTCATATCCTCGTCCACTTTTCTCCTCTAGTGGTATATATCTACCATGAACACGTAGTTAATAGTGAGCATACATACTTTTTTCATTGCATCTTATTGTTGTGTTGTTGATCCTTAGCTAATGTTTGTATGTGATGTTCCACAGATTACCAGCGAAAGACATGAAAGTTCTCGCTGGAAACTTTGAAGAGATTGTACAGTTTCAGCAGATGTTTTTTAATGTCATGGACGAGTGCTCACAGTAAGTGAAATCACAGTGGCTTACAAGTACATGTAATATATCAAACACGAAAGACAGTGTTTGACCGCATTTCCAAACACTGAGAAGAGAATTGAAAATACGACACGTAGTGGAGTATTTTTGACAAACTTCGGGGTGTTTGGAAATTATCGTCAAACACTGTCTTGAGTGTTTGATATATCTTCTCAATCAAAACTAAAATGAAGGAGAAAACGGATAAATAAAATCGTAAAAATCCATGCTTAGTAAGATAATTTTGATATCCAAGCACCATCATGGTCATGATTTCCTTTGTTTAAAATCGATGAATTATTAAGGAGTTTGAGAAGTACATGTAGAAGTTTGTTTTAATCTGTCCAACTATTTTATTCCTGGGTCTAACACATGCTTTATTCTCACAACTATCCAGTTTTAATTTTTTTGATGTTATCAAAGGGTATAAATTGAAGGATGAATTAGTATAATTGTGGTTTATTTTTTGCACTTAAAAGCGTACTTCAGGTGTGCCGTGTGGGTGCCATTATCTTATGCACTGAAAGTTATTTAGAACCATCTCTGAAAGTCACAATAGAAAAAAGGTTGATAAGTTCAAAAGTAACAACGGATGTTACTTCTCAATCTTTGTGGTAGTTCAAGTTTGATGGAAACAATTTCCCAGTAAGCGTCAATTGCATTGTATATCAATTTATGTACCGTGTGTGCATGCTATGTTAATTTATGTATGCTACATAATCATGTGCCGTTAGGGGCGACCTTCACCATTCACACTGTTCTTTATAATTGGCCAAACGAAACAATAGGTAAAGAACACAAATAATGTCCTAAGCCCTAAAAACGAAAGAGGTGCAGATTAGTATGACAAAAAAAAAAATTCAAAAAAAAAGAGCGTTTTAAGTGGTGCAGATCATTGTTCTAGACAATTTCTCAGTTTAAACCATGCACCATAATGTTATGATTCTTTTAATTAGTAAATTATTTACTAGTAATTTTTAATTGAATTGTTAAATTGAATTTTAATTGAATTTCTTTAATACAGCCTCCCTTTACCTCAGCAAAGAATGGGAGCCAGCTATCTACAGATTGCTCCTCAGGTACAATCTTCGTTCGTTAATAGTTGATCGGCAGTGCCATTAATGATGATTTTTTTAGTTGTGTTTGGTAATGAGGATTGACGGTATTGTCTTTTTGATTTCATTTAATAATGATAGATGAAGGAGTTGTACATGATGTACTGTGCAAACCACCCTAGAGCAGTTGAGGTGTTGACCAAGTACAGGTAACTGGAATTTCTTGAAATCCTTCCCCACTCTTCAGCTCAATAAAACAGAACTTTGTAAAATTTGCTCTGACCAAATGGTATGATCTGTAAATTTTATCACTTTCCAGTGGAAAAGTGTTTGACTGTAAGACAAACTTTTCTATTCACAGGATATGGATTTTCCTGGTGAATAGCATTATTAATAGCAAAAGCATGCCACAAGCACAATTGGCATTTGTTGCAAAGTTCTGCACATTCTTACACAGCTTCTGTTCGAGACCCCAAAGAGCATGGCTTCCCTCAAAGGCTGCTGACCAGCTTTGGCTTGAGTCAGACTTTGCCTAAATTGGATTTAGCATGTTTGAGCGACCAGGACCTGAGCTTTTGCAAAATTGTGTGTAATGTGCTCAATATATATTCCTGGTAATTTTGTTTGTGTAAATATTCCCTAGAAATTTTTTTTATCCAAACAGCATTTATTAGCTAGAATTGCAAGCCATGCTCCCTGCCCCATATTTTGAATGTACATGTACATGTAAGTCATTTAGCCCCCAAGTTGATTAGGCCTAGAGACTTGCTAGCCCCTAACAAGAAGTTGATAAAGCCCCCACATAAGTTGGTAGTTAAAGTCTGCATACGAGCCAAGTGGCTCATCAGGCTGGAGGTTATCCTGGTTTCAGTAGCATGAAGTGACTAGGAGTATTTCTACCCCCCCCTGGATGGGATGCTAGTCTATTGCAGGGTTACCCCCCAGCATTAAATTCGCTAGTACCCATGTAAACACCTGGATGGGGAGAGGCACTGTGAGTGTAAAGTGTGTTGCCCAAGAACATAACACAATGTCCCCGATTAGGGCTCGAACCAGGACTGAGTTGAGCACACTAACTATGAGGCCACCACCATGTGGTTGGTTGTTTGCAAAAGGGAACTGGAGTCACGTCACATTTCTGGCTGCTGATTTGAAGCTGAGTGTGTGTGTTGATAGAGGAATGGGTTGGTTATTACCACGAAGCTAAACATGACTATAAAAGTGCATGTGATAGAAGAATGGGATTTCATTTGATTATAATGTGACAAGAATGGAAACCAGGTAAACTTCATTCCTCTGTGTACTACACTCCTTGCGTGATAAACCTCACCATGTTGTAATGCTAATTACAAATAGGCTTTTAAGCAAAGGTGTAATTGACTCAGCTGTCAAAGCTTTCTGGTTCAGCAAGAGACAGAATAATAATCAACTAAAGATGAGATTTAATTGGGGATTAATCGACTTGTTAGGTCCAAGCTCATCTACTTATTGGGGGCTAGCAAGCGACAGGCCAATTGACTTGGCAGCTAAACACCCAGATACAGATGTACCCACATTTGTAGGTTGTGGTTCAGTTTTTCCCTCAGTACAATGTGGTGGTTTCCTTTGTTCTGGTGCATGTTGATAGATATGAGAAAAGAAAATATCAAATTGTACCAAGGGTAAAATTGAATCACAACATGGGCATTGCAGAAAAGAAAAAACTTAAAATATTGAGACATTATGTGAACTGTATGCAGCTGTGTTTATGTAGAGTCTTTAATATCTTTACTGATTGATGTTTTTTAATTATTTATAGTGACGAGTTGTCAGCGTTTATTGAAAGTAAAGGAGCACCAGCACCTGGGATATTAACGTTGACAACAAGTCTCAGTAATGTAGGTTGAATTTATTGACTGTAAAATGAAGAAAGAACATTTTAGCCATGATCTATAGAGCGTTTTCACTCACGTGGCCAGCAGCTATGCAAATTTATTGGAACAAAAGAAAGTGTTCACATAAGAAAAGAGTTCAGCTCTGGTAGGATTGGTTTGGGACTCCAATATGGCTGCCGTTGCATCAGTCAAAAATGCACTATAATCTTTAACATTTTCACAAGAATGAAATGATACTCAAGGCTGTCCAGAACAGAGCTCATGCAAATTTGTTTTTCATGACTTTTAGAGCAAAATATTTGACACTATGAGTAAGCTTCAAAACTAAAATAAAATTATGTGACCTTGTGTGTAGAAATCAAAACAAGAGAGATTCCTTGGTGATTTAAGTAAATATTTGGTTTCAAGAGACAGTACTTGTAAGGTGTTTTGGATTTGTTTGATTTTGTAGTTCTAAGCACAAATTCAAGTAGTGTTTTGTGCTGTAATAGTGTTTAACTTTTATCTTGTATGCTTACTTGAATACTTAAGAGCCTATTTTGAAGGGTTAATATGTACAAAGTGAATATGGATATATAATATAATATAATTATACATTTATATAGCGCTAATACTATGAAATATTCAAAAGTGCTTTACATATAAAAAATCACTAACAAACTAAAACAAAGATCTATAAAAAGCATAAAATGTGCTAAAAATAAAAAAAATATAAAACGGCATATGTAACTAAGATTAATTACAAAACTTATAAACAGTCATAAGCAATTTTAAAAAGATATGTATTCAATTATTTTTTTTTTAAATGTCCAAAGATGAGCTTGATCGTATGGCCAAGGGCAAATTGTTCCATAAAAATGGACCTGAACGAGAAAAGGCACGGTCACCAAGTGTAGTGATAAACACTGTGGATAACACTGATTTAAATAGCAATTGCTCTGTTCTTGACATACAACACTGTTTTCTTGGTATAATAATGTGATTACCAACTTAGGGACCACATGTAAATATCAATATTACTAACAGTAAATTCAGTCTGTAATTCTCTAAAATAAGAGTGATTTTATTTAACTGCCCTTTAAAACAACATCTCACAATTGCAGAGTAGTCCAAAATAGCTTAACCTGCGAACGCAGAAGTATTTCTGGCTGTTGCTTGTCCCCGCCGAAAATAACGTCTGCGAGCCAGGAAACCAAGCCAGGAAACAATTTCTGTGACGTAGGAATTTTAAGCCAATCGCAGTTTAGCTCAAGTAGCCCCAGAACTACTGCGCGAGGTATTTGCTGCGAGGAGCACTTGAGTTTCATTCTATCATGGAATCTGATTGGCCAAGGAGTAACAAAAGTCATTACGTCACAGAAATCATTTCCTGGCTTGGGTTCGCAGACATTATTTTCGGCAGAGACAAGCGACAGCCAGAAATACGTCTGCGTTCACAGGCTAAAAATAACCAAACTAACAAAAGAAAACAATGGAATCAGTGTCTAATAGTACATGTATCTAATTGTGTACTAACTATTTCATCACAGGTTAAGTAAAATCATTCTAACTTCCTTTCAATTTCTATGATTGTCAAAAATGCTACTGAGCCATCGTTCACAGAAGTTATGTTTTTGAAATAATTTTCCATTTTGATTAAGTGTTGAATTGTGCATTATTTTCCTCAAGGTGGCTATGTGACTGAAAACAATTAAGCTGCAAAATTCGTAAATACAAAAACTTTAAACTCACATGGTTCATTTTGAAGACCAAAGGAGACTAAACATGGTACTGCTGTCTCTTGTAGCCATCAATATTTATCCACAGTCTAAACCACTAAAAACATATCTCACTCGGAACTTTTTTATGTGCAATTTTTGTGGTTATATCGTTTTTCTCATTTTGTCCTAGAAAACACACTCTTATTAACAGTATGACATTGCTACATTTTGTCAATGTCGTGTACCATAATTATATTCTATCAGTGTTTCTTGCATAACGAATTTCAGTTTTTATTACGTAATGTTTTGAAGATATTTTTGTTTATTATTCTGCATGAGTTTGCAAAAGGTGGCTGTTAAATATCGCAAATGTCCCTACATGTAAACCCAAAACTGATGTTAGTTTAACCTCAAAGGTCATAAAGAGAATTTTTACCACACAGTTTAAACCAAAAATATGTCTTTAAGGATTAACATTCCAATGCACAATTTATAGTTTAAAAAAATAGTTTTTTACTGGGTAAAATGTGAGAGAAAAAACAACTACTACCAATAACATTTAAAATCAAATATGCTTTAAAACAAAAGAAAATTGACATAATGCGATTTGCAGTCTGTTAATTGTTCATTAATATTAATTACTAACTGTTGTCACACTTTCTGCATCAAATTAACACAAATCAACTTGTTTCTCCATCAGCCCTTCAGACACCTAGGCAAGTATCCAAATCACATGAAAGAACTGGAGCGGCACCTTGAGGTACAGTTTACGCAGTAATAGAGTAATTACCAGTGTCACAGGTAGTGTTGCTGTGAAATTAGTGAAAAAGAAAAGCGGTCAATGGTCACATTGCTAAATACCAGAGCTAAGGTCAACAACAGATGAATTCTGGTTGATATTCATTTGACAGTGCCAAAGGTGTTGTCTTATTCAGATGTGTTTGCCATATTTGATATTTTATTTTCCCTTGATCTGTTCAGGTTTTGTGCATTTTAACAATTTCTTAATCAGTCAAGTTTCTCAAAAAAAAAATCTTCAAGCTGTAATGCTCAGGAAAAAACTGTGAACTGTGATCAAGAATTTTAAAAGAACTACCTCTATTCTTGTTTCACAAAAAGAGCTAAGAATAGTAAGGTATGTCCTAGAATCTCTTCAGAATTTTTTTTGCAGGGATTTAGAGTTAATCATCTTTTAAAAGCCAGCTTAAACTTTGACTTCTATTGTTTCTTTTACTGCAGGAAGGGCATGTAGACGAATTAGACACTAAGAAGGCAATAGCTGTGTTTCAGAATTTGACTGTATGTATAATTATACACATACCTTTTGTTTGTTAAATTGTAATTAACTTGCATCAACTCAGTTTTGTGCCATATGACATTAGAATGTAGAATGAAATCTTTTTAACTGCATGAGGACATTAATGAGTATTGCTGCTGTGTTTGCATGACCCATTGTTGTCTTCATGTGTTATTATCTTGTAATCACTGTTAGCTAATAAAAGGTTTTTGTAAAAAAATTCCTATATTGCCCTGTTTGTTATCAGCATAGTTGTCATGGTCACAAATCCCTGCTATACCATGATCTCTACAACATCTGCACTGATTAACTACTGTTTTAATGAATGTTCCTCTTTGACTGCAATTGATAAGGTTCAAGACAAAGCTAAGTGCAATGTTACTGCTGCGTCTAGTACCTCACAGCTGCAGCCTCAGGATGTGTAATTTCTTCCGATTTCAGACAAGTTGTCATGAGACGAGAAAAAGGAAAGAAACAGAGTTAGAAATGTTGACAGGGACAATAGAAGGATGGGAAGAAGAGGTAACATGATACTGACAAGAACTGTTGTGAGATCTTGGCCAAATTACTTGACCAAAGAGTGAAGTTTTGACACTATTTTGGATAACTGCACGTACATAGAACAGAGCTTCTACAATATGGAGCTGCTTGTTCTTGTACATTGTTATATCTGGGGCGGATCTTTCTTGCTTTGCATTACATTAACATTATATGTTGTATCAGGTTACTGTTTCAGAGGATGTAAATGAAAAGCGTTTTCTCAGCTTTTTTCCTGACTTGTGCTGACAGTACCTTTATTAAATGTACAAGTACATTTTGTTGTGATTGCTTAAACACTAGAAAACAAGTTTGTATAGAAAGACTTAAATTTATTATTTGTGCTCAATCCATCAGTAATGACGTATGAAGTTACAGTCTTGAAATTTTAGAGCCCTTAGTGGCTCAGTTAAATCTGAATATATTTTATATGGTAGAATGTAGAATTGATAAATATTGAGCATCTGTGTGAAATGCTTCAAGAGTCAATAACTGGAATTGTCATCTTGAACAATCACAAAAGGTATTCTGAAGATCTGTTATAAAATTTCAACTATTTGAAACTTCAGACCAAAACTGCCTTGAACTTTAATGTTATCACTGATGAACTGAAGCCTAGACAGCTAATACAGCTAATACACTTAACAGGTCAGCCGTAGTATACAGACTCGTTCACTTGACTAACTTGAACTTCTGTTGATAATAGTTGATTTATTTATAAATGCCTGCTATATTATTAGTACTTATTGATTTCTTCCAGGACATTAGTAAAGAAGGAGATCTTATTTTGATGTCACAGTTCCTTATACATGGAGAAAATGGGGTAATGGCTTTGGTTATTTTGCTTTTAATGATGTTTTAAATGTCTAATTAAATCCATACTGGGTAGCATTTAGTTTCAGGCACAATATAATTGATGTCAAATTGTACTAAGTGACTGATCAGTTTGCAAAGTAATGGGATGAGAAAAAAATCTGAGGTCTACCAAAACAGACTTGGTTCAAGTTTCATGTTGTCATGTTTTTCTTCTGAAAAATAAGTTTCAACATAGAAAGGTCCTGCGAGTGTCAAAGTTACACTGATATTGTACACATTTTTGTTCTTTCAAGTGTTTTTTTTTTTTTTGAAGCAGTCACAGTTAATATTTCTTTGTATAACTTGTATTTTAATGTGGTTCACCGATTGTAGTTTGATTCAACCAGGTCACGGTCCTAACAGTCAATTTCTATGTAGTCTGAAAATCATAAAATGATAATCTTGAACAGGATGCTTGGATTGTTTGCTAATTAAATAAATTATTGTTCAGTAACATCTCATCTATCAGGGGCTGAAGACATATGCTGTTTAGATCTTCTGAATGTTGTTTTAGCATACAATAGTGATGGCTAGTCTAATGCAGTTCTTTATTTTTTGTTGTCAACTCAATATCATTGGTTTTGGATGACCTGTTTTTCTGTAACTTTTAAACTTGTATTGAGTGTATTACATTATTTATTGGAGAATCTAGATGAATGGAATAGTGACCATAATTTTGCATCCTAATTCGGTTGAATTCACAGTAAAATAAAGCTGCCTAGGCAGTGGTTAAAACTTGTGGTAGTTTAAATGTTTTTATATATTCTGCTTACTGTACTGGCTGCTTTACTTGTAGTATACAGTCATGTAGTTAGCCAGAGTAGTTTGCACCCCATTGTTAAATAACAAATTGATAAATAATAATTAATAAATTGTCATGATGCATTGGTACAAAAAAGACAGACAGCTAAGGAACTTATAAATATGATCTGTTATTTTCAAAAGGTCAGACAAGCAGGTCATTTGATCAATATCAGTGCCATATTCCGGAATGTTTTGTTTGAACCATGGGTTTACAGTTTGTTGTTGAACTAATGAATTCTCTTATCTGTAACAACAATACTTAACTTACATTATCAACAAGACCTGACGCATTTTGTGTATTTTCCACCCAGGAGGTCCGAGAAAGATCATTTCTTCTGTTTCCAAACTGTCTGATTATACTTTCAGTAAATGCAAATGCCTGTGGATATAGATTTGAGGTAAATTTGGACATTTCGTATAGTTACACATTTTATGTATAGTAGCTTATTGTGTGTTCTATTATAATTCAGGCAGGTGTTTTAGTCATAGCAGTGTTTGTGTGTAAGTTGAATTGAATTTGTGGTAGAGGTGTTACAATATCTTTTGTTCTATTTAACTTTGGCATTATTAATTTCGTTGTATGCAGATCTTTATTGTAATCATGAAGAGCAAACAATAGTCCTTATTTACATGTTCTTTCTTAAATTTTTTCAATTTTTGTATTTGATGCCATTGACATCTTTGCTAACAGCTTATAATGAGATTATACACATGTGTAATGTTTTTGATCTCTGCAATTTACCTTATCAGGGAAATGATCAAATCACTTTTTCATGTCACCTGTATAGTTAACATTGCATAGGTACTGGAGGATGAAATTTGATGTTTATCTGATAACCCGTAAAAATTACAAAATCATTTGGTTCACTGTTATGTAGTTATCAAATGAATTATATTCAGCTTCTCATACTGTAGACCTCTTTTAGTCGTGTTAAATAGATCTGTTGTTCATACCTACTGTTATTTGATCTCATTACAGAAAAAGTATGACCTTTCAGACTTGACAATACGTTCACTGGAAGATTCAGAGGGCATTTTGAATGCATTTGAAATAAAAGGCAAGTGAAAGTCTTGAAATGTTTTCTTTTTCCTTTTAATTATCTTGTTCCTGAAGGAACTGCCATTTTCTCTTATTACATAGTACATGTCTAGGTTTTTTAAATCCTCTGTAATTATCCCCCAGCTCCCTTCACAACCCCTGTCCTTTCCCTTCACAACCAAAACAATAAATGGCACCTTTTTTATATACCTATACAGTTTACATATACCAATTGATCTGGAACTCAAATTGATAAACAGAACTTGTGTGCTAATGAACATGAATATTCTTTGAAGTTCCTTGGTTTATTGTTCCATGCGTGTGCAAATTCGAAAGCAGGCAACATCCTTCTGAGACACTTCTTGGATCCCCATAGACCTACAATATTATTTACCTCATCATTATTTTAGGGATTTTTTTGGGTTGCATCAGACAGATTATTCGTGTCCTATATTGATCTTGCAGTTAATGGAGATGTCATGAAACTGTCTACAAACCACGCCCACGAGAAGACAGCATGGCTTGACACTGTTCAGTTCCCTGGTCAAAGTCCCAAGGTTCGCCAATCCTCAGAAAAGGGTAGTGTGACATCACCATCACCCTGGGTGGAAAGACATCCTGCGTCACTATCAGAACGGACATATTCAAAATCAAGTCCTCCTCGAAGTGAATCTATTGGTTCACCGCCGAACTCAGCTACACCCAAGGGGTCTCTTAGTACTTCTGGAGTGCATTCACAGGTAAATGTGATATTTAACAGGAGGTCTATACAGTGTGTTTGTCAACATTTTTTGTTAAAAAACGCGTCAATGTAATCGGTTAATTTTTACTTTATCATATAACAGTCTTCCAGTGATGGATCAAAGTTTCGTTCTGGGTCAACATCACATTCGGTAGCCACAGACCTGACGACGTTCAGCTCTGCCCCTCACAGTCCAAACAGAAAAGGACACTGGGATTTCACAAGGCTTAGACCCACCCCTCCTCTGAGGCCAGCATATGCACTGATTGCTAAGGAGGTACATGATACTTTGCCATTATTGTGCATATTCTTGTAATAATAACTACTTATTAACTGAGAGTGAGGTCTTTACAGGAAGTTCTCAGACCGAGACCTTGCCGTATCACTCAGTCAATACAGCAAGGTTGAGGTTTGAGGTTTCAGATTTTCCTGTTATGACCGAACGTATAAGGTCAATAAGTTGTTTAGCACATGGAATTTTGCTTTGTTTTTGAAAGCCCGTAATTGGCCCGTGGGCATTATGGGAGAATAATGCCCTACATTTAGCCAATCAGAGTGCATGTTATATCGGCTACAAGAGCAGGCCATATAATAATATTGTGCAATCCTTTTCTGTGGTTGAGAAAGCTACCTTTGATTAAAAAAAAAAAAAAAAAAAGAAACGTGCTAACTGCACCTTTTGATGACACGTGAACTCTGGTCATTCAACAGTTTTGTGTTTCACTTTTGTCAATTGTCTTAGTGGACCTCTCGGGAAACAGGTTAATGTTTAAATGAAAGGTTCAAAAGGGCTACTGAATCCATTTGCCTTCCCTTAGAGTAGCCCACAGTATGTCCTGTCGTTTAAAACATTCCCTGCACAAATCAGCGTGTAAGGTCAACACATTAATACAATAAAGGCAGCCAAAAGTCTAGTTTAAATTGTTTATTGAATTATAAAATTTGATTATTTCTGTGAAGGACACATCCACAGCGCATCGCTCCATGAGAGGCCTACTTCACCCGTCAAGGAAAAAGCAAGGTACATGTAAAGACTTGTAAATTGATACATCATACAGTACATGTACTTTTATGGGAAATACTCCATACCACACCTCTAATAGGCCATTTCCGAGTTGCCTTTTGCCCTTGTGTCAGAATGAATCTTTGTGCAAAACCATTCATATGAAAATGTTTTTGGCCTACATTTTCAATTTTATGCAAGTCAAGCTAATTTTCATATGAAAGGTTTTGCACGAGGACTAATTTTGAAACAGCGGCACAAGGTACCTCGAAAATAGTGTATTAACACCACACATTTATATTGATTCAGGCAAGAGAACTGTAGGGCCATCTCCATGGTCCACACACACACAAAAAAAATTGCACTTGAGCTGTGAAGGACTGAAAGTTAGGAGTTAGCAAAAATGTTCTGTATGTTGCAACTAAAAAAAGACACAAAAATGTACGTAAAAAGGTGTTTCAAGGCAGCAATTCTTTTCTAAACTCAAAATTGACCTATCAGTCGTGTAGTTCATTTTTGCCAGTTTTACTACGAAGTAAGGTCTACATTTAGTTGGCTGAAGAACTTACTATATTCCAAATAGAAAACTAGTCCTAATTGTTTTAAATATATGTATCCTGGTAGTTAATATGTATCACAGTTTAATTTAGAATGAAGCAATGATGCATCATAGATTATACTGTAGCTTAAAAACCATTTTCCCTAATGATCTTGTCTACTAAATTTAACGTTATAATCTGTATGAATGACATAGGATAATAACATCACAGACACAAAATCCTCTGCACAATCACTTTTACACTTCTGTACTGTACAATTATATCATTTACAAATTCAAATAAGAAGTAAAAAACATTTATAAAAGAAATAAATTTGAAATGAAATTATTTTTTCATGGCAAAAGTAAATGTATGATTTATTGTTAAAACTCAAGAACAGTTTTATCAAAAAAAAAAATGCACTGTGGTGATTGCTTCTTTCAAGAGGTTTTTGATGAAAACAAGGGAAATAAGATTATAAAACTGTCTACTACAATGTAGGTTGATCTTTAACTGCTTTCATGAACATTGACCTCTAATGTAATTGTTTAGATTTTAAATTGTTTTTTCAGCAGGAATTGCTACCTGAAAAAAAGTTGTCACTGTGATTTTGTGAGCATTTTTGCAGCCTATTTTCAGGCATTGAGTAAGAGTTTTGTTCTGATTAAATCAGAACAGATGAAAGACAGGTTACTTAATAATTTCTTGGTTCTTGTATCTATTCAGACTAAAACAGATTGTAAACATGGCATTGTTACTTAAGACCTGAAGCATTGCAGCATAATAGAGCTGCTTGAAATGCCACCAAAATAATTTATAACCTCAGGCAATTCCTGTTGAAGAAACAAGTAAAGTTTATGGGTTAATCTTGTCAATTAAACGTCTGAACTAACATGAAAAACCTATCTCCTCCCCTTCAACCAGTTTCCATCTCAAGGCCAAGTTTCAGAGGTGACTGATAACTTCTCTTCTAGGTTGTCTTACTCTTAATCCGCTTACATCTTTCAAATCTTGCACCTCAGACTGTAAGTAATCTTTCAAAATAAAGTTCTTAAACCCCTGCCTCCTTTAAGGGCTCAATGCTTAAAATGTGCCCGTAAACGATCTTTTAACTTGCTGTTAATGCTCTGCTCTGTTACAAATAAAAGCTTTAAATTCTCACTACAGAAGAAATAAAATTTTAACTAAATTTAACTGTTACTGATAACTTGCAGTGGAGTTTTCTTTAACACCCATTTACGTGGTGTATTGAATTTTAGGCGTGACTCAGACAAAATTGAATCCATGTTTGATTTATGCTTATTTGCATTTTATGTGTCTGAGAATGGGTAAAAGTAAATAAACATGGGCATCCAATTTTTTTGAGCCATGCAACTATTCCAGTTTCAAGTTAAATGTAAACTGTGCTATAAGAATTTCAACAGATAATTCAAAGTGCGGTATGCATTGTAATGTGGTTGGGGGTTAATAATTTATTTGTTCTCCCATCGCCCTATGTCCCACACCTCCATGATGGGCAGTAAGTGAGAATTAGTGTGGAATGACACAGCTCAGGCAATAAGCGTAATTTTATGTTTAACTTAGAAGTCTGTAATTCTAACCTGTAACAATCACACAAGCTGTTTATACCTTGGATTTGCTGTGCATTGTAAAATTATTTGTAAGTGAGTCTCTAAATAGTGATGGAAGTAATAAAAAAGGTTCTCCCTTTAGTTAATAATTATTTAAATTTCAATCTGGCATGACAATTTAAAATAGCTGCCATCTTCCTTAAAGTGTTTAGATAGGATAAAGTGATTGTAGAAACGGTTATGAGATTTCTTACAAAACGCACTCTTGTATTTTTTAAGGTCGATCAAAGAGTGAACTTGAAGATGACAAGCACAGTGGTAGCTCAGGTATGAGACAAAACAATAAGCTGCCTCATATGTACTGTGTGTTTGAATTCCATTTTTATCAAGCCTAAAATTTTGTGACTCTGTTAACATAAGCAATTTAACAATAATATTGTTCACTGTACCCAAATTCGCTATTAGCCAATCAGAAGCCATGTCTACTGTCCAATATCCTGCGAAATCAATACTGACCCTGTATTGCTACGATATCATGGTCACTTGGCCGAATTTGGGTACCGTAAATATGTAATGGTATGATTCAGCAACATGTCAGGGTTGTTTGGTCTTGCCATGGTATTTATTTATTTCTACGGCCCATGGCTTGAAGCATACCAAAACTGGCATGATTAGGTATAAAAACCAATAGTTATATGGAAACTTTGTTTAAACATTTCAGGAAGTAGTCGTGTATTAGAGGAAGATATGCTTATTCTTCGGGTCGTTGAAGCTTACTGTACAAGTGCGAGAGCAAGACATACGCTAAACAGTAAGTGTCAAGTACTATCCTTGTAATCAGATTTTGTTTCTCCAGAAGCGATCTCTTCTACGTAAGCCTGAGTAACTCAAGGTTTACTTAGTGAACGGTGTAAATGTAAGTTCAAGACGAAATATTTTGAGTTCAGTCATTTCACCGACAGTGAAGATTGGTTTGTACATTACATGTGCATGTACTTGAATCCCACAATACAGAACTACTTCCAGATATATTGTGCTTCATTGTCATAGATAGACTGTACATGCACCTTAACAGTCCTTGAAATTATGTTGTATCATATGTAGAGTGTGTGCTGTCTTCATTCGAGTGCTCAAGTAGGCAAGAACCAAAATGATGGATTTCGAAATGTTGAATCTAGCAAAATTTGGCTTTTCCCACCTACAGCTCAAATTAAATGTGCCCAGGGTGAAATGAACTCAGAGTCTTTTGTTGTGTACTCGTTTGATGAATTGATACAGTTGTAGTAAAGCATCATGGCCACTGCTGAATCTTTCATGTAGTTACATTTTGTTTTGACACTGTAGTGGCGTAAAGATGTAGAGTACAATCTGCAGTAACTGTCAGAGTTGGGTGGTCAGTGAGTGATGCGCTGAATTTGTTTTCACACTTTTCACCAATACTCTGCTTACTGAGTTATTGAAGATATTGAATTAGTTTTCTATCTTTACATCTTAATGAAGGTGACTTCTGTGTAGGAGAGTGGGGTGGGTGGCCTCTTATCCACAGTTTAGGCCTGTTTACGAGGAGAGAAATAATATTCCCTTATGGGAGGGGCGATCCCCACATTGAGCAGCCCTGGGCGAGAGCTTGTGTACAGCGGGAAGGGCCAATTTGTTATTTGGTCAGCAAGGAGAGGTTTTTCATAAAGCTGCTTAGTAGAAAATGGCTCTAGGGGAAGGGTAACTCTGTTTGCAGGGAAAACCTCTCTCCTTATAAACAGGCCTGAGTCATCAGAAGAATCATCAATGCAACAGTACATGTAGAAGAGCTCTGGTGTCAGTAAAATCTAAACACCATTTGAACACCATTTTTGTGAAGCACTATATTAATATAGAAAAATTAGTTTAAATATGTTTGAAGATGAGTATTGCACGTCCTTTAATTTGAGGGTCAATACGAATAGTTACTGCTATTAGTGCCAGAAGGTATTTAACTTTACTTGCAATGTAGTCTTTGATATCGATTTAACCTGAAGAGAAGTGTATTGTTTGTGATTTCCAGTTATTTCAATTTCAAAAATGTACGAGGGTGATTTGCAAATTGTATTGTTCGTTGAGTATGAGGGTAACAAAATTCAGATCTGTAACAGCTTTTCCGCAAGCTCCTCAAAATGAATATGATTATGTTAGTTTATGGGTTAGTTGCACCCAGTTTTGTTATTTCCACTCTTTTAACCTTTTTTTTTTTCAAATAAGAAATGTTATTGTCTCAGTCCTTGGTGAGTGATCAATACCCAGAGCGTTGTAAATTTTACTTTGATCATTGCCCTATTCTGATGTAACAATGATAACAATGAAGGCCTGTGTTGTATGAAAGTCAGCATACCATATGAATGTTAAAAACCAGATGTTTACAGTGCATTTATTTTAAATCAAAAGTTACTGTTTCTTTCTTTTTGTGTAACCTAGCTCACTGTTAATTGATTTAAATTTTTTGTTGTCACAAGCTGTTTTGGTTTTTGTCATTGTGTATTAAAATGCATTATTTGATTAAAACACATTTATGCATCAACCTATGTCCTTGTTGTTGCACTTCACTGCATGTGTCATGCTTACGTGTTCTTAATCTTAATTTTTTTTGTAACTGGCTGATTTCCAATCATATATTGGGATCACGTTTTAATCCTGTTTGAAACCACATCCACCCTTTAGCCAGAAATAATTGTATTGTTAGTGTCAATCAGCCAAGCATTCACGCACTTATTACGTTCTACACAATCTGTCACATCGTTACATGTTCAAACTTCTACCATTGTTAAACCCTTTTATGCAAGTGTAGGCATACATTGATTTAGATCCACTTTAGTTGCTGTTGGTACTCTGAAGTCTTTCTGATCATCCGTACTGATATCAAAGGTTAAATATGGTTTTACTGCGTTGCATAGTTAAATAGATAAGCCCACGTGGCATTTAATTTCGTGTAGGACATGTAATGAAGGTATAACAAACGTCAAATCTTGGAATATGATTTATGAAACATTATTTCAATTATCTTGTGCCAGGATAAGAGTATGTTAAGCATTAATGCCATCTTGTACAGTAATATTGCACTTGAAACTAAGATCCAATTTGCTTCTTAAATTGCACTGCTTAGTTTTTTTTGGTATGCAAATTAACTATCAATTGTGTAATAATTTGAATCGCTAACCCTGTCGGAGTTTTAATTATTTCACAAATTTAATTGTGATTACTGTCCACTAATCTAATTTGTGTTAAAACGCTTCTTAACTTTGTCAAAGCCTTAATTTATGTGGTTCTAACTGTGTGCAGCTTAAGCCCTTCCATGTGACCATTTAAATAAAAGCTTCTGAACAGAGGATTTGTTTGGTGCTATTCATTTTACAATATTTTGCAAATTGGGACATTACCTGTATGTAAATATCTTTAGTTTCAACTCTGGCATCATATTCTAAGTCTTTATTATACCTTCATTATGTGTACCTTAGCAGAAGATGCAAATAAACCCAAACCAAATGGGCCTGCTGAATGCATTCCAAATGACATCCCTGCTGATGAACATGACGGTACTAACCATTCCAGTCGACCTAGAGGCGCCAAGATCTTGGCTCATGGATGCTGCCCGGGACTCGCAAGCAAGAGCAAAATGTACACATATTAATTTTAAAGTTACCGTCCTCTAAATGAATTTGAATACATTAATTTTTTAGGCATATACAAAGATATGCTCTGTGTTATAGTTAGTTTTGTCTAGGAGGAGTATTATTATTTTAGAACCACTATTCATGCAGTTCAGTGGTATAAATTTGGTTGACTCACTGTCAATATAGAAAAATTTTAACAATCGCATGTACGTCTGTATTTTGCGATGAAGGTTCATCTGTGTTTATTGCAAAAACGATTTTTGGTGGTCACATTGTTTTGGAATGATCTGACTTCTCCAAGGTACATGATGCGTACATGTTCAATGAATTAAGCAACTATTAAGAACATTTTGTAGCACTGTTATTGCAATAATATTCTTGTATTGTTTGGGAGGTAGGAAAAGCGATATGGTAATTTGGGTTTAAGTCCTATCAAAAAGAGCCCCCAAGCGTCACTATAGTTGTTAGGTTAGTACTACTTATTGTGTTACTTTTAGATATTTTTGTTTATTCCCACAATCTACGATACCACTTTTATATTGATTTTAACTCAAAAATACAGTGTTACTGACGAATCTCCAAGACGGGACAATTGTAATGCAAATCTATAGGTAGTCGTCCAAGAACCGAGTTTAAAAGGCATTAATTTCGTCCTGGTTACTCGTCCATTTTTAAATTATTCTTAAGATATTGATTTTTGAAACCAGTAGTTTACATGTAAGTTGTTTTTTGTATTTTGGAAATCACGTCGTGAACTTTTTTTTAATTTTAACTTTGATACATTTTGTGACTGCAATACTGACCAGGCCTCGTTTTCAAAAGGTGAAATCGTAAGTGTATATAGAAAGAAGAGGAAGTACAGATAAGGCAGGGAAGTCCTATGCTATTTATGATTATAAGGTGAAGAAAGACTTACAATTTTTATTAAACATGAATGAAAGGTGTAGATAGTTGTAGTATACATATTAGTGAATACATCATATATTACTTTTAAGCAACAACGTTGTTTTAAGTCGATCTTGGAAGCAGGTCTTCAAGAAGAGTAACAGGAAGTATGACAGCTAGGGAGTAACATGTAAAGAAATACGTGTTTGATTTATGGCAGGATATTTGTATTTAAGTGTACATTGCAGGAATACGTGATAAGCAATTTGTGAGAAACTAGCAGGAACTAAGCAATATCAAACATGGTTAGAGTAACTGATACAAATTGACACAAGGGCTTAACGTTTAAAGTAGCCGAGCAGTTTCTTTAAATAATAATACTAATTTATCAGTGCATAGCATTGTCGATTCCTTTTTTCACTTTTTGAAAATTGAAATGATAATAGAATAATTTGACTCAAACCATTTCAAATCGATTACTCAATACTGCTTTGGACTTTCGAATTTTCAAACAGAATGATTTGGCCATTTTGACCATAATATTATTGGTAACTGGCAGATTAATGTTACTAGGGTTGCAAAACGTTTAGACACAAATATTTGTATGTTACCTTAGTTTGTAATTGACTTTTAACAGTAATGTAAATCACTTATCTATGCACAAAATAGGTGGCACGTAGTAGGCCATAGTTTGTGATCCCATTGGTAACGATTTCTTTACTCTAAAACACTTTTTAATGACCTACATGTTTATGATATGTCACAGTGTGTAGTGCAGTCATGAATATACACCATTACATCAAAAAGGCAGCAAAAACAGAACATCGACTAGAATAGGAGTCATAATCACTATTAATGACATTGCTATCATATATAATATAGAACTCAATCTTTGCTCATTCAGGTAATGATATCAATAGGAAAAATATTTAATGATGCAGTGGAACTCTGTCATTTCAGGAGGAGCTTTGTCAAAACATATAAACAATTTGATATGATGTACAAAGCTGACTTGAAATATAAGTTAAAGGGGGGAAAACGCCAAAAGAGTAATATTAAATCATATAGGACAAGGATAAAATTAGATCCTAAGATTAAGACGAATTACAATCTCATTCCCAGAGGCTGCGATCCTTTCGGTTATCAACAAGAATCAAGACTTCTGGGCGAGCCAATATAGTTAGTCACAGTGGTTACTTGCTCTACACATGTTCAGAAACCATTTTTAAGTTTATTAGTTTGGCCCTATGTGCACAACCAAACCCAAACCAAAATTTTCTGGTTTCAGTTTTTGATTTTGTCCAGAGCATCAGGTGTTTGAACACGGGTACAGGCTATGGGGATGAGATTGTCAAATTACAAATGATGAACCATGCGAGAAAGTATTTCCTTTACTCAGGGACATATTTTGTGCAAAGTCCTGACTGAACATTTGTATGGGCCAAAGATGGCCATGACAGAGATGTAAATCTTCATATTACATAGCAGCAATATGATCAAACTTCCAGGAAGCAGGCGGCCTAGGGACCATGAGAAAGTGTCGTCTTAAGAGAGGTGTCTGGGACCATGTTAACTGTCTGTTTTAAAAAAGGTTTCTGCCTCCATGGTGCTCACTATTACAGTTTCAACGGCATTTTTGTTTGTTACGTGACTGGACTTATGTTTAAGTCGGAAAAAATGAGAAGTATTGGCGAGAGTCTGGCATAACACAGAGTTCCACTGCAGTCCAAGTTGTGCTAAGTGAGATCCATATCAAACTTCATCGTGAATATTTTCATTTTAACAGTTATTACAGTCATTTCAGGTGAACTTATTTATTGAATATTAATTTATTAGACGTGATATTTGACTATTTCATATTATTTGAATATTGATTGCTTGATTCTTGGAATGCAACTCAGAATCAACCGTAGCAGAATGTGCACCTTATATATAAATTATAAATGACGATTGCACTGTATGTGATTGAAAGATGGGAATATGATTCTCCCAATAAATTTGGATTTTCGACTTAGAGCAGGTTTCTTTATCTTGTGATTGTCAATTAGGAGAAACTGGTGTGGGAGTGGTTATGCGACGATTACACACGGGAGTGTTGCCTATGCAAGTCATGTTGTCTATTGTTATTTATGAAAGCTGTAAGGCTTTGCCACCTGTCATAAAAAAATGGCCCACTGTTAACTTGCATGTTGTATGTTTCTTTTGGTTGCTTAAGAGTGTTCTTGTTGTAATTTGACGGGTTGCATATAGCATGCATTCTCCAGATGCCCGCTGAATGTGTGGTCGTTTATCAGTGAGATTCTTAGGTGTACAAACGTTCTGTACTGGAAGCAAAGTGTCTGACACATGCATTTTACATTACCACCCTTTGCCATTTTTAAGTTCACCCACTGAGTGACGGCCAATGTAAACCATCCTCTTTACCTTGCAGGAAAAGAGCTAAATGTTAAAGTTTTGTTTCGTTTAATTTTGAACCTGAAACCATTTTTCAACTGTTAGTCAATGTTTTTGAAGGCAAAGTGGACATCTGTAGGAGTGAAAATGGATAACAAAGAGATCCAGTTATACTGAACAACCACTCCTGAACAACCATCTGTTTGGGATAGTTGATCGGTAGCCAGCTGCCAATCTGGCCTCGCATTTCCGCCAACGTTGTGAGCTGGTTTCATTTCAATTGAGTTGTGAACACTGACTGTTATTATCCTCATGTCTTTCAATTCCTTTGCATTTTTTGAATACTTTTTACCACAAACGCTTTTCAAATGCAGACATAATCACTCAGTGTCTTTCTAATTTGCCTTACTTACAATATAGACAAACAAAGGACAGAGGCAATTTCAGGTATTACAAAATATTTCTTTTTCTTTTTCTCCCTATGTTAAGGTGGAGGACGTATCGCCAGGGGCTAGAGCTATGTGAACAATGTAATGGGAGGGGTGTTCGGATGGATTATCAGCCGGGAGTTTGGGGGTTTATGATAATTGTGTATCAGACACATCCCTCCCTGCCTTCCCATGAAACTGATTCTTAATTTTTACCCATTTACAGAAGTATCGAATTTCAGAAGATGATTTTGAAGATATGAAATGAGTTGTTTCAAGTAATCATCAACAACTTAAAATCGAAGCAATTCAAAACTTCAAGCTCTGTTTTGATCATTGTTGCTTGAAAGTGCCTTTCTCCTTGTGTTGCATAAATGCACTATCACAAAAACATGAAGTTCTTTTTTTTTTTGGACGGGGGATGTTTATGTGGGACAAGGTATTTTGTTTACTCTTACGTGTTGTCTTGATATTAAAGATCCCTACAAAACATTATTCTGGGTCATGGGAAATTAGCAAAAGTGTCATTGATTGTCATAATATTGTCTTTGAAAAGCCCCTTTGTGGGAAAGATAATTTATGTCATGTAGTAAATATAAGGTTGTGTCTGTAGCTACTAGGTATTTGATCACCAATGTTTACAATATGTGACAAATATTGTTTGTACTATCTATTAATTAACTTTTAATTTAATATTCGTTTCGTATGTTGAAAGGAACATTGTAGAAAATATTTATAGCAAACATTCTTTCAAATTAATCAATTTTCCTCTAACATGTTGTTAATCTCTTTACGCGTAATATTCACTGACACTGACACACATGCATTAGTGGAACTTGTGTTTGTCGCAATAGGACTCAATCTAAACAATAAATATAATCTGCTGTAATATGTTTTTTGAATTCAAGTATTTCATTACGTTGACTGAGAAACTTGTTGTAATGCTAAATTATTGAGTAATAACTATTTTGAACAATTATAATATAGATAATAGCAAACTTACCTCATTGGAGTAATGGGCCACGTTCGATACATCAGTATTCTGACATGGATCTCTCGGGTCAAAATTGCCAATTGTTTAAGATTCTTTTGTCTCACAATCCCAGATTAAAAGAGACATGGATACATAGAAAACACCACAAAATATAACAGCTTGTCCTGAAAGCCTAGGAAGCCATGTTAGACTATTGATATATCGAATGTGGCCTATTGTTTCAGCTTTGCATAAAATTTGTTGTTAGTGAATCCTCGAGAAAAATAACGTTATAACAATTATTTTTAAAACATAATTTAAATTGCCTATTAAGAATATTTCTAAACATGTAAAGAATAACTGAGCATAAATAGTTACTACGTCTGAGTAAAGCAGTAACTACTCCTATATTTCCCTGAAAAGCAAGGACCTGTTACAATGTTGGTGACATAATTAAAATATTAAGTGATAAATATGTTTTTTTTTTTGGTACATGACATCATAAAGTTGTATTTTGAGGCCATCAAGTAAATTGTTAGTTTTGTCACCAGGTTTAGTTCAAGTTCAAGTTCTAAAAATCAGTCTACTTAAATAAGTGAGTTTAAGTTCAAACTTTGCAGTAAACTGATATACACTTGTCGTACATGTGCTAATCAACAAAAGGCTTCTAAAAGACGCCATAAACGCATGTAGCTGTATAGCAGTTATTTAATCTATTCTAAAATTTAAATTTTCTAAAATCTAAATTTTTTGAAATTTAAATTTTCGCTGTCTTGCCTGTTTGCATGCTTAAGACCAGTGCATGAGAATGCTTGTCCCACCATTCATTTCACAGGTAGTCCAATCCTTCCAGAACTACCCGCCCATCGAACATCCTCAGCATCCAGTTTAAAAGGTGACCTGCTGAAATCAAAGAAATCAAAGAAAAAGTTAACTAGGTGAGCAATTTTGTGATAGTTTCAAACTATGTCCTATTGTGTTCTACTCCCAAATGTGTAAACTCAAACAGATTTGGAAGAGTTCACAACCTTTCCACAGATAATATTTTAAAGTCAGTACGATAACAGAATTAAACATAATTGTTTTATCAGGTAGTAATCATGTGATGAACATAGAAAATACTTGGACTGTTTGGTTGGCTTACAACCATCCCAGAGTTTTCAAAAATACTATATAAATTGGACACTACTTACAGTAACTCATGATTCTTTCCCAGGCCCTTTTCATTTCTTAAGTAGTAATTGTCTCCACCTTGGCTTTTCTTGATTTCAGGGATGTTGTTGGTGAATTTAACTGTCTTAGAAGAAGAGTGGAAGAACTACAACTTGTAAGTTAAATTTCCTTGGTTGAGTCTATGGTACCTTCGTAGCCAGAGAAAGCAGACATCTTAAGCGATTCATTTCCTTCATTCCAGCTATAATGGTGGAAAAGCAAGAGAGTGGTCTGATGGCTTGATTATTGCTCGGATTTTACCATTCAGAGGCATTAAAAAAAGCCTTGTGTGTGCACGTCCAAACTTTGGACTCCTCTCTTTGGAAGAGGGATACTATTTAACTAATAGAGTGTTCCTGTCGAGGAACTATCGGCTGATAGTTGCCCGGCGGAAAATTGATGTTCTTAAAACAATTATTTGCCTGAGAAGTGAAGCTTCAAGGGCAAATATGCTAGTTTTAAAACATCAAATTCCCATGCGGCAACTATCAGACCGATAGTTTCGAGACAAATATACTCTGTTGCCTTTATTGTTCACCACTTAATTTTTTTCTGTGCGCCAGTTCAAACATCGTAGTGAATTATTTTCAACTTTTTTAGATGAAAGCCGTGAAAGCGAAATGTAGAATTTGAAAAAAAAAGCAGACAAAAACCCACTTAGTACAATGTAAATTGTTTATTTTCTTTGAGCCCGCTTTTTTAGACCTGTTCACGGATGAGTACAGGCGCTATGGGCTTATAATTGGGAGTTTTAGCAATAACGACGACGACGCCGAGGACGATGCCTTGTAAAAAATGGATTTAAATTTTACCCTCGATTGTCGCAACTGTGTAGATCTGTTCAGTACGCCTGTAGGTCGAAAAACCTGCTAAGGCTTAATATGTAATGACAGCGTTCAATTCCAAAGAGGACACGAAAATTAGCCATTGCGGTACACTTTCTCCAAAATACGCACGACATTGTGTCATTTCACGTTGTTGTTTTGCAGAGGACGGCAAAGAAATGTACAGTGATTCAAAACGAACGTGCTGAACCATTGTTCTGCTCAATAAACCTTTTGTTTGGTGACGTTCTCGTTGCCGTCGCCGTCGCGGTTTGCTAAAACTCCGTAGTGTCTCTCCGCGGATGAACACTATCGTGTCACGTGATCAATTTAAACCAATGAGATCGGAGAAAATTTAGTGGTGAACTATAATTTCTTAGAGTCCTTTCGTCGAAAAAACAATAAACAGGTTTGCTCAATCTCTTCAAGAATGATTTTATAACATCACTATTCATAGAGCACATTGCAGCAGCCTGCAGCAGATAAAATCGCCGAAAAAATGCAGATCAACGTGAAGGTATTTCTTCGATCAAGCATGTATGCTTTTTGCTTACTATGATATTGTTATTATTACCTTGTTCTTCACGTAGGAAACTGAATCCCTACGGCAGAGTTTGCAAGAAGAGCAGAATGCAAGAAAAAAGATGGAAAAGTTCATTCGCTGTTCGCTGAAGGGAGTGATCCCAGATCTTAAATGGGAGGACGTGGAGAAAAGCTAGCAAAGATGATATCTGAGAATTTTTTAACTTTGTTAACTGTTGAAAGCAATTTTAATAATCTGCAATCAAAATGTACTCAAAATTACACGTTAAACTAAACTTGCATAATTGTTATTTTGTTTTTGATAATATTTCTTCCAGTTGATAAGTAGAAAATTTTAAAGTTATTCCTTATAAACATCATGAATCAAACCTTTTTATTGAGTGAAATATTCGTAACTTTTAAAACTTTTTTTAAGAAATCCTTTCCTTTTCCAATTGTAGGAGATTTTTAACTTGATTACGTAATTACTTAACTTATCAGTGCATAACAGACTAGCATAAGACAGTTTACTGTTACCAATTTAATTACACTTGACAAAAGCTTATGTTGATTAATATTAACAGGACATATTTATTGAAAGTGCTCTTTAAATTTTATCGTTTTATTTTTAACTGATGTAAGAAATTTTGTTATCAAGTAATTTGCTACGTTGTTTTTGTGGCAATTAATATAGTTATGTGTATCTTTTCAGACAAGATAATATATTATGGCAGTCAAACTTTGTTCGCATTAACTTTACTAAATATTAGGAAGGAGAGGATTTAAGATTTATTAATTTATTATTAATGACTTTTTGCTCATTTAATGTGTGTAGTCCGATTTGTGTAATTTTGCCACGATGAAGCTTACACAGTATAGTTTTAACTGGAAATCTGTTGCACAAATGGGAAAAAAGCATTTACGGAACAAACCTATTCATAAATGGTCGCCAATTAAAAATTCTTTGGAATCATCAACTCAAAAACGAGGCTAGTAAGAGTAATTTTGATACTTACAAAAGAATTATTTTAGAATTGGCAGCGATTTATGAGTAGGGTCCATTAGCTAGCCATTAAGGAATTTTTTTTACGTGTGGCGGCCATTTTGGATGTTAGAATGCCAGTTGCCTTCCTCTTGTCACAATTTCTTTGTCGCTTACCGAATCTTCTAATGTGACGTCATAGTTTCCGCAATGATCGCCTGCAAGAAGCAAAAACCCAACATAGCTGATAATCCAACCCTAACTATTTCCGTTGGTTTTTTTTTTCTTCTGCTTGAGCAAATTTCCGTTTTAACTACACTTCGATTAATTTAATAGAAATGTGGAGATTTCATTTAGTACTTAATTACTACGTTTTTGTAACGTCAAAAGAAATTTGGTTAAGATGCTTTTCTTTGGACAGTACTTTGAGATAATATATTGCTTTTCTTTGAACCAGACTGTTTTGAAAAACAAAATAATAATTTGACGGCATCAGGTAGACCTAAATCACTACAGAGTTGTTATACATGTTTTAATTTAACAGGATACATTTTATAGTCAGTCGATATAAGCAAAAGACCAGTGTTGATAAACACGATATGAAGGAGACATACACGGTTCCTTTGTTCGATTTCACATAAGACATTAAAGACCACAGAGTACTGTTAAAAACTATATAACAATAGTTTCGAAATACGTTATTTTATTAAAACAAGTGTCAGAAATTGTTCTGACTTTTAAAGAGTTGTTGTGCATCTCGCACAGCATTAGATAATAGCTTTGAAGAACAAGAAGTTACATTTTTCCCAAAACAATGTTCTGAATCCCTAAACTGCAATGTAACATTTCCTATTTGGTATTTAATCAACTGGGCAGACTAGATTTTATATTAATGTATTTGTTAATATTTGAAACTTTTGTTAGCTTGAGACTAAGTTGAAGGTTATTTCTTGTACAAAATGTCCTGATTTTCTAACGTACATGAAGTGTCGTTCTAAGTTGTAATTATTAAACCTGTTGTTGCTTTGTGTGTTTTAATCTTTTTACAGATTCATCAAAGTCCTCCCTTTTGGCCAAATTCAAAGGCAAGAAAACGTAACTATGAGTGAACCATTGACAATAGAACGGACGTTTCCTTCCAGAGAATAGATGTAAACTTTGTAAATTAATAGACTTTGAATGTATTCTTTGTGTGCAGGGTTTTATAAACGGTTTTATAACTCCACATATTTTGTCGTTATCTTTGGCATGGGAAAGTGGGGCTCGGTAGATCTCTTTAGGGCGTATACCCTGGGAAGACTTAATCTAAAATGTAACTGAGAGATCTTGCCCAAATTATTAAAAGCAAACTGGAACCCAATTTTAAAATTGTGTAAGGTAGCTGTACTATGGGGTAAGCTTTCGAAAAGTGGGAAAATAACTGTTTGAATTAGGGACACAATCTTACAATCAGCGAGTGGGTGCATTCTTTGAAAACTAACAGCTGACAACTTCTCAATGAAACATCTTTAACCTCTGGTTTCATCTCGTAATAGACCACGTTCGATATAATAATACTCTATCATGGTTCCGAGGCTTTCAGAATAAACTTCTATATTTTGTGGTGTTTTCTTTGTATCCAAGTCTCTTGGGAATTGAGGGACAAAAGAAATTTTAAAAATATTGCAATTTAGTCCTGAAAGCCTCGGAGCCATGCTAGCATACTGATACGTCGAACGTGGCCTATTGGAATAAATTTGAAAACTTTTGAAAAAACTAAATATGGAAAATGAAGTCATTCAGAACTACGCATGCTACAGGAACAATCAATGTAGGGATTTGCCTTCTCTACAAGATACTTACGTAAATGTTGATCCAGACTGTTTGTTTTGCCGTGACAAGAAAATAAATGACGGAAAGTTATTTGATACAGTCGAACCTCCCGTAAGCGACCACCCAAATGCCGAGCCTGGTCGCTTACGAGAACTTAGACCATATTGGGTCAAACTTTTGCCTCATTAAGACTGACAGGGTACAGTATATGTGCATTTTTTTTCTTTGAATTTTTAACTGTTGTTACTTGTGGAGAGTAAATTTTGAGAAAAAATTCCTGTTATTCCCATTAAGAATTTCCGTTTCTTGTACAACCCAGGAATGCGATAATATTATAATACCTTATTCAATTTCCGCTCTATTACCTGTCAAGTGGTCGCTTACGGGAGGTTAAAAACAAAATAAGATTTCAAACTTGTAGCTGTAAAAGTAGTCGCGGTCAATTTCGAGAGGTGATCGCTTACAAGAGGTTCCAAATATAGTGATTTGACAGGGAAACTTGGTATTTTGGAAAAGTGGTCGCTGAGGAGAGGTCGGTCACTTACGGGAAGTGGACGCAACCGGAACGTTTCGACTGTAGCTTAGAGCGGTTTTCAATATGAGAATCCTGGTTTACAATATTTGCTACATTACATGTAGCTCTGATGGAGCTACAAAAAAATCAGTGCTGAATATTGATTATGAATTTTTCCTTGAATCGCATAGCCTTCTTTTTGAATAAAAGAGAACCCCATTTCATTTACGTCTTTGTGAATGTTGAAATATTAACGCCCGCTCGAGAAAAGCCATTCTAGTTGAATCAACTGTCAAGACTGCACTGTCAGCTAGCGAATAGAAATCCAGCTAGAAACAGACAACTTTATTTCAACCTCGTGGTTGGCAAACCTTCATTTTCAAATTGTTCACGCAAGATTTAAACTACTTTAAAGACATAATGTTATTGTCTTTCAAGAGCTTTACTGTAATTCTATTTTTGTTTGTGTGACAAATCAAAAAAGTAAAAGAAAGAAATAAAAAACAAACGATATAATAGTCGATATAATATATACTTTTATCGCATCGGACGCGGCACTGAAAGTGAAAGAAATAGACAACACGCATCGAAAGTGATATCTCAGACCGCCATCTCAAGAAAGCACTGACTGATGTTCAACTACGTCGAGCAAAGGGTGGTATAAAGAAAGTTGTTTCGTTGTCGCTCCAGTGCAATATCACGCAAAGCCACGCTTTCAAGAGTCACAATTCCACGCTGAATACCTCGCCCAGGTAACCAATCAGGCGGGTGCGAGAATTCTCCGAGCTATGCGATTCTACATTGTAATTTCACCCTTTCGCGTCGTTTGTATACGTTTTGAAATTAAAGAATATTTGACCGCAGACTCGGCTGCAATAACAGCTATTAGTGTTTAAAGCCCCGTCCACAGTACACCGCAGGAAGTTGAAAACGGAGGTTTCGCTCTGAAAATACACGAAATGTTTTACCCACACACCACATCGGAGGAATTCAGTTAAAAACGGAGGTTTCACCGGGGGCCTGTTCACAATCTATGTGGGAACGCATTAAATGTTTCCCGTCCACACCACGCCGGAGGAATTTGAGAACGCGACAAACACTGGTAAATCTTGGGCAAGGGAATATTATAATGATCGTAACGTCATCGTTTTCGAAAAGCTTCGTTTTCAAAACGTTTTCCGTCCACACTGTACTAAAACGCAAAGCCGGCGTTTCAAATTCCTCCTGTTTGAGGGGCTTTTACAAAAAACTCCGTTTTCGTGACGGATTAGTATGGGGGGAAGGCCTAACCGGAGAAATAACGCTCCGTTTTCGAATTCCTCGGGCGTAGTGTAGACGGAGGTATGGAGTTTAATAAAGTAACCAAGACCGAGTGGACTGATTTAATACCGAAATTAAATTAACTTGGTCACCCTGGCATAGCGAATAAATCGAAATAAATTGTTTATCCCTCGGATCAAGGGGAAAATCTGTTACAAGTTCACTCCTGTTTGACTCTAGACTATCGTCTAATCAATATAGCCTGTTGAGCCCGAGCTGAGTCATTCGTAGTCTCCTCCGCAGCCGTTTTTTGGGATGTCACGCAACGCTCCCCCCAAAGCGGGGGGAGCGTTGCTTGACATCCCAAAAAACGGCTGCGGAGGAGACTAAGTCATTCGCGAATGGGACGAGTAAAATGGGGAAGACGAGAGACTGGGAGTTAATATCACCCCAGTCCCCTCGCTCGCGAGGTCATCTCCGAAGTCCCTAAATTCAGGACATTGTTTTTCCCTTATTTTAGCTTGCATTTGTGTATCTCTTTCTTCTTTTATGATAATAATATCGTCTTTAATGTTTAAATTAACTTAGCATGCGGCCAACGCCAACTTATATCTACATGACAGTAACCAACTCGAAAGCTCATTGGCCACTTTGGTCACTGTACACAATTAAATATTGTTTCTTGTAGTTAATTTCTATCTGTATTTATTTTTCCTATATCATTGTAAACCATCTTACATTAAGTTGTTTTTCTGCAAATAGTGTGCAATAATAAAAACTGAACTGAACTGATTTAAAGTTATTCTTTGAGATCTTGTTAGTATATTTTTTTAAACATATAAAATGACATAAATAGGTCCGCAATGCATGCATAATTAACTACATAATTTCAGGAGTCAAAGTAAATTTGTATATTTTGTTCAAAAGAAAAGACCATGAGTTCATGGCTAAAATTATGTACAGCACCATTGGAAACGTACTGGTGACAAGACTGCATCTGGCACAAATGTCAAAAGTCCTCCAAGTGTGTTTTGAAATCTTCTCACCATAACTTGGAAAGAGCTACGAGGTATAGTTTGGTGTAGGCTACATAATTTTTGTGAAGTATATATGAAACAATTCATATTTGAACTGCGGTTGTAGATGAAAAATCCCGTTGAAGCCCTAAATTTTTTCAGGCTTCTTCTTTCCAAGTGCTTAAATTGGAAAATTTACTGTGATGATCATTCTTCACTTTCATAATTTTTGTGGCGGCTGTGAATAAGGAAATGTAGCCTGATGCTCTCCTCACAGGAGTGAAGAGGATGAGTGAGTGCAAATAAGGAAATATATAATTGACTGACTGATTGATTAATTGGTTGGCAGATGGATTGACAGTGTGGCAAAGGTTTATGTGAAGCTGAGTTTCACTCCCACAGCTCAACCTTGCATCATTGCAGTGGTGTTAATGTTAAGAAAATTGCCTCCACCAGATAAAAAACCCTGTTGTGAGACCATCCATCTGTAGGTCATTTAGCGGTACTTTCGCGCCAACTGCCTCTCACTAATTATTATTACATTTTGCAACATTTAATTTCTCTCTCTCTCTTTGTCATTAATAGACATGATTTGGAGAAATTATAGCAACAAAAACTGGGAGGGGAGGTGCTGCCCCAAAGGGTGCAGTTTTTTTGGCCATTGTTTTTGGTCAGGAATAGAGTATCAATTTTTGGCTATTTTAATCTCAAACAGGGTATGCTGTTTCCACTATAGCCTTGAATTGGAGGTGTTTTTTGGGAGAAGCTACTTTTTCATCATTAATGATAAGACCGTCAACAAAAGCCCTTCACAGTGCCTTATAACATCGGTCTGAACTAGAGAATTAATTATAAGACAGGTCTCAACAGAGTATTGATTTAATGGTCAGGTCTTAATTTAAGAGTATTAAATGTTTTGTCAGGTCAATTTCATATTTTGGTTTTAAATAGGAAGTTGCCCCCCCCCCCCCCCCCGCCACCCCAACCCCTCAATGTTTTTTGGGAGTACCCCCAGGAACAAACTAAATGAAAAACACAGTATAATGATATCATAATCCAGTTGAAGCAATATTTATTAGGAATAAGCTGCATACATTACTTTTTTTTTTATTACTATCCGCTTTAAGAGTTCCAAGTTCCACCTAGGCAGCAACATTTTAACTATGTTTAATTGTCTAAATTAAAAGTGCATGTTGTTTTACTAGTTTTATTCTGGTTTCACAAAGCGACCCATGAACAAAATTGCACTGGACTTCCTATGACAAATCATGAACAGAAATGGATGATCAGCACAGAACCTGGCATCGAACATTGGACTAAGCATTCGTGACATCATGACCACTGCTGTGGCCGCTGCTGCTTCTGTGCCCTTCTCGTTCACTTCGACAAATGCCTTGTGAACGACATGGGACACGTAGAGCCTCTCAGGACCTCGGATTATGCCTGAAAAATTAGCCTTAAACTCACTAAACATATCTGTTACTCCCATCTTAATTAGAATTTCCTTGAGTTGAAACTGCTGTGTCAGCTTAAATCTTGGCAGGGACACCTCTACCTTTTCTGGGTGTGACTGTGATACAGTCGCCAGAGCCTGTTGTAATCTTTCATGGGTGAGGCTTTCCTCCAACTTGGCCAGTCCATAGGTGGCATGGGGCAGCAGGATGACCATGGAAAGGTCTTCTCCTTGGTAAGGCATCTCAAGAATCTGACAGGCAAGCTCCCCACCATCTTCAGCATGCTTGAACCTTTTCGTCAGGTGCATCATCTCTACTTCGGTCTTTTCACTTTCGGAGACGAAGAAATTCTGTTTGAAAGTCTCCTCTTTTTTGAACTGGTTTTGCCAAAATCCCTTGAAGTAGATTGCATTCACCAGGGACAGTCGAGTGCGGGTGTTGAATACTCCCGATGGAATCATATCCTGGATTTTCTGTTTCGTTTTCTCCTCCACCCAAGCGTTCACATGTTTCCTAGCGTTTTCTGTATCGTCCTGGTAATCAACCATTCCTACTTCAGCACCATAGAAATTTTTCATCTCTTCCACGAAGCCTTGCAACAGGTTGTAGTCCATTTGAAGGAAAATTCGATTGGCAGTGAGGAGCTCGTTACTCGCGGTGTTTGCGGCTTGGAGAGCTTCAAGAAAATGTTTTTCTTCATCGTGGAGTGAGGGGAATTCTTTCCAGTGTAGTGCCTTGGCCAGCTGCGTAGCTGTGTCTCCTCTGGCTCCCAAAGAGGTCATGGCTAGTGCTATGCTCAGACTGCCTGGCGAATAGAACAGGTTTTTGCCAGCGAAGTTTTGCTCATTTTTGAGAACCTTATGGAGATCCACCGTGAACTTGTTGCTTGCTTCAACCACAGCTTCCATTTTAGACATTCCTTCGTCTACAAAACCTTCAAAGTTCGTCAACACTGAAATGAAGCTTGCGAAAGAGGGGACGTGTTTAACACTTGTGCAGCAGTTGTGCAAATTTCATGTAATTGGCTTCAGTTCAACCAATCAGAACTTCCCGTTTTGTGTCACGCGTCACACACTCAACCGATTCACATCGGCCCTTGAAAATGAAAATGTTCGTAAGCTTGTGCTTCCTCGTTTTCCTTTCACTTCCTAACAGTTTAGCGTCGTCAGACCAAAATGAAAGTCAACAGGTGGGAGAGATAATAGAAACTGTCAACGATTTTGGTTTCGATCTGTTGAAAAGTTTCAACCACGAGGAGAAACTGAAAGATGACAATCTATTCTATTCTCCAACCAGTATTGTAGTCTCTTTGGCGATGGTGTTCTTGGGAAGTAGAGGAAACACAGCGCATGAATTAGCGAAAACTTTGAAGTGGTTCTCTCATGAATTCGAAGACGTCCATTTGGCGTTGAAGTCGTTGCAGGAGGCCATACAAGAATCCGAGCACGATAACCTGGAGCTGAAGATCGCCAATCGAATTTGGGGACAGGAGGACTTAGATGAGACAGCCGAGTTTCAGGAAAGTTGCCTTACATTCTACGACACACGCATTGCTAAAGTTGACTTTAAGGAGAATTATGAGCGAGCGAGAGAGGAGATCAATGGGTGGGTAGAAGAAAATACCGCAAGGAAAATTAAGGGTTTTCTCCCACCCGGAGCTGTCAATCAAGATACGAGACTGGCATTAATTAATGCAATTTATTTCAAAGGTACATGGCTTCATGCCTTTAAGCCAGAGAAAACTCATCATGCTCGATTTTATACCGGGAATGATCATAAGAATGTTGTGGAAGTTGAGATGATGTCACACACCTCAAGGCACAGTTACTTTGTCGACAAAGAAAATAATTGTAAAGTTATTGAACTTCCATACAGTGGGGACGGCGTTGCTATGTTGATTGTCCTTCCCAATGAAATCAATGGAGTCTCTCACCTCGAACAGGTGATAAACACTAAAATCATGTCCCAATGGATTATGTCGTTCACAAACACCACTGTAAAAGTATCCATTCCTAAATTTATCCTGAGTCAGCATTTTGAACTGAAGGAGGTACTCAGTAAACTAGGCATAATTGACTTGTTTGAGCCTGGCATAGCAGACCTGTCTGGGATTAGTTCAGTTGAAAGCCTCTATGTTTCTCATGTGATACATAAGGCACACGTCGTTGTGAACGAGAGGGGAGCAGAAGCCGCTGCAGCATCTGGGGTGGTTATGCAGAAGAGATCTTTAGACATGCCTCCAGAGTTCTATGCCAATCACCCCTTTTTATTCATAATCTTTCACAAGACCTCAAGCGCTATTTTATTTATGGGTCGCGTCAAGAAACCTGAGATGACTGAACAAGAAAATGACACTGCCAAAATTAATTCCAATTCTGCACATCAAAGTGATGAACTGTAAGTTTGGTCAACTAGTCTAAGCAAGTCTACATGTAAGTAACTTTCAATAGAAAAAAAAAGAGTTTTTTTTAACTACCTTAAAAGGCTTTAACAGAATTCTTTGCTGCCCACATCATTATTTGATTTAAACACATTTTTGTCACTAATATTAGCCTTCACTGTTCCAGCAAATGGTCGACCAAGCTTTCTGGGATAAGGTTGACGTTCAATAAGCCTGCTTGCTAGCACGAGTATTAGACTGGGGTTGATCCTTGTTAATGGGTAGATCCTTGTTTATCAGGCTTACTTAATGCAACTGCTTAAATGATAAGAATCTCATCAGAGACGTCTTTGAGAAAGAATTCACACTATGCATTTGTACTCATTGGTCGTTAAAATATTATGAGAAATAAATAAATAATGCAATTTTGTTAAAATAATATTATCCCATTCAATAGTTATTGTGAGCAGCTCCTGGAGAAAGGCAAACTTCTATATGATATTATCAGCATGTATAGTTAAACGCAACTTGCAATGATGCCTCCAAAATCTGAGATTAAAAATGAGTATTGTCCAAATGGCTTCTCTCTGATCAATGTATCAATGATATTGATGTAGCTTGTTTAAAACGTTAAAAAGAAATACAATTTCTTTTTAGTCTGAAGCACCCCCCCCCCCCCCCCTCACTGAAGGAGTGGTTGGACTATCTTACATGCCATTATAAGAAGATGTCTGACAATAAATACGTAACAACTGTGCAACAACATTGTCAGTTTAAGCTGAAATAAATTAATTAGCCCTGAAGTTGAGTTACTGTTTCTGCCTTGTTGATCTGAAAGAGGCTTTGTTTCGTAACAGGAATTACTTATGGGGATCAAATGCCAAACATAGAAGAGAAAATTAGAGATTAGAAACAAGTAAATTGACACTGTATGTGGATTTGATAAAAATAGGACTAATTTTAAACCACTTTAATGGTCTGCAAATTATTGGGACACTCTGTCACCCCAAAGAATGAAATTCAGAGTTGTGTCACACTCCAGGGAAGGGTGGGAAGGTGCAGGTGAAGTGAAAGAAACTTTTATTATTTTCTTATCTTCACAACAACGTTTTACTGTACTTGTGTTTTTTTTTTAAATTGATATTTGTGTGTACATTATAATTAGAGTGTGTGGTATGCCAATTCTAACTAACCAGAAATTTATTTTGTTTACAATATCCCTATGGTTACATTCCAAGGAGACAGTATTCTAACTGAATAAATCATTTACATAGGACTTTTACTCATTAGCCAGTGCAATGCAATATTTCAGTAAATGAACCAATAATGACAAAGAATACAAACGTTGTTCTATAACAAGATTTGACTTCCTCAAAGAGGATTGGAATGTTGTGGATCCTTCAGGACAATATTTTAATATTACAAAATAGGATTTTTTTCATAATTTTTGTCCCAAACTCATGGCCATGATTTTTCTTGTTTACAACCATCCTGGAGTGTATTTATTAAGAAGACTGACGTGAAATTATTAGGAGAAAGATCTCTACAAGGAATATGACTGAATTTGTCCTACATGTTTTCACCTCCACAGTTATAACAAAATTGAAAGTAGATTTGGTGGATGGAGAATTATTGATACAGTACAATACAGTACAATAAGGTTTATTAGCTTCCACAAGAGGATCTTCATACCAGTAATTTACAGAGTATGTTTATACATAATTTAACAAAAGCATCAAAAATATTTCCATTAACAATTAGTTGGTTTGAATGAAAATTACTAATATCACTACAATATTTATGAAAAACGTATGGTATTTAAAGTGAATTAACTCCAAAAACATACAGACAATTTACCTGAAAATAATTTCTTTCCTCATCATAAACTGTACAATTGCATATTTTAGTTGCATCGCAAATGCATATATAAATGACTGGTAAAATATACTTTAAATTCTGTTTCAAAAATTAAGTACCACTAACATGGATTCTGGAAAATTACCATCCAGTTCTTGAGGTCGTATGAAGAGATGCACATACACTTTTTCATACCATTCATGCTTAAAAATCATACATCCTGTCCAGTGTCATGCATTGTGGGGGGGGGGGGGGTGGGGGAGTTGGGGGTGGGGGGTTTATTCATCAGAAATGGGGGGTGGGGGTGCTCATTGGAAGTTTTCAAAAAAAACCCTAATGGGTACCAATATCCTGTTTTGTGGGTGTGGCTTGAATTTTTTTTCATCCCCAAGGTGCCAATTCTAAAACAGCACATTATCTCCTGTCATATTTTTTGGGGCTTTATACCCTAAAAGGTACCACAAAAGCTCACCTTGTGGACCTCTTGAGGCTGAACACACTACGAGGTACCAAAACTGCCTTTGTGACCCGTAAAAGGTACGAGGGGGGCACCCATCCTCTTTATGTGACGATTAATTAGATGGAAGGCTATGTGCCCCACTGTAGCAGAATCTATGTTTTAATAAATTGGTACAGGGTTTGGGGATAGCTAATTTGTTTTCAATATTTGTGAGTGCTGAAGAGTTAAACTAAGCCCATTAGGTATTTTGGATTTTTCAATTTTTTCTTTTTCCTTCTGATATAGAGATTACTCCATCCTAGTTTACTGCAGAGGGTGGTGGTGGTAATCAGACAGACCCTAAATAAAGTCCTGCAGCAATCTTGGTACCCAAAAAAGGTGCACCAAAATGTTTCTACCCTAAAACATCCTCATACCCTAAATTTTGTAGCTCAGCATTACTAATATACCAGTGACACATCCACTAGTTTGAAAGGCCTTTTAAATAACTAAATGACAAAATTTTTGTACCCTGATCTGTACTTCAACTGTTTAAATCTACCCCTTTTTTGTATAAATCTACTAGCGTTCTATCACAAATGCTGTTCTCTGATTGGCTATGCTACTCACTATCTATTCTGTGATAGATAGTGAGCAGCATAGCAGTGTTCAGTTTTTAACAAAATGATGGCCGTTTCTTTGCATATTCGAGGTGTCTGTGAAGAGGATTTAGATAAAGTCTTGAACGACTTGTAGATTTATCCTAAAACAATAAGATTATTTGCTCTCGATTTCTATGCGTGATAGAGGTCTGGAACTCATACTCTAATTGCTTAATATATGTATCTCACAGCCTGAAAAAGGACCCCTTTGGGTACATGGAGCCTCCCCCTATAGTGCACTATGGTGAGTATACACCCCTGCTTGACATGCACCTACAAAACTTTTTTTTTTTTTCACTTTTCCACTTATAAAGCTTGTAAATGGAAAGTATCCTCAACCCCTACCTAGCACCCCCTACAATGATGTTGTCTCTTATAGTTGCTTATGACAATTCTATAGTTTCACTACCCGACCCATGAACAAAATAGCACTGGACTTCTTAAGACAAATCATGAACAGAAATGGATGATCAGCACAAAAAATTGGATTTCTCACAAAGCCTGTTGGAGCCATCATGACCACTGCTGTGGCTGCTGCAGCTTCTGCGCCCTTCTCATTCACTTCTACAAATGCCTTGTGGATGACATGGGACACATGGAGCTTCTCAGGACCTGGTGTCATGCCAGAGAAATCAGCCTTCAACTCATCAAACATGTCTGTTACTCCCATGTTTGCAAGAACGTCATTGACTGCAAACTGCTGAATCAGCTTGAATCTTGGAAGGGACACCTCTACCTTTTGTGGGTGTGACTGTGATACAGATGCAAAAGCCTGTTGTAATTTTTCATGGGTGAGGCTTTCCTCCAACTTGGCCAGTCCATGGGTATCATGAGGCAGCAGGATGACCATGGAAAGATCTTCTCCTTGGTAAGGCATCTCAAGGATCTGACAAGCTAGGACCCTGCTATCGTCAACGTGCCTGAAATCTTTCATAAGGTGCATCATCTGTACATCAGTCTTCTCACTTTCTGAGACGACGAAATGCTGTTTGAAAGTCGCCTGTTGATCGAACTGGTTTTGCCAAAATCCCTTGAAGTAGATTGCATTCACCAAGGTTAGCCGAGTGTGTGCGTTAAATACTTTCTCAGCAATCAGATTCTTAATTTTCTGCTTCGTTTTCTCCTCGACCCAGTCGTTCACTTCTTTCTTAGCGCTATCTGGGTCTGTCTGGTAATCAACCAAGGCTATTTCAGCGTGGAAAAATGTTTTCGTCCCCTCAACAAACTCTTGTACCAGGCTAAAATTCTTTTGCAAGAAAAGTCGATTTGCAGTTAGCAGTTCGCTGCTAGCAGTGTTGATTTCTAGGAGGGCATCGAGAAAGTCTTGTTCTTCGCTTCGAAGTTGATACCTAGACATTCCTTCCCAGTGTAGTGCCTTGGCCATCTGCACAGCTGTGTTTCCTCTTGTCCCCATAGAAGTCATCGCAAGTGCAGTGCTCAAACTGCTCGGCGAATAAAACAGGTTTTGGTCTTTAAACTGTTCGTCATTTCTGAGAATTTTGTGGAGATCCACGGTGAATCGATTGTTTGCTTCGATAACAGCCTTCATTTTGCATCTAAGACCTACCACGTCTTTTCACAATTTCATTGATACAAACACAGTGTAAAACGGGCCATTGCATGACAAACTATAACTGGCGATCACGCGAGGGAAACTGAAGGGACTTGTTGTGTCACGCCATTCTCGTCCCCATAGCCCTTTTCGCTCCTTTTAGCCGGCAGGGACTTGGCGCGAGAATCGAAGGGCTCTGAGGACATAGGATTTTCCAGTCCTAGATTCTATGACTTCCGGTCGTCATGTATGCAGTCGTAATGTCCCTACATACTGTTTGATCCGCTGTCATCTCAAGTAGAATCAGGTACTGATTGACCTTCAAGTCAAGAGGATTGGTAAGTTTTAACCCTCGCATCTTTGCCGTGACCCTCCTAGGGACTTCATGCTGGTCTTCTGACCTAACCTAGGGTAAGCGGCGTCTTTGCATCTTTCCTCCGTACTTTTCTTCTTTGCTCGACTCCGTTTTCGGCCGAGAGCTTTTCTTTTGCACTCAATCGTGCCAGTTTTCTGGCCGCTGCGTGTTTTTGCCTTTAGTTAAGCTTGGTCACCCATCCAGCTTAACTTCTCATTTTTCTAAATTTGTGTGTGGCTCTTTCTGAGTGGATCCTTTTGAATTCACTTTTGTGTACTTTGCACTCTTCTGTACTTTGTGTCTCTTGCGTTAATTTTACTGTAGCCAGGTTTGTCCTGTGTTGTCCAAATTCATCTTGTAACTTAATTGATATCTATTGTGGCTGGGCAATTGTCCCATCCTGTTTAGCATTTTTTGATAGCGTGCTTTAATTTTGCTTGAGCGTTGCTTGTTTGTTAAGCCTTCGCTCTTCCAAATTCTCCTTTATTCATTGCTGTTTGATACGCTTAATTCTGTTGTAGCCAGGCTAGTTCCTGTTACCCAAATTTGTATCTTTATTTTCGTAGTTTTATTATCTTGTAATATTTTTGTAGCCGGGTAAATTCCCGTGGTTCATTCATATTCATCTTCTTTGCAGTGTGCACGTAATTTTATTGTAGTCAGGCAATAGTCCTGTTGTGCAAATTCTTTTTCTCCTTAATAGTATTTATTGTAGTCGGGTAAAGTCCCGCTAACGTATTTAAATAGTAATTAATTCTCCCTTATTTATTGCTATTCGCTGCGCTTTATTTTATTATAGCCAGGCTAAAGTCCTGTTGTCCAAATTTGTATCTTAAGAGCTTCTGCCTGAGAGACCGGGGCAGACTTGGAAATGACGGTCGGCCGATTTCGCTTAAAATTGGTACACAAAGTCGTTATATGGACTTATGTAATATGCCAAAGTTTCAGGTTCAACGACCATTTTTTAGCCGAGTTCTGGATATCAGTCCCCCCCAGGGGTCCCCAGAGGCTGATTTTTAGTGTAATTTTGGCCACTTTTCATTCTCTCTTTTAGCAACGTACAATTAATTTCAGACAAAACCAAAACCATATTTGTAACGCCCTATCCTAAGACTTGTATGGGTAAAAACATTACCTCACGAGAAGTTTTCGTTAGCCTGTGGTTGTGATCACAACTTAGTCCTATTTGAAGCATATGGGGAGCAACCGGAAATGGCCTGTTTTTCAGACCGCATATTTTCCATGCCCATGTTTTATATCGTGAAGTCTTAGTATCCCTGCAAAGTTTAGCCCTTAGTTTAGTAATAACAAGAAAAAAATACTGAGGTTGATGCTTTTTTACTACGAAACATTTTTAGAGAAGTTACCTACTACGCACTTCCTGTCAAACTCTTAATTACTTTTTAGGAGATATTTTTAGACACCAGCTGCACAATTAACCAACACTCAATGATCCCAAAGTAAATTATTTAAATGAAATATATATTTTTAAACCATAAACTAGAAGTTTTCCTACTGACGGATTTGAAACTAAATTTTATGTAACATTTGTACCTCGTACCCAGGGGACTGGAAGGTGAGGGGAAACTTTATACGTTGATAACAAGAAAAGTAATCAAAATACAATGAAACAAGTTGTTTACTGAGTGTATAAGTTAGGTGGGAAAAGCTAAAAAAAAAAAGCCTTATTTATGGGACTCTGCCTTGTTTCCATGGTAACCTTGCTTTATCAGGCATAATTACCCTAAGTTTGACTTTTCTCATCTAATTCTCTGTTTTTTATTGACGTTTTCAAGGTTTCTTGGAGCAAACATAGTTTTTTTGCACCTTTTAAATTCACTTAAAGAATGAATAGATTTAATAAGTTTAATTAATTGATCGCAGATAGTTTCTTTTCCTGTAAATAAACAATCCAGCCGGCAAGATGTCCATGTGCTGGCCATATATTCATTTCACGGTTGCATTTTATCAATTTACGACAGACTGAAGTAAACATGTAACGTAGTAACGCGTTCGAATTCTATACAAAACTGGCAACTGCCTAGCGCATAGCTCGGTCGTGGCCTAATGGCTGCGGGCTGGACTCCGGATCGAGCGCTCCTGGCTACTAGGGCGTTGTCATGTCGTCTTGGGAAAGGCAATTTTCTTTCACAGTGTCTCTCTCCACCCAGATGTATAAATAGGAGCCGGTGATTATCATCCTGTCCAGGGAAGAAGAGCAATAACCAATTTACGCTCCAGCATGCATGAGGCACTGGACTTTGTGACGACTTACCATACCACCTACACCAAGCATACTGGTCGTCCTGGGGATTATCACTTCTTTTTTATGGAAATCGGAGTTTAGGGCCAGCAATTCTACAGCTAGGGTGCTATAAGCAGTAGTCTTTGAAGGACAATCCACCCCTCCCCTGTCCTATCTTTGGATATATGCAGTACACCTATTTAGTCTGGATCTGTGCGGACTGAGAAAGCAACAAAAGGAAAATCCCAATAGAGAAAGGGAAAGTGTGCCAATGAGTAATTTTCTGGTAATTTAGTCAGACATTTAGCGACTTGGCGGGGAAAACGGACCGTCTTGGACTTCCTCAATTTATAATACCTAGGCCGTTTGCACCGGTGGACTGGGTATGAATAAATATTCTGTAGCATATCCATTCGTTCTTTAGGTTCTCATGCAAGTTCTATACCTGATCATTCTCTGCAGTGTCAAGGAGACAAATCTAGACGAGAAAAAACTGAATCCCAAGACAATCATAGCCAGCAAACTTCAGATAAGTTGGCGTGTCGTGACCTCGTCACGTACGGTATGAATCAACCTGAATTTTCATTACTCGCAACGATGCACTCAAGATCAATTTATCGCTGGGGCTACGGTTTTTAATGTTGCTTCACTTTTAATGGATTATAAGAAAGGGGCGAGCCTCTAAACTTGTAGCCAGGTAAGCATTCATAGTAAGTGAATTTATCCAGACACCGTGCGTATAGACTGGAATAGTGAGACCGCATTTAATTTTGCAATTAGCTATAAGTATATTCGAAATTTCCTTAAGGTTCAAAGCGATTTTCAAGTGGTGTCATGAGAGACGTTGTGATTGCATTTAGAGTGACTGATAAGTTGTTTTTCTTCAGGAAAAAAGTCCAGCGACTCCACTATCCGTAATTTTCAAGACTTCTTCCACAAAAATTTATAACCGTTGCCGGACCAAAATATGATCGGTCCTAAAAAAATCACATGAAAATTTCTGATTAAGGGTAAGTCTTTTCGGTTAGAATTAATTTCAGAGTCTCTAATTTCTGACTTAGAAGAAAAAAAGGCATTAATCGAAATCAAATGGCTGATTTTTAGAGACACGCTTTGTTGAAACTTAAACCGGAAGTGGCCTGGTTAGTCATTTTCTCGTAAGTTTCTTCTTAGTAAAAAACACTCAACCTTAGTATTTTTTTCTTGGTATTACTAAACTAAGGGCTAAACTTTGCAGGGATACTAAGACTTCACGATATAAAACATGGGCATGGAAAATATGCGGTCTGAAAAACAGGCCATTTCCGGTTGCTCCCCATATGCTTCAAATAGGACTAAGTTGTGATCACAGCCACAGGCTAACGAAAACTTCCCGTGAGCTAATATTTTTACCCATAGAAGCCTAAGGATAGGACGTTACAAATATGGTTTTGGTTTTGTCTGAAATTAATTGTACGTTGCTAAAAGAGAGAATGAAAAGTGGCCAAAATTACACCAAAAATCAGCCTCTGGGGACCCCTGGGGTGCTGATATCCAGAACTCGGCTAAAAAATGGTCGTTGAACCTGAAACTTTGGCATAGTACATAAGCCCACATAACGACTTTGTGTACCAATTTTAAGCGAAATCGGCCGACCGCCATTTCCAAGTCTGCCCCGGTCTCTCAGGCAGAAGCTCTTAACTCTTTGTAGTTTTATTATCTAGTAATACTTTTGTAGCCGGTAAATTCCCGTGGTTCTGTCAAATTCATCTTCTTTCCCGTGTTCACCTAATTTTATTGTAGCCAGGCAATAATCCTGTTGTCTAAATTTGTTTTCCTTTCGTCAATATTTATTGTATATCTTCATCATGCGAGAACACCGCAAAACTGTCAACATCCATTGCGGCAAAAAGCTCTCGGGCAAATCCCGGGATGAAATTCTGACTGCCATCTTCAAAAATATCAAAATGTGGTGGCAGTCCAACAGAAGTTGACGCCCTACGTGTCACTTTCAAAGAGGAAGAGCAGGCCCTCGCTGCTTTGCGTGATAAGGGTGTGAGGCTTTTCGGCTTGTGGTGTAGGATGGACAGGGGTCCTCCCACCACTATCGTCCATCTTTTTGACTATCCTTATGAGGATCCTGCTGAGGACGTTTCTGGGGGTGATTCATCTGGCGCTCCCGCTAATGGTGGGGCTCAGGTGGTCCCCCCTGTGGGTGGTCTAAATTCTTCTGGTGCCCCTGCTAATGGTGGGGCTCAGGTGGTCCTCCCTGGTGGTGGTCTAAATTCTTCTGGTGCTCCCGCTAATGGCGGGGGCTCCTCGGGAGATCAAAATTCTCCTAGTGCTCCTGCTAATGGTGGGGGCTCTTCAGGTGTCCAAATTTCTTCTGGTGCTCCCGCTAACGGTGGGGCCTAACCGGGTTCTCATGAGGTTGCTGGCTCTTCCAGTCATTCAGCTTCTCCTGGGGTCGCCCCCACCGAGGGGTCTAGCAACCCTTTGGCTGGCTCTCATCAGCCGGCCCCCATTACTCAGTCTTCCTCTAGCCATTTGTTGGCTCCTCAGGAAGAGGCTGCTCCTTCCTCGCAACAAACTGAACTGGAGAAAGTTTTTGTGGATGCGTCAGACGGCTCTGACATTGAAGAATTTACTGAGGATGAGCCCTCCCTCTCTTCCTCTCAAGCTATCTGAGTTCTCTCAGAGCCAAAGCATTCTTGGTGGTGCTCAAAATGTTGAACAAAATGTTCAAAGTGGTAGTGTGAAGTCCTAGAATCTTCGGATTTGCGCTCTAAGGCTGATGTCGACTCAATGGATCCATCTTTGGCATCGCTTAAACGCAGTAGGTCCAGGGATCCCTCGTCCAAAAAGAAACACAGGACTGTTTCTGCCTCCCCCCAAGGTGGTGGGCGGCATCGTGGTCTACCGATGGTGTTGAGAGATCGTCCCACTTAGAGCTGATCTCCCTTCTTGACACTTTGTTTATTTTTCGTAGTTGTTGTTTTTCTTCATTTACTGACTTGTCATGGCGTCTTTCTTAACTCTTAATACCAATGGGTTGCGGGACGCGAATAAGAGGATGGCTCTGCTTCATTGGCTCAGTCATTTGTCTTTAGACTTCGCTTGCCTGCAGGAAACGCACGTCACTTCAATTGCCGAAAGCAATTCCTGGTTTTCTTCTTACTGTTTCCTATCTGTTGTTTCCCCCGGCTCCGCACACTCCTGTGGTTCTGCTATTCTCTTACGGCCTAGATATTCGTTGCTTAATTCTGTGTACTGACTCGGATGGTCGTTTTGTTTTGGCTGAATTTCAAGATCGTGATGTGATGTTCCGTGTTGTTTGTGTTTATGCCCCTAACCGGAATCCGGATAGGGACGCCTTTTTCAGTTTTGTCTCCTCCAAAGTTGATCCGTCGGTTGCCACCCTTGTTTGCAGGGATTTCAATGCCGTTTTTGACCGGTCCATGGATAGGAGGGGTTCCAATGTTTTGGATTACTCCAGGGAAAGCAGTGCTTCCCTTCTTTCCCTCTTTCGTGATTGTGGTGTGGTAGACATTTGGAGATCTCGCAATCCTGCTACCTTTGCCTTCTCTTGGCTTAGGCCAGATGGCACACTGTCATCCAGGATTGACCTTGTCGGGCGTCCCTACTCATGGATACATCTTGTGCGATCTTGTGACATGCTGGCTTGCCCTTATTCCGACCATTGTGCTGTTCTTCTCACTGTTCCCATTCCGGAACCGACTCCTCGCAGCCCTGGCTACTGGAAGCTCAACATCCCGATCCTTAAGGATGTTGGTTTCAGATCATCAGTCTCGGATTTCTGGGCTGGATGGAAAACTATGAAACACTCCTTTGATTCTTTACAATCTTGGTGGGACACGGGTAAGAATCATCTAAAGAGCCTGGCTATCAAATCTGGTGCCTCAAAATCGAAAGAGCGGAACTCGTCTCGTACTTTATTGCAATCTCTGGCCCAACATTTAAAAGCTCAAATTGACAATGGGCGCGTGTCCCTTCTTAATGTTTACGAGTCCACACTGTCAAAAATAGCGTCTCCTTGTTGGGCTGAGGAGGGCGAAGCCTCCACCAGCTACTTTTTTCGGTTGGAAAAGAGAAATGGCGTAGAGCAATGGTTTTCCGCCGCCATATAAATAAATAAATAAATAAATAAATAAATATGCAGAAGCCTGACGGTTCTATTGTGGCTGATGTTCCTGGCATCTGCGACTCATGGGTCTCCTTTTATTTTGATTTATTCTGTGCCTGTCCTACCAACATCGATGTCCAGAATCAGCTTCTAGATAATCTGTCTTCTTTTGTCCCCCCTTCGCAAGTCCCCCTTTGTGAGGGCCATCTTACTGTGGAGGAGGTGCATAAGGCAGGTATGGCCAAAGGAAAATCTCCAGGCTCGGATGGTCTCCCGGCCGAATTTTACCTGGCTTTCTGGGATATCTTGGGTCCTGACCTCGTCGAGGTTTTAAATGGTTCTTTTGACTCTGGTCTTCTTCCCTTCTCTCAACGGGGTGCGCTTATCTCCCTCATTTTCAAGAAGGCTGATCGATTATTGCATAAGAATTGGCGCCCCATTAGTCTTTTAAATGTTCACTATAAAATCTGTGCCAGAGCTCTCGCTGGAAGACTTCTAAAAGTTATTCATCATGTAGTGGCCCGTGATCAAACCTGCCCCATCGCTTCATTGGTGAGAATGTGGCCCCCCTCCGGGATGTGGTTCACTATGCCAACGATGCGGATCTCCCGCTTGCCATCTTGTATTTGGACCAAGAGAAGGCTTTCGACCGCGTTGATTGGCCCCTCCTCCAGTCTACCCTCTCTCGGATGGGATTTGGCCCATCTTTTATAAAGTGGGTGGTTCTGCTTTACTATGACATTCGGAGCTCCATCCTCATCAACGGTCACACTTCTCGTTACTTTAAACCTTCTCGGGGGGTGAGACAGGGTTGCCCCCTCTCACCTCTTCTGTATGTTCTGACAATGGAAGTCCTTGCGGTTAATATCTGGGCCCACCCGGCCATCCGGGGCCTTGTGTTGCCTCGTGCTTCTGTGCCGTTGCCGGTTTTATCTTTATATGCTGATGACACATCTGTCATTTCATCATCGGATGCTGCTACGATGGCTGTATTTGACACGTATGCCCTCTTTGAGGCCGGCACCGGAGCAAAATTAAATATGGAGAAGTGCAAGGGTCTTTGGCTTGGTGCTTGGCGTGATCGTGTGGATGCACCGGTGCCAATCGAATGGTCTTCCTCCAAGTTAAAAGTCCTGAGTGTTTTCATTGGGAATAATGATGTAGACACTGCTAACTGGCGCCCTCGAATTGAGGCCGTTGAGAACTGCCTTTCCTCATGGCGTTCACGGTCTCTGTCATATAGCGGCAAGGCTCTTGTTATTAATGCCCCCGTTCTGTCAAGGATCTGGTATGTCGCCTCACTGGTGCACATGCCGCCCTGGGTCCTTGCTGAGCTCAACTCAATCATCTTCAAATTCTTTTGGAGTGGGAAGCGTGACCTTGTGGCTCGCAATGTAGAGATCCATGACCGTTCCAAGGGTGGCTTTAATATGGTCTCTATTGCTCTTAAAGTTAATGCTCTTTTGGTGCAATGGATCCGCCGTTATTTGTGTTCCCCGAACAGGTGGGTCTCTCTAATGAACTTCTGGTTTTTTGATCGTTTTGGTATAGATCCCATGGGTGTCTTTTCGGCGCCTTTGGCTTTCTCTCCCGCCGGGCTTCCTCCCTTTTATGCTGCCGTGCTGAATGCGTGGAAAGCCCTGAATGGCTCAGCCTCTCCAAATGGCTTGGTTGTACGCTCTTTGGTCGAAAATGTAGATCTTCCGGCATCTTCCTTTTCTTGCAAATTGTGTTACCAGTTGAGTCTCCTCATTCATCCTTGTAGGCCTCATTGTGTTCCCAAATTCAGACCATCCTTTGGTGACCTCGACTGGCCTTCAACCTGGAAGTCTCTGTTTTTCTTGCCCTTGGACAGGCAAGTCATTGATCTGAATTGGAAAGTGGCTCATGGGGTCTTGTACACCGCTGAACGGCTATCCTCCTTTGGTTATAACCTGCCTACCAATTGTTTTTGTGGTTTTCACATGGAGTCCGCTGAATATCTCTTCTTTTCGTGTCCTCTCATCCAGAGTGGCATTGACTGTTCAATCTATGCTTTTTCGGGCTTCCCCCTTGGCTCCCTCCATAACTGTGCGCCACATGCTCTTTGGTTTTAGCAGCGACAAGCTTCTTTGCGTTCCTCGTGTCTTCCCCTACCTACCGAATCTCTGTAAGTTTTTGGTCTGGTGCCAGCGGCACGACCATCGCTTTCGCTCGGTACCACCCGGTGCTCTTAGGCTCCTGGCTTGCCTCAAGTCCAGGGCAAATTTTTACTTGCCTCTGTTTTTCAAGCGTTTCCTTTTCCAGCGTCGTCGTCGCTATTTCCATCGTCGATGGGGTGCTAATGGCGTCGTTGGCCGTGTCTCCGGCGGTTCTTTTAAATTAAGTTTTTGAGTACCTGTTTTTATCTAGGATTTTTTTTGTCCGTTTTCCCTAGTTCTGGTCGCCTTAATTGGATGCACTGGATTAGCGTTTTTAACTGCTTTTTCGGGTTTTTTCGCTTTTATTGCATGTATTGAAGTCTTTGGTCTCTTTCTTTAGTCCTGGTCGCCTTTATTGGATGTACTGAGCTAGTGTTTTAACTGGTCTTTCGTTTTTTCGCTTTTATTGCATGGAATTTACGTCTCTCGCTCCAGTCCTGCTCGCCTCTATTGGTTGTGCTGGGTCACTGTTTGAAATCGTGTCTATTGTCTTTCCTATCTTTTATGGTGGGGCGGGGTTCGACTCCCCGGCGAAGGTGGCGAGCCGGCCTCGTACGATGGTGCTCCCCCTCCTTGGCGGTACCTTTTTTTGTCCTTTCATGTATGTCTCTAAGGTTGGTGGACATTGCACTGCGTCCATCGTATCGCCTTAAATACAAAAAAAACTGTACGGGATTGTCAATGGCGGACGTCGAGCCTTAAGTGGTATCAATTAAGAGAATGTTTCCCTCCTTGTTGAACAGAAAGAGGCGATAAGGGATATTGCTGTTTTGAAGAAAGACACTAATTTTTTACCTGCTTTGGCAAGTCATTGATTTTTCAGTTATTACCCTTTGTTTTTGACTCCTGGCATGGATCAACTGAATCGTTTATTTTCGTTGTTTCACCTTTAAACGCGACATCAAACCGTGAAGCAAAACGATTTGCAGGTCAGCTGTCTAATGGTTCGGAATACTGAGACATTGAGCGAGGTTGAAATTGAAGATATCAAGCAATCGAAGTATCCAATAATTTATGACCTCCCGGAGGCATTTGTTGGAAAATTAAGGAAGTTATTGGATTGTGAAGATGTGAGACGCAATTTGAGAGCTGTCGTAACTGGTGAAGCATATCTCGTTGTAGAATGGCAAGTATTTAATATCTGTCTTGGGTTATTCCCATGTACTACAGTATGATATAAGGCTTAGCTTTGTAAGCGAACGAATTGCTTTGGGGCCAAAGAATAAGACAAATAAAATTTTGTACCTTTTTTGAAATAGTCAACATGTCTTCTTGTAGATGGCTTTTTGTGCACAAGAAATGTAATTGAGCTTCTTTATTTAGTCTTGCCTCACCTTCTCTAATTGAGGGTGGAATTCTCTGATTAGGTTGCAAATTGTTAGAGTGAATAGTGGCATTGTTTGTGTGATCATCATTTCTATTTTATTGATGCACTCAGACAATCCCAATCTTGTATGAGTGGCTTTCAAACTGTAAAATTAGTCTGTGACAATTTGATATACTAGTATATACTAATGGAAAATGTGGAAATTCAATTGGCTGAGCTACTTGTATGCTATCACTGATCACAAACTAATTATAATCATTGTTAAATCAGTAAACATTTGCATACATTGTATCAGAAGCATGTCACCTAGGGGATATGCTTCTGACTGTATTTACAGGAAGAGTTTTTGGCCTGTATATGGCCAAGTAGGTGTGCTAGGTGCCATATTTGCAATGGTGCCTGTAGTTGCACTAACTGCAACTGTGACTGAGCAAACAAAATGTCATACATATTATTGCTGTTATTATGTTATACATGTTATAAAAAGTTCCCTTGGAATGGTCAGGATCCAGAAATCATTGCAGTGAAAATGTGAGGGGAGAATTTGCCGATATTCATAACCATAAAAAAGCCAACAGTTAGCAGTCAAGTGAAAGTCCACACACTGGTGATGACAAAATCAAAGTGCTGCTTCTTCTGTACATAGCACAGCTACAAGTTATGAGAGAGAGGACGCCCCCTACAGTGATTTACTCCAATTTACATACTCTTATTGTGGACATTGTATAGTGACAACATAATTAGAAAATGTGACCTCAAAATGATTTTCTTAACTTGGCCTGTCTACTCGAAACTACTACTACAGTAAGGAGAAATTATAGGTTGACTACTTGTTCTTGAAAAGTGAAAATTTCATTGCCTAGCCCCTATTTTGTAAGTGATGAACACATTGTATATTTTCTAATCCACTGTGAACTTTTAAACTTTATCCATAAGACTATTAGTGTTTACATTTCCTCAGTTACTAATTTTTTAAGTACTCATGAAATGAAACAATCAGGTCATTTATTTAGTAAAACTCAAATTCCTCCAAATTTTTTATATGAGACTTGAAGAAATGGATATATTTTTCTACCCTCAATGTTGGTAGAAGGGTGTCTTCATTTTTAGGAGTTGATTGCAAGTCTCTCAGTGATCAGTTGTCAGGTGTTAAACACAAACAGAATATCTTAATTTCTTTTTTCAGTTGCACATATATCAGAGTTGAGAATTGAATGTGTATAGTTTTATGCAGTGACAGATTTGTTTTGAAATTGATGCCTTGCTGAGACCTGGGTTTTAAAACCCTAATTTCACCTAAATCATTTAATTATACCTGACTGCAAAAGGAATACTTCCTAACTTTTTGGATCAGTACATAGCTGAAACATTATCCACTCATCATCATCATCATCATCAGTTCCACTTCCCCGTTTGGAGATTGGGGCCAGCAAAGAAAAGTGGAAATCACTTATTGGCCTTCCCATGGTTCCTTCCATTGATGCCAAAGCAAAAAAAATATGCTAACAATTACTCGCCAGGAAACAAAACCATTTACACACCGTTTTCCTTCAAGTACAATACAGTAATATATTTTAGACATATTTTCTGAAACACCAGCCCTAAGCCCACATTTATTCATAAGATTGTGGAAGGCGCTGTAGTGCAGTCGTGTTATTTTTGGAAGCAATAGGTCTAAAGTGAGGGGGATTTTTGTTGTGATGTTGATCGCCCTCAAGCTGCCTCAAGGAAAAGACACATCCGACCACTTTCGACACTTGCGCGGTTCACTCTTTGTGGAGTGCTCACTCGACGAAGGTGATTCTCCAACCTGTTGCGAGCCACAAACTCTTTTCACACAAGACCTTACGATCGACAATTCCTGCGAAGAAAGTGATGCCAGCAACAATGAACGGAATTCTTTAATATTCTTCACCTTTCTGTACATGGTTCGCAAAGCTTCGTTGTTAAACCATTGCCAAACTTAATATCTTACCCAGTTTAAAAAAATTCAAGCACTTTTAAAATTTCCGGCTCTTTGCTGCTCGGCCTCGCCGAAAATATCAACTGGGGTTTCTAAAAACACCGTTTTGTTGCCACAGCGACAAGTGTTGAGCCGTGAGTTAAACAATATATGGGCCAAATCCTCTATGTCCTTCATTTTAAACACCGCTCAACCCCGCTAGTCACAGCTGTTCCATATTTTCGCGTCAGCAATCGGCTGGAACATTCTGACTTCCGTTCAAGATTTCTTTGTTTTCAAACAGCCAATCAAAAAAAATGCGAAAATCCTATGTCCTCAGAGCCCTTCGATTCTCGTGCCAAGGCCCTGCCGGCTAAGAGGAGCGAAAAGGGCTATGGGATCGAGAATGGCGTGACGCAACAAGTCCCTTTCCCTCGCGTGATCGCCAGTTATAGTTTGTCATGCAATGGCCCGTTTTACACTGTGTTTGTATCAATGAAATTGTGAAAAGACGTGGTAGGTCTTAGATGCAAAATGAAGGCTGTTATCGAAGCAAACAATCGATTCATCGCGGATCTCCACAAAATTCTCAGAAACGACGAAGAGTTTAAAGACCAAAACCTGTTTTATTCGCCGAGCAGTTTGAGCACTGCACTTGGGATGACTTCCATGGGGGCAAGAGGAAACACAGCTGTGCAGATGGCCAAGGCACTACACTGGGAAGGAATGTCTAAGTATCAACTTCGAAGCGAAGAACAAGACTTTCTCGATGCCCTCCTAGAAATCAACACTGCTAGCAGCGAACTGCTAACTGCAAATCGACTTTTCTTGCAAAAGAATTTTAGCCTGGTACAAGAGTTTGTTGAGGGGACGAAAACATTTTTCCACTCTGAAATAGCCTTGGTTGATTACCAGACAGATCCAGATAGTGCTAAGAAAGAAGTGAACGACTGGGTCGAGGAGAAAACGAAGCAGAAAATTAAGAATATGATTGCTGAGAAAGTATTCAACGCACACACTCGGCTAACCTTGGTGAATGCAATCTACTTCAAGGGATTTTGGCAAAACCAGTTCGATCAACAGGCGACTTTCAAACAGCATTTCGTCGTCTCAGAAAGTGAGAAGACTGATGTACAGATGATGCACCTTATGAAAGATTTCAGGCACGTTGACGATAGCACGGTCCTAGCTTGTCAGATTCTCGAGATGCCTTACCAAGGAGAAGATCTTTCCATGGTCATCCTGCTGCCTCATGATACCCATGGACTGGCCAAGTTGGAGGAAAGCCTCACCCATGAAAGATTACAACAGGCTTTTGCATCTGTATAACAGTCACACCCACAAAAGGTAGATGTGTCCCTTCCAAGACTCAAGCTGACTCAGCAGTTTGCACTCAGTGATGTTCTTGCAAACATAGGAGTGACAGACATGTTTGATGAGTTGAAGGCTGATTTCTCTGGCATGACACCAGGTCCTGAGAAGCTCCATGTGTCCCATGTCATCCACAAGGCATTTGTAGAAGTGAATGAGAAGGGCACAGAATCTGCGGCAGCCACGACAGTGGTCATGATGGCTCCAACAGGCGTTGCGAGAAATCCAATTTTTTGTGCTGATCATCCATTTCTGTTCATGATTTGTCTTAAGAAGTCCAGTGCTATTTTGTTCATGGGTTGGGTAGTGAAACTATAGAATCATTATAACCAGCTAGAGACAACATCATTGTAGGGGGTGCTAGGTAGGGGTTGAGGATACTTCCCATTTACAAGCTTTGTAGGTGCATGTCAAGCAGGGGTGTATACTCACCATAATGCACTATAGGGGGAGACTCCATGCACCCAAAGTGATCCTTTTTCAGGCTGGGAGGTACATATATTAAGCAATTAGAATATGAGCCCCAGATTTCTATCATGCATAGAAATCGAGAGTGAATAATCAAATTGTTTTAGGATAAATCTACTAGTCGTTCATGACTTTATCTAAATCCCCTTCACAGACACCTTGAAAATGCAAAGAAGCGGCCGTCATTTTGTTTAAAACTGAACACTGCTACGCTACTCACTATGTATCACAGAATAGATAGTGAGTAGTGTAGCCAATCAGAGAACAGCATTTGTGATAGAACGCCAGTAGATTTATTCTAAAAAGGGGTAGATTTAAACAGTCGAAGTATAGATCAGGGTACAAAAATTTCGTCATTTAGTTATTTAAAAGGCCTTTCAAACTATTGGATGTGTCAGGTATATTGGTGATGCTGAGCTACAAAATTTAGGATATGAGGATGTTTTAGGGTAGAAACATTTTGGTGCACCTTTTTTGGGTACCAAGATTGCTGCAGGACCTTATTTAGGGTCTGTCTGATTACCACTACCACCCTCTGCAGTAAACTAGGATGGAGTAATCTCTATTATGAGAAGGAAAAAGAAAAAATTGAAAAATCCAGAATACCTAAAAGGTCTATTTTAACCCTTATTTTAACAAATATTGAAAACAAATTAGCTCTCCCCAAACCCTGTACCATTTTTTTTAAACAAAGATGCTGCCACAGTGGGGCATATTTGTGGAATAGCCTTCTATCTAATTACGGGTTATAAAGGTAGTTTTAGTACCCCTTATGGTGTTCAGCTTCAAGAGGTCCACAAGGTGAGCTTTTGTGGTACCTTTTAGGGTATAAAGCCCCCAAAAATATGACAGGAGATAATGTGCTGTTTTAGAATTGGCACCTCTTGGGGATGAAAAAAAATTCAAGCCACACCCACAAAACAGGATATTGGTACCCATTAGGGGTTCTTTTGAAAACTTCCGATAAGCACCCCCACCTCCCATTTCTGATGAATAAACCCCTCACTCCCCAACCCCCCCCCCCCCCCCCGCCCCCACAATGCATGACACTGGACAGGATGTATGATTTTTAAGCATGAATGGTATGAGAAAGTGTATGTGCATCTCTTCATATGACCTCAAGAACTGGATGGTAATTTTCCAGAATCCATGTCAGTGGTACTTAATTTTTGAAACAGAATTTAAAGTATGTTTTACCAGCCATTTATATATGCATTTACGATGCAACTAAATTATGCAGTTGTACAGTTTATTATGAGGAAAGAAATTATTTTCAGGTAAATTGTCTATATGTTTTTGGAGTTAATTTACTTTAAATACCATACCTTTTTCATAAATATTGTAGTGATATTAGTCATTTTCATTCAAACCAACTGTAATTTTTAATGGAAATATTTTTGATGCTGTTGTTAAATTATGCATAAACATACTCTCTAGATTACTGGTGTGAAGATCCTCTTGTGGAAGCTAATAAACCTTATTGTATTGTATTGTATTGTATCAATAATTCTCCATCCACCAAATCTACTTTAAATTTTGTTAATTATAACTGTGGAGATGAAAACATGTAGGACAAATTCAGTCATATTCCTTGTAGAGATCTTTCTCCTCATAATTTCATGTCAGTCTTCTTCATAAATATGCTCCAGGATGGTTGTAAACAAGAAAAATCATGGCCACGAGTTTGGGACAAAAATAATGAAAGAAATCCTTTTTTGCAATATTAAAATATTGCCAATAAAGATACTGAGGTCCTGAGTGATCCACAACATTCCAATCCTCTTTGTGGAAGTCAAATCTTGTTATAGAACAATGTTTGTATTCTTTGTCGTTATTGGTTCATTTACTAAAACGTTGCATTGCACTGGCTAATGCATAAAAGTCCTATGTAAATGATTTATTTATTTAGCATACTGTCTCCTTGGAATGTAACCATAGGGATATGGTAAACTTAAAATAAATTTCTGGTTAGTTAGAATTGGCATACCACACACTCTAATGTACACACAAATATCAATCTTTTTTTAAAAAAACACAAGTACAGTAAAACGTTTCTGTGAGGATAAGAAAATAATAAAAGTTTCTTTCACTTCACCCCTGCCTTCCCACCCTTCCCTGGAGAGTGACACAACTCCGCATTTCATTGTTTGGGGTGACAAAGTGTCCCAATAATTTGCAGACCATTAAAGTGGTTTAAAATTAGTCATATTTTTACCAAATCACGTACAGTGTCAATTTACTTGTTTCTAATCTCTAATTTTCTCTTCTATGTTTGGCATTTGATCCCCATAAGTAATTCCTGTTACAAAACAAAGCCTCTTTCGGATCAACAAGGCAGAAACAGTAACTCAACTTTACGGCTAATTAATTTATTTCAGCTTAAACTGACAATGTTGTTGCACAGTTGTTACGTATTTATCGTCAAAAATCTTCTTTAATATAATGGCATGTAGGATAGTCCAACCACTCCTTCAGTGTGTGTGTGTGTGTGTGTATGGGGGGGGGGGGGGGTTGCTTCTTCTTAACGTTCTAAACAAGCTATATCATTGATACATTGATCAAAGAGAAGCCATTTGAACAATACTCATTTTTAATCTCAGATTTGGGAGGCATCATTGCAAAAAGTTGCGTTTACCTATACATGCTGATAATATACAGGAGCTGCTCACAATAACTATTGAATTGGACAATATTATTTTAACAAAATTGCATTATTTATTTATATTTCTCATAATATTTTAAAGACCAATGTGTATGAATGCATGGTGTCAATTCTTTCTCAAAGACATCTCTGATGAGATGCTTATTATTTAAGCAGTTGTATTAAGAAAGCCTGATAAACAAGGATCTACCCATTGACAAGGATCAACCCCAGTCTAAAAGTCGTGCTAGCAAGCAGGCTTATTGAACGTCAACCTTATCCCAGAAAGCTTGATTTAAGCGACTTTTTTGAAAGGGAAAATCGGAATTCAAAAAAATCGCTTAAATCAAGTTCAATCGGTAAAATAACCACACAAGGAGCAAACAAAACACGTCTGGAATAAGGTAAGCCATTTTTATTGAGAATTTTCACTTTTAACTACTTCCATGGATATCTTGTAGAAAATCCCATATAAACCCTTATAATTCGATGCCATATTGTGTTGCTTGTGCGGTTCATAGAGAGAGCTTGGGCTGCCTGTGGTGTTATAGCTGCATTCGCATCTTTCATTCTTTCATTTTGTTGCTGGGTTCCCTGTATTGTTCATGTATTTTTCCCGCCGTTTTGTTCCCGCGTTTAAGTCACGTGATCTTTTCGAGTGTGCATGTAATGGCGAACGTCGGCAAACGTTGTAGTTGTGTATGCGATTCACTCGAAGTAACGACGGATAAGACGGATAAGACGGATAAAGACGCGGACGATTGATGGAATTATGTTCAAGCAAACAGGAGCGTCTTATTGGAGTGTTAGTCAAATTAAAGTCAGTGAACTAGAGTGAATCTTGCCTATTGAAACCGAGGGAATTGGAAATTGGCCCTTACACATTTAATTGCTACTGTTGGACATCTATTACCATGGAATTCATATGCTTGAGCCGAGTATTACGTCCACTGAACATATAGGGCCGAACTAACACACAACCGCTCTCATGTGGCTTTGATAGCTCAGTTGGTAGAGCATTGCATCGGTAACACAAAGGTCGTGGGTTCGAATCCCGTTCAGAGCCTGAAATTTTTTCAGGTCATTTTTCCAGTAGTGTTATGGCTGCATTCGCATCTTTCATTCTTTCATTTAATTGCTGCTGTTGGACATCTATTACCATGGAATTCATATGCTAGAGCCGAGTATTACGTCCACTGAACATATAGGGCCGAACTCACACACAACCGCTCTCATGTGGCTTTGATAGCTCAGTTGGTAGAGCATTACACCGGTAACGCGAAGGTCGTGGGTTCGAATCCCGTTCAGAGCCTGAAATTTTTTCAGGTCATTTCTCCAGTAGTGTTATGGCTGCATTCGCATCTTTCATTCTTTCCTTTTAAGTAGTTAAAAAAACTCTTTTTTTTCTATTGAAAGTTACTTACATGTAGACTTGCTTAGACTAGTTGACCAAACTTACAGTTCATCACTTTGATTTGCAGAATTGGAATTAACTTTGGCAGTGTCATTTTCTTGTTCAGTCATCTCAGTTTTCTTGACACGACCCATAAATAAAATGGCGCTTGAGGTCTTGTGATAGATTATGAACAAAAAGGGGTGATTGGCATAGAACTCTGGAGGCATGTCTAAAGATCTCTTCTGCATAACCACCCCAGATGCTGCGGTGGCTTCTGTTCCTCTCTCGTTCACATCGACGTGTGCCTTATGTATGACACGAGAGACAAAGAGGCTTTCAACTGAACTAATCCCAGACAGGTCTGCTATGCCAGGCTCAAACAAGTCAATTATGCCTAGTTTACTGAGTACCTCCTTCAGTTCAAATGCTGACTCAGGATAAATTTAGGAATGGATACTTTTACAGTGGTGTTCTTGAGCGACATAATCCATTGGGACATGATCTCAGTGCTTATTACCTGCTCGAGGTGAGAAACTCCATGGATTTCATTGGGAAGGACAATCAACATAGCAACGCCTTCCCCACTGTATGGAAGCTCAATAACTTTACAATTATTTTCTTTGTCGACAAAGTGTCTGTGCCTTGAGGTGCGTGACATCATCTCAACTTCCACAACATTCTCATGATCACTCCCGGTATAAAGTCGAACATGATGAGTTTTTCTGGCTTAAGGTAATTCCTCTGAAATAAAAGTGACAATAGATTTTTGTTCAAACTTTGTCCACTAAATATTTTTCATATGAAAACTTCAATTTTGAAATAAAAAAGGGGGGTGCCCATGCTCATTAAGGAGCAATGAGGCATTGAAAATGCCCCATTTTGGCATTATTTAATGCTTATTATAAGAACACATTCCCAGTAATTGTAACATCTTTGTAAGCCCGGACTCATAAGAACACGCATTAAACTACAGTCGATACATTGTGTCGGACCACAAATAAACGTTTAAGTTTGATTCAGACAGAAAGCTAAATCCGTGATTAAAAATTTGAACCAAATTTCTTGACGTGGTTACCGACTGCAAAATAGAAAAGACCACAGTGTATTTGCTATTTTTCTTATTTATTCAATTTTCAGCAATAGAAATTAGATCAGTCCTTTCTCACGCAAAGCTTATGATTAGTTGACTACAACGACTGGAAAAAAAATTGGGGTGCCCATGCTCGTTGGTGAGCTAGAGCCATTTTTCAACTGACAGAGCACAATATCAAGGCAAATCTGTCATGTTTTCAATATGCGCGTGCACAAGCGTGCGCTAATGACGCCATAAATTATGCGCAGTAAGGATGCACAATGCAAATGTGAGGAATGACTTCAAGGGCCCATTAACCGATTTATACGCGCGCTCGCGCGCGTTGCTAAGGAGTTGAAATTTCACTTCCGGTTACTTACGTCAGCCTGAGCGCGGAAAATAAAAACAACTCGATAACGTGCAAATTCGCTCACATTTTAGATGTTTTTCTTTGTGTTTCACAAAATGCAAAGTAAAAAAAAGTACAAGGAAAGACAAAATAAGAAAAAGACATAGAAACAAGAGCAATGGAAAGAGAAAAGCTAACTCCGTGAGGCTTTGTTTGATCTTACCAAAGTGTGCTGGTAGTGTAAATTGCGCACGCGCTGATGGGGTAACATCCAATATATATCGGGCGCACTTCCGGTTTCTTTAAATGCTAAAGGAAACGTGATTTTTCATTAAATCCAGCCTTTTTCGACAGATTTCGATTAAAGCCAACGTTGGAAAGATAGCTATGCATTCCTTTTTCAAAATCATGCTTTCTTCAGAAAATTACGAATTTTCTAATATTTTGAAATTCACTCAAAATCTGACCTTTTAAAAATGAAACAAAATCTATGCATAGCGTAATGAGGATTTAAATTAAAATATTAAATCAATGAAAAAAATCCCGATGAAGTAACTTGCCTGGGAGCCTTTGCGTTTTTTCAGTATTAGTCACATGACCATGGGCGTGGCCTGATGACGTCATCACTAGTGTCACTGATCATGAAGAAGTTAAAACACAGGAAATAACTGAACTAACTAAAAATGATGAGGTTATATGAGAATAAATTTTCCTTAGCAACGGCTCGAAAAAATCGGTTAATGGGCCCTTAAAGGTATGAAGCCATGTTCTCTTGAAATAAATTGCCTTAATTAATGCCAGTCTCGTATCTTGATTGACAGCTCCGGATGGGAGAAAACCCTTAATTTTCCTTGCGGTATTTTCTTCTACCCACCCATTGATCTCCTCTCTCGCTCGCTCATAATTCTCCTTAAAGTCAACTTTAGCTATGCGTGTGTCGTAGAATGTAAGGCAACTTTCCTGAAACTCGGCTGTCTCATCTAAGTCCTCGTGTCCCCAAATTCGATTGGCGATCTTCAGCTCCAGGTTATCGTGCTCGGATTCTTGTATGGCCTCCTGCAACGACTTCAACGCCAAATGGACGTCTTCGAATTCATGAGAGAACCACTTCAAAGTTTTCGTTAATTCATGCGCTGTGTTTCCTCTACTTCCCAAGAACACCATCGCCAAAGAGACTACAATACTGGTTGGAGAATAGAATAGATTGTCATCTTTCAGTTTCTCCTCGTGGTTGAAACTTTTCAACAGATCGAAACCAAAATCGTTGACAGTTTCTATTATCTCTCCCACCTGTTGACTTTCACTTTGGTCTGACGACGCTAAACTGTTAGAAAATGAAAGGAAAACGAGGAAGCACAAGCTTACGAACATTTTCATTTTCAAGGGCCGGATGTCGATCGGTTGAGTGTGTGACGCGTGACACAAAATGGGAAGTTCTGATTGGTTGAACTGAAGCCAATTACATGAAATTTGCACAAGTGATAAACACGTTCCCTCTTTCGCAAGCTTCATTTCAGTGTTGACGAACTTTGAAGGTTTTGTAGACGAGGGAATGTCTAAAATGGAAGCTGTGGTCGAAGGAAGCAACAAGTTCACGGTGGATCTCCATAAGGTTCTCAAAAATGAGCAAAACTTCGCTGGCAAAAACCTGTTCTATTCGCCAGGCAGTCTGAGCATAGCACTAGCCATGACCTCTTTGGGAGCCAGAGGAGACACAGCTACGCAGCTGGCCAAGGCACTACATTGGAAAGAAATCCCCTCACTCCACGATGAAGAAAAACATTTTCTTGAAGCTCTCCAAGCCGCAAACACCGCGAGTAACGAGCTCCTCACTGCCAATCGAATTTTCCTTCAAATGGACTACAACCTGTTGGAAGACTTCGTGGACGAGATGAAAAATTTCTATGGTGCTGAAGTAGGAATGGTTGATTACCAGGACGATACAGAAAACGCTAGGAAACATGTGAACGCTTGGGTGGAAGAGAAAACGAAACAGAAAATTCAGGATATGATTCCCTCGGGAGTATTCAACACCCGCACTCGACTGTCCCTGGTGAATGCAATCTACTTCAAGGGATTTTGGCAAAACCAGTTCAAAAAAGAGGAGACTTTCAAACAGAATTTCTTCGTCTCCGAAAGTGAAAAGACCGAAGTAGAGATGATGCACCTGACGAAAAGGTTCAAGCATGCTGAAGATGGTGGGGAGCTTGCCTGTCAGATTCTTGAGATGCCTTACCAAGGAGAAGACCTTTCCATGGTCATCCTGCTGCCCCATGCCACCTATGGATTGGCCAAGTTGGAGGAAAGCCTCACCCATGAAAGATTACAACAGGCTCTGGCGACTGTATCACAGTCACACCCAGAAAAGGTAGAGGTGTCCCTGCCAAGATTTAAGCTGACACAGCAGTTTCAACTCAAGGAAATTCTAATTAAGATGGGAGTAACAGATATGTTTAGTGAGTTTGAGGCTAATTTTTCAGGCATAATCCGAGGTCCTGAGAGGCTCTACGTGTCCCATGTCGTTCACAAGGCATTTGTCGAAGTGAACGAGAAGGGCACAGAAGCAGCAGCGGCCACAGCAGTGGTCATGATGTCACGAGCGGTTAGTCCAGTGTTCGATGCCAGGTTCTGTGCTGATCATCCATTTCTGTTCATGATTTGTCATAGGAAGTCCAGTGCAATTTTGTTCATGGGTCGCTTTGTGAAACCAGAATAAAACTAGTAAAACAACATGCACTTTTAATTTAGACAATTAAACATAGTTAAAATGTTGCTGCCTAGGTGGAACTTGGAACTCTTAAAGCGGATAGTAATAAAAAAAAAAGTAATGTATGCAGTTTATTCCTAATAAATATTGCTTCAACTGGATTATGATATCATTATTCTGTGTTTTTCATTTAGTTTGTTCCTGGGGGTACTCCCAAAAAACATTGAGGGGTTGGGTGGGTGGGAGTGGCCAACTTCCTATTTAAAACCAAAATATGAAATGGACCTGACAAAACATTTAATACCCTTAAATTAAGACCTGACCCTTAAATCAATACCCTGTTTCAGACCTGTCTTAATTAATTCTCTAGTTCAGACCGATGTTATAAGGCACTGTGAAGGGCTTTTGGTGATGGTTTTATCATTAATGATGAAAAAGTAGCATCTCCTAAAAAACACTTCCAATTCAAGGCTATAGTGGAAACACCATACCCTGTTTGAGATCAAAATAACCAGAAATTGATACTCTATTTCTGACCAAAACCAATGGCTGAAAAACTATGCCCTTTGGGGCTGCTCATACTTATATAGCCCATTTAGGGGAGTACCTCCTCCCTAGTCTTTATTGCTATAATTTCTCAAGTTCAGCCTGCTTAATCATGGCGTGTTTCCAGAAAACCATTATTCATACCCACTCACCCTAAGGAAGGTCACTGGAAATTCTGTGAAGGGGTGGTTCTAAAAACAACAACAAAAAAATAACGATAATAAAGAAAAGTATGAAGCCAATATAGAATCTCCACAAGAATTGGGCACTAGGTTTTAGGATGGAAGTGGAGGGGAGGGGGGGGGGGGGGGGCGTTTCAAACCGAAATCATGTCTATTAATGAAAAAAAGAGATGAAGAAAAATTGTAAAATACAATTAGCGAGAGGCAGCTCACGCAAAAGTACTGCTCAATGACTTCCAGTTGGATTTAATCGGTCAGTCAGTCATTCATATTTTTCCTTATTTGCACTCACTCATCCTCTTCACTTCTGTGAGGGGAGCATCAGGCTACATTTCCTTATTCACAGCGACCACAAAAATTATGTAGCCTACACCAAACTATACCTCGTAGCTCTTTCTGAGTTATGGTGAGAAGATTTCGAAACGCACTTGGAGGACTTTTGACGTTTGTGCCAAATGCAGTCTTGTCACCAGTACGTTTCCAATGGTGTTAATTGTTGTACATAATTTTAGCCATGAACTCATGGTCTTTTCTTTTGAACAGAATATACAAATTTACTTTGACTCCCGGGATTAGGTAGTCTATTTTGCATGCATTGCGGACCTATTTATGCCATCATAACAAAAAAAAAATAAAAATAAAAAAAGTTGTACAAACAAGATCTCAAGGAATAACTTAAAATCAGTAAATACGAGCAGTGGATACAGTATATAAACACAAGTTGGTAGACACAAGTTTGTGGACAGAAGCGAAACGTTGTATAGAGACTTCGGAGATGATCTCGAGATGGAGGGGACTGGGGTGATATCTTGTCTCCCCCATTTTACTCGTCCCATTCGCGAATGACTCTGAGCTCAGGCTCAACAGGCTTTTGATTAGACGATAATCTAGAGTCAAACAGGAGTGAACCGGTAACAGATTTTCCCCTTGATCTGAGGGATAAAAAATTTATTTCGATTTATTCGCTATGCCAGGGTGACCAAGTTAATTTAATTTCGGTATCACATCAGTCCACTCGGTGTTGGTTACTTTATTAAACTCGCTAGGTTCCGTCCACACTACGCTGGAGGAATTCGAAAACGGAGCGTTATTTCTCCGGTTAGGCCTTCCCTCTATACTAATCCTTGACGAAAACGGAGCTTTTTGTAAACACCCCTCAAACAGGAGGAATTTGCAACGCCGGCTTTGCGTTTTAGTACAGTGTGGACGGAAAACGTTTTGAAAACGAAGCTTTTCGAAAACGATGACGTTACGATCATTATAATATTCCCTTGCCCAAGATTTACCAGTGTTTGTCGCGTTCTCAAATTCCTTCGGCGTGGTGTGGACGGGAAACATTTAATGCGTTCCCACATAGATTGTGAACAGGCCCCCGGTGAAACCTCCGTTTTTAACTGAATTCGTCCGATGTGGTGTGTGGGTAAAACATTTCATGCATTTTCAGAGTGAAACCTCCGTTTTCAACTTCCAGGGGCACCCAACGGATCGTTTCGGTAAATTATCTGTTCGGAAGGCTTTTAATCCCCTCTGATTTTCTTGAGAGAATTGGCACCTCGAACTTTCGTGACATGAGAAATTTTATGTCTGTTGTTTTCGGACTGTTAAAAATGTCGTTTTGAGTACCGAAAAAAGGTCAGCTATCATTTTCGGAAAGGCGATAAGACCTAAGGTTTTCGGGAAATGGACAAAAAAGCCCTAATAAATTCGAGAACACTCAAGTTCCCCTAGAATATCCGAACAGATAAAATTTTTTTAGTGCAACCAAAAATTAACCTACAGAGCCTTAAAAGTACTCCAGATAGGCTAAAACAGCATCTAACAGCATTAGAGAGAAAACGGTCGTTGGGTGCCCCTGAACTTCCTGCGGCGTACTGTGGACGGGGCTTTAAACACTAATAGCTGTTATTGCAGCCGAGTCTGCGGTCAAATATTCTTTAATTTCAAAACGTACACAAACGACGCGAAAGGGTGAAATTACAATGTAGAATCGCATAGCTCGGAGAATTCTCGCACCCGCCTGATTGGTTACCTGGGCGAGGTATTCAGCGCGGAATTGTGACTCTTGAAAGCGTAGCTTTGCGTGATATTGCACTGTAGGGACAACAAAACAACTTTCTTTATACCACCCTTTGCTCGACGTTGTTGAATATCAGTCAGTGTTTTCTTGAGATATCACTTTCGATGCGTGCTGTCTATTTCTTTCACTTTCAGTGCCGCGGCCGGTGCGATAAAAGTATATATTATATTGACTATTTTATCGTTTGTTTTTGATTTCTTTCTTTTACTTTGTTTTATTTGATTTGTCACACAAACAAAAATAGAATTACAGTAAAGCTCTTGAAAGACCAGCACGTTCAGAAAATAACATTATTATGTCGTTAAAATAGTTGAAATCTTGGGTGAACAATTTGAAAATGAAGGTTTGCCAACCACGAGGTTGAAATAAAGTTCTCTGATTCTAGCTGGATTTCTATTCGCTGGCTGACAGTCTTGACAGTTGATTCAACTAGAATGGCTTTTCTCGAGCGGGCGTTAATATTTCAACATTCACAAAGACGTAAATGAAATGGGGTTCTCTTTTATTTAAAAAGAAGGCTATGCGATTCAAGGAAAAATTCATAATCAATATTCAGCACTCCATCAGAGCTACATGTAATGTAGCAAATATTGTAAACCAGGATTCCCATATTGAAAACCGCTCTAAGCTACAGTCGAAACGCTCCGGTTGCGACCACTTCCTGTAAGTGACCGACCTCTCCTCAGCGACCACTTTTCCAAAACACCAAGTTTCCCTGTCAAATCACTATATTTGGAACCTCTTGTAAGCGATCACCTCTCGAAATTGACCGCGACTACTTTCACAGCTACAAGTTTGAAATCTTATTTTGTTTTTAACCTCCCGTAAGCGACCACTTGACAGATAATAGAGCGGAAATTGGATGATAAGGTATTGTAATATTATCGCATTCCTGGGTTGTACAAGAGACGGAAATTCTTAATGGGAATAACAGGAATTTTTTCTCAAAATTTACTTTCCATAAGTAACAACTGTTAAAAATTTAAAGTAAAAAATGCACATACACTGTACCCTATCAGTCTTAATGAGGCAAAAGTTTGACCCAATATGGCCTGAGTTCTCGTAAGCGACCAGGCTTGGCATTTGGGTGGTCGCTTACGGGCGGTTCGACTGTATCAAATAACTTTCCGTCATTTATTTTCTTGTCACGGCAAAACAAACAGTCTGGATCAACATTTACGTAAGTATCTTGTAGAGAAGGCAAATCCCTACGTTGATTGTTCTTGTAGCATGCGTAGTTCTCAGGGGCAGGGGGAGAACACTCTGCGACGCCTGGCACTTTTTTTGTGTTTGGATCATCCAACAAAAAGTGACGTCACATCCGGTAAACAAGCTGGCTGAGCGGCAAAATAAAATTTGACTGCGACATAATCGTTCTCCCTGTAAGTAAAACAGCAATATTTCGCGATCGGCCGGATATTTCTAACGTTTTATTTGGCCATGATAAACAAAATTTTGTCTTCTTCCTCGCCATATCGTTTGTTTGAGGAACGGAACAATTATCTATTCAAAAAGACGCTGTTTTGAAGGCGTGTGTTTTTACGAATTGTCGTCGTTTCTTCGTCGCTGAATTCCACAGGAGTCATCGTTTGCGTGGAAATAATGAATTCTAGGTAAGTTGCACTCAATTCAAATATCCTATTCTCTTTGGCAGGCATTACACAGAGAGAAAAGCGCAATGTCAGTTTTCTACCCGTGGGAGAACCTATTTAACAAAAGCCCATTTTTTCAAATTCACCATTGACAAACACTTGAGGGTAATGGAGAGCTGTTAATCGTATCACATTGTAAGACCCACACACATAACGGGGCGGAACTTTCTTGCCGATCGACACTAACTCAAATTCTTGTTCTTGCTTGTGACTCAAACTGTTATCTTAAATTTTCCCTTCGTAATCCCTTAATAATGGTAAACGCTTCCTTTAACATGTACATAAGCACGCCGTCAACCCCTTAAATATAAACAAGAGGATATTTTTATGGGCAATTCAGTAATCTGGACATCTCGTGTTTTTTTTTTCAGTTATAATGTAATTTATTTTTCTATTTCAACAGTGTTAAATGTCAGCGACACTATAAAGTTTCAATACACCCCCCTCCCCAATCCTATGAGGTCAAGCATGCACCTTTAATTTCTTCGATTCCTTCCATTTGCCTTGTTAACAGACCAAGTTCCCTATCTTTTAATCCCTAACTATCATATGTATTTGCAACTTATTTTGAAAGGTTACTTAGACATTTCGCCCTATTTTCAGTCTGCTTTCTCTATATAATAGACATTCCAGTGCCAGGGAATGAGAGAACACTAGCAATTCTGACAACTCTCTCTTATAGAGTTCAATTATTTTAATTCATCACTCTTTCAATGTGGGATCTTAAGCCCCGACACCCAGCCATAAAAGGAAGTCTGGGAACAGGCAATAGCAACAGTGAAACCATTCTCGTCCCCCATAGCCCTTTTCGCTCCTCTTAGCCGGCGGGGCCTTGGCACGAGAATCGAAGGGTTCTGGAGACATTTTCCAGTCCTAGATTCTAGGACTTCCGGTCGCCATGTATGCAGTCGTAATGTCTCTGCATTCAGTATGGGATTGTCAATGGCGGCCGTCGAGCCAGGATTCCAGGAATCTTTGTGTCAAGCCTTGAGTGGTATCAATTTAGAGAATGTTTCCCTCCGTGTTGAACAGAAAGAGGCGATAAGGGACATTGTTGTTTTGAAGAAAGACACTAATTTTTTACCTGCTTTAGAAGGCCATTGATTTTTCAGTTATTACCCTTTGTTTTTGACTCCTGGCATGGATCAACTGAATCGTTTATTTTCGTTGTTTCACCTTTAAATGCGAGATCAGACCGTGAAGCAAAACGATTTGCAGGTCAGCTGTCTAATGGTTCGGAATACTGAGACATTGAGCGAGGTTGAAATTGAAGATATCAAGCAATCGAAGTATCCAATAATTTATGACCTCCCGGAGACATTTGTTGGAAAATTAAGGAAGTTGTTGGATTGTGAAGATGTGAGACGCAATATGAGAGCTGTCGTAACTGGTGAAGCATATCTCGTTGTAGAATGGCAGGTATTTAATATCTGTCTTGGGTTATTCCCATGTACTACAGTCACTACAGTCACGTCAGTCACGTTGTGAGTTCGTAATATACCCGTAGATGATGAAGAATGCAAGTGACTATATGAAAGATCATATATTTGAACTGCGGAGAAAGATATGAAGACATGATTGATCATGACTGATCATCGGAGCTATGCACACAACAAGATGTGTGCATAACTGCGATGATCAATCATTATCTTTCTCCGCAGCTCAAATATATGATCTTTCATATATTCGCTTAAAAACCAATACAAATTACTCAGCAACAGAAACGCAGGATCACACTGGCGTAACTGTAGCTTACCCAGCCATTTTAGGGTTTCAATAAAAACGTTGTTAGTCCGTCTCCCTGAAGCACAATCCTTCACCATAACTTGCTTACATTTTTTGTTTGTTTGTTTTGGGATCTTGACCATGGGCCTCGCCTTAGTTGTTGTTCCGTTCCTTCCAGCATCGAATATCTTCTTCACTGTTGGCTTTGTTGTGGCAGAAAGAGTGCTTTATCTCTCCAGTATCGGGTCTTGTATCATCACTGTACTCGGGTTTATTTTACTGGGCAAAAAGCGCTTCGGAAAGAAGGTGAGCGGTGTTCTTATTGGCCAAAAGTTTCCTTTTGTTTCGCAAGTTCATCTTTAGCTGAGATTAATAGACCGCGAAAGTAGCTCCCTCCAAACAAGCAAGCAAAACTAACTTAATGGGAGATGCTGTAGAACTTCGGGGCCGCATCGTTATATGGAAACCTTGTGTTAAACTATCAATGTCCATTTTGTAACGGAAAGTTTATTTTTTAACGTACAAGCCTTTTTTAAAGATCCTTATAAGCAAACGGTTTGTAATGACCAAGCAAGTAAAAATTAGGGATAAGAACAAACGACGTTTCGAAGTCGTCATGACACCATTTTTAAGTTCAAAAGATAGGAAATAAACTGTCAGAAGAAGATTAACATAATAAATATTCAATTACAAACAATGTCACACAAATAGCTTGTCCCAGATTGAGTCTGATTGGACATTGAGAGGTGCTGTCATGACGTCGTTCGTTCTTATCGCTTATGTTTACTATGTAATTGTTAACGTTCTGAAATGCCAATGTGTTTTTTCTGTCCCTCTAGGCATTAGGATTCGATATCGGTTTACTTATAGCTTTGTACATGGCTCGAACAATACAGGTAACAAGAAATGTCGGCAGATACTCAGTCGATATGTCAACCGAAACTCGATCGACATCGGTTGCCCGGGGGGGGGGTACTTTGGGAATTTCTGGGTGGGGATGTGCCGCTGGGACCCTAAAACCCTTACTCTAGCCTTAGCCTTCACAGCGGCACATACCTATATAGCCCATATATGGCAGTACCCCCCCCCCCCGGGATCGGTTGCCTTTCGACCGACACGCATGTCTACTTTGCCGACACTCGGCCCACACGCTAACGTTACTTCGTCAGCTCTTGTCACTGCATGAGTTCTATTCATGAGTTCAAATATTAGATTATTTTCGCTATTGCAATTGCTCTCATTTACGTTGAATCCGAGCACTGGTTAGAGTTGTCTGCCGACAGATGCCTTAAATACACAAGATCCGAAATGACAAATATTGAAGAAGAAACGGATATATTTTTCTACCCTCAATGTTGATAGAAAGGTCTCTTCATTTTTAGGGGTTGATTGCAAGTCTCTCAGTCATCAGTTGTCAGGTGTTAAACACAAACAGAATATCTTAATGTCTGTTTTCAGTTGCACATAAGTCAGAGTTGAGAATTGAATGTATATAGTTTTATGCAGTGACAGATTTGTTTTGAAATTGATGCCTTGCTGAGACCTGGTTTTTAAAACCCTAATTTCACCTAAATCATTTAATTATACCTGACTGCAAAAGGAACACTTCCTAACTTTTTGCATCAGTACATAGCTGAAACATTATCCACTCATCATCATTATCATCAGTTCCACTTCCCGGTTGGAGATTGGGGCCAGCAAAGAAAAGTGGAAATCACATATTGGCCTTCCCATGTTTCCTTCCATTGCAATTGATGCCAAAGCAAAAAAAATATGCTAACAATTATTTGCCAGGAAACAAAACCATTTACACACCGTTTTCCTTCAAGTACAATACAGTAGTATATTTTAGACATATTTTCTGAAACACCAGCCCTAAGCCCGCATTTATTCTTAAAATTGTGGAAGGCACTGTAGTGCAGTCGTGTTATTTTTGTAAGCAATAGGTCTAAAGTGAGGGGGATTTTTGTTGTGATGTTGATCGCCCTCAAGCTTTCTCAAGGAAAAGACACATCCGACCACTTTCGACACTTCCGCGGCTCACTCTTCGTGGAGTGCTCACTCGACGAAGGTGATTCTCCAACCTGTTGCGAGCCACAAACTCTTTTCACACAAGACCCTTCGATCGACAATTCCTGCGAAGAAAGTGATGCCAGCAACAATGAACGGAATTCTTTAATATTCTTCACCTTTCTGTACATGGTTCGCAAAGTTTCGTTGGTAAACCATTGCCAAACTTAATATCTTACCCAGTTTAAAAAAATTCAAGCACTTTTAAAATTTCCGGCTCTTTGCTGCTCGGCCTCGCCGAAAATATCAACTGGGGTTTCTAAAAACACCGTTTTGTTGCCACAGCGACAAGTATTGAGCCGTGAGTTAAACAATGTATGGCCCAAATCCTCTATGTCCTTCATTTTAAACACCGCTCAACACCGCTAGTCACAGCTGTTCCATATTTTCGCGCCAGCAATCAGCTGGAACATTCTGACTTCCGTTCAAGATTTCTTTGTTTTCAAACAGCCAATCAAAAAAATTCGAATTAATGCGAAAATCCTATGTCCCCAGAGCCCTTCGATTCTCGTGCCAAGGCCCCGCCGGCTAAGGGGAGCGAAAAGGGCTATGGGGACGAGAATGGCACACAGATCGACAGCATTCTTGTCCCCAGTGCTACTCGAAATACTCATGTGACCCAGTTGGGGGTGCTAAGTAGAGAATGAAAGACTTATAAGATAACACCTACTCAAGGAATTTTTGTTCAAGAATTTATTAATGAGCGAGGGTCCTGGGCGACCAACTTTCGCCCTAATACTTTTAGGTTTCTAGGTGGCTTCTCTGCTGAGACAATAATTGTGGCGGTCAGCAGTCCCACAGAAAACGTTTCAAAATACATTTATTACAAAAACGTTCGGACGTTAAAATTTCAGACATTTTATTTCGGACGTTTAATTTTTAATTTGCAGGGCCCCATTGAAGAGCACCTTATAGTTAAGTGAGCTCCCGGTTAAATATTTTAATTATTATTATTATAACTTTCGGACACATTTCATCTTATTTCAGTCAAATTTCGTACAAATATCTTTCGGACACTTTGTTAAAACGGGCCGTCGATAAAACCCTGAACATGGAACATTCCGGAACATCCCGGAACATCGAATAATTATCATAATTATGCAAAAAATATGTAGAATTAAATTTCAAAAAATCAAATCAAACAAAAATAAACTGGTATCAGCTCGACAAAAACATAAAAAAAGGAAAAAAGAAAGAAAAATGAAAGTGACTGCAGTGAGTGATGGCTAGTAACTAAGAAGAGAAATCAATTCCTTCCAGTCGTTCACCGTCAGGTTAATTACGTGTCTGTCCTTTATTCCCAGATTTCGTTTTTCACAGAAAGGTGCTGGCGTTCGAACTCCTTAATCAGACCTAAAAGTATGGGTACACGAGTGTGATTTCTTTATTCAATTCATTACGTCAATATAAAGATATGCGTATACACGATTTCTCTTGATGAGATAGAAATAGAAACTCTTCGGCATCAAGTTTCTTGTCTAAACTAGTTCGGACTGCTCGACCTCTGATGACAGTGTAAACAAATACAAACACAAAATTTAAAAACATTTGGCGACGCGCGCGCTGTCTTGCGGGGTCGCTGGTCAAAACTTTATTGTCTCTAGAAATATTTGTTACAAGTGTTAGCGATCTGAAATTGAATTCTAAGTGCCGCAAACAGTTCAAATGCATCTCCTGGAAAATGTTTGTCCAGTACGAGTTAATACTTAATTAATTAAAAATACTTTAATCGCAGGCTATAATCTATTCATCGCTAGTTCAACTTCACGTGTGGATCGTTATCTGACATTCGATCAAACTTAGTTTTCTATCGAGCCATTCGAACACCACCAAAGTAAACCAGACATGCGAAAACCGCGCGTGAGCGCGCTGCTCTACAAATCTTTGATTACCACTAGTTTATTAATAATAACCTGCTTGTTATTCGGGCTTCCGGAAAGGCCGAGTCTGCAGTTAGTGGGTCATAGTGCCAGGCGTTCCTAGCGGAGCGGCGCGAAAACTGGCGATGATAAATAGCAACATGAATATGCAATAGGGACAAAACTATGACTATTGACTGGACAAGCAACTGTATGATGCACAGACAAACACCCAAAGGAGACGCCGTGAATTACCTGGCATTCATCGTCAGAATCGTCCATGTTTTTGTTGAAAAACAGAGTGCTGAAAAGCGACGTGACGTAATTGGCGGGAAAGAAGAGGAGCCTGTACCCATTGTGGTCAGTTGAATGAATACCCAACGCTCCCTACCCCTCTGCTACCGACTCCCCTATCCCCAATAATATCTCATATTTCATGCTGATAAGAGTTTATTTTTGTTTATTTTTGTTTATTTTAGTTTTAAAAATTTAATTTTACATATTTTTCGCGTAAGTATGATAATTATTCGATGTTCCAGGATGTCCCGGGATGTTCCATGTTCCGGGTTTTATCGACGGCCGTTAAAACGTACCTTTACGCAAACAAAACACAAATTAGACTAAAACAACGTCTGTGAAAATGATAGTTTTACTGCACCCTAATGGTTTTACAGATTGACTGACAAGAAAATAACACAAATTCTATCAAGCCGTTACGTATCCCATAAATTGAACTGTTTGCAAGGACAATAAGTTACTTCTTATCGCGATATCATATTTATTTTTTTCTGATAGATAGACAGCAGGGGCACCCAACGGATCGTTTCGGTAAATTATAGCTAATTATCTGTTCGGAAGGCTTTTAATCCCCTCAGATTTTCTTAAGAGAATTGTCACATCGTACTTTCGGGATATGAGAAATTTAATGTCTGTTGTTTTCGGATTGTTAAAAGATATCGTTTTGAATACCGAAAAAAGGTCAGCTATCATTTTCGGAAAGGCGATAATTAAGACCTAAGGTTTTCGGGAAATGGGCAAAAAAAGCCCTAATAAATTCGAGAATACTCAAGTTCCCCTAGAATAACCGAACAGATAAATTCTTTTTAGCGCAACCTAAAATTAACCTACAGAGCTTTAAAAGTACCCCAGATAGCCTAAAACAGCGTTTAAAAGCATTCGAGAGAAAACGGTCGTTTGGTGCCCCTGAGACAGATGGGTAATCTTTATTTGATCACGTTAAAATTCGTCAGCTCTAACAAGCAATACCTTATCTAAACCTAATATAATATAAAATCTTAAATAAAAACCTGCTTTCCAGAAATGCCGTGCCCTACAGTACTTCTTTGAGTAGACTTTTCAATTGCCCAATTCTCACAACGAAGATTGTTCCAAAGAATGGCGACAGTATTGCTAAAGCTATTTTTGTAACTTGTTATTTTTTGCTAGTTCGTGCGTTTTAATGGAACGGCCCCTTAGGTTATAAGCGGTTTGTCGCTTTTCAAATTTAGAATTTAGATAGGCCTCAGCCAGCCCGTGCGGAGACTTGTGAACCTTCGTAGCTCTTTGAATTTGTTGTTACCAAACTAGATTTTTCCACCCCAAAAGTTCGAACAGGTGACTAGTATCTACGTCATAGTTTTAGTAGGTCAAAACACGGGCTGCACTATTTCGTAGCTTTTGCATTTTATTCCGCAACGTTATGCCACAGTTTCCACAACAATGCTGCAATAGTCAAGGTGTGGCTGTAACAGGGTTTGATATGTTTCATATGAGGTCGTTTGAGAGACAAGGTACCATATTCGTTTTACGATGTGGCTGCCGCAATCAAGTTTGTCATCGATGGTCGCCCCAAGTGATTTTGCAGTAGTGACCTGACTAACTGAAAAATATTTAATTGCAGTTGTCAGGGACTTTGTGAAAACACTTAGCCATTGCCTAGATCCAAAAACCACGAATTCGGGTTTAGTGATATTTAGAGTGAGTCTGTTTGGTCTCAGCTAATTATATTGTGCACATTTTTCAAATCTTGATTTCTTGATCTTGAAATTGTTTGCATTATCACCCACACATGCAAGATAGGTGTCATCAGCGGAATCCTCTGCTCGCAATTTGATAGACAGTTTTGAAGATCGTTGTTGTATAATAGAAATAGTAGTGGCCCTTAAAACGTCACCAAGGGAGGTCACAACAGCTATTAGAGATCGACCCGTTGATGGCACCCATTTGAGTGTACGATTCTCTAAATATGACATTTAAGTCATAAGTTTCATTGAGATGGCATGTAGCAGACCTGCCTGGTGCACCCATGGACTCACTCTTAAGAGTGCCTGCCTGTAAAAATCAGACAAATTCTTAATTTCGCGGCAGGGGTCGAAAATTTGATTTCGCTCATATTCCTATGGTAGATAGGTTAGGGCATGACAAAAACTACTGGATAGTTTTTTTTGGCAAAATATCCTTTTATTTCAATAAACATTAGCAAATTACCAAATTTCGTTAAAATCGTCATTTGACGCACCATTTTATTAAACAAGTTTCAGACCCTCGCATGCAAAACCACATCATTCGTCCGTCTTTAAAACACTAATATTTTTGTGCTGTGTTTAATTGTGTACTGGGTTGATTTTAGGGAAGCTGTGTTGTCTTTTTGGGTAAAAAATAATTAAATGATCGTTTGGGATCCCGACACAAAAAACGTGAGTCTGGCACATCGCTAAAAGTGCAAGAACACAGGAGAGATAAGAAAATTGACATGGGCGAGAATCTTCAACCCAAGCACTGTCCAAATCAATAGAATTCCACAAGTGAAATACACGTGTGTATATTTGAAAGAGGGCCAAAACTAGCATCTTTAAAACGCCCAATAAGCATCGTTTGGGATTCCGACACCAAAAACGCGAGTGTGGCGAATCGCTAAGCGTGCAAGACAACCGGATAAATTAAGAAAATTGACATGGGCGAGAATCGTCAACCCAAGCACTGTGAAAATCAATAAAAGTCCACAAGTGAAATACACGTGTGTAAATTTAAGAGAGGCCCAAAACGGGCATCTTTAAAAAGTCAAATAAACATCGTTTGGTTTCCCGTTACCAAACACGCAGGTGTGCCGCATCGCAAAAAGTGCAAGAAAACGCAGGAGAAAGAAAATTGATATGGGGGAGAATTTTAAAACCAAGCACTGTCCAAATCACTAGAATTCACAAGTGAAATACACGTGTGTAGATCCAAGGAAGGGCAAAAACTAGCATCTTTAAAAAGCCCAATACGCATTGTTTGGGATCCCGACACCAAAAATGGGAGTATGGCGCATCGCTAACCGTGCAAGAACACCGGGAAGATATAAAAAAAAATTGACATGGAAGAGATCTTTCCACCCAAGAACTGTCCAAATCAATAAAATTCCGCAAGTGAAATACACGGGTGTAGATTTAAGGGAGGGCCAAAACTAGCATTTTTAAAAAGCCCAATTAACATCGTTTGGGATCCCAACACCAAAAACGCGAGTGTGACGCATCGCTAAACGTGCAAGAACACCGGGCAGATAAAAAAATTGACATGGAAAAAAATGTTTAACCCAAGACCTGTCGAAATCAATAGAATTCCAAAAGTAAAATACACGTGTGTAGATTTAAAGGAGGGCCAAAACTACTATCTTTAAAAGATTAATAAGCATCGTTTGGGATCCCGACACCAAAAACGCGAGTGCGGCGCATCGCTAAACGTGCAAGAACACCGGGGAGGTAAAAAAAATTGACATAGCAGAGAATCTTTAACCCAAGCACTGTCCAAATCAATAGAAATTCACAAGTAAAATACACTTGTGTATATTTGAAAGAGAGCCAAAAGCAGCATCTATAAAACGCCCAATAAGGATCGTTTGGGATTCCGACATCAAAAACGCGAGTGTGGCGCATCGCTAAACGTCCAAGAACACCGGATAAATAAGAAAATTGACATAGGCGGTAATCTTCAACCTAAGCACTGTCCAAATCAATAGAAGTCCACAAGTGAAATACACGTGTGTAGATTTGAGGGAGGGCCAAACGTAGCATCTTTAAAAACCGCAATAAGCATCGTTTGGGATCCCGACATCAAAAACGCGAGTGTGGCGCATCGCTAAAACGTGCAAGAACACTGGATAAATAAGAAAATTGACATGGCCGAAAACCTTCAAACCAAGCACTGTCCAAATCAGTAGAATTCCACAAGTGAAATACACGTGTTTAGATTTGAGGGAGGGCCAAAACTAACATCTTTAAAAACCCCAAAAGGCATCGTTTGGAATCCCAACACCAAAAATGCGAGTGTGGCATATCGCTAAACGTGGAAGAACACCGGGGAGATAAGAAAATTGACGTGGGCGAGATTCTTTAACCTAAGAAATGTCCAAATCAATAGAATTCCACAAGTGAAATACACGTGTGTAAATTTAAAGAAGGCTAAAAGCGGGCATCTTTAAAAAGTCAAATAAACACCGTGTGATACCCTGTTACCAAAAACGCCAGTGTGCCACATAACTAAAAGTGCAACAATACGCAGGTTAAAAAAAAAAATTCATAATGGCGAGAATCTTAAACCAAAGATCTGTCCAAATCAATAGAGTTCCACAAGTGAAATACAAGTGTGTAGATTTGAGGGAGGGGCAAAACTAGCATCTTTAAAAAGCCCAATAAGCACGGTTCCAGATCCCTACACCAAAAAAAAGCGAGTATGGCGCAACGCTAAAAGTGCAAGAACACCGGGGAGGTAAGAAAATTGACATGGGCGAGAATCTTATACCCAGGCACTGTCCAGATCAATAGAATTCCACAAGTGAAATACACGTGTGTAGATTTGAGGGAGGGCCAAAACTAGCATCTTTAAAAAGCCCAATAAGAGTACTTTGGGATCCCGATACCAAAAACGTGAGTGTGGCGCATCGCTAAACGTGCAAGAACATCGGGGAGGTAAGAAAATTGACATGGAAGAGAATCTTCAACCCAAGCACTGTCCAAATCAATATTGCACAAGTGAAATACACGTGTGTAGATTTGAAGAAGGGCCAAAACTAGCATCTTTAAAAAGCCCAATTAACATCGTTTGGGATTAAGACACCAAAAACGCGAGTGTGACGCATCGCTAAACGTGCAAGAACACCGGGGAGATACGAAAATTGACATGGAAGAGAATCTTTAACCCAGAAACTGTCCAAATCAATAGAATTCCACAAGTAAAATATACGTGTGTAGATTTGAGGGAGGGGCACAACTAGCATCTTTAAAAAGCCCAATAAGAATCGTTTGAGATCCCGACATTAAAAACGCGAGTATGGCGCATCGCTAAATGTGCAAGAACACCGGGAGGGTAAGAAAATTGACATTGACAAGGAAAATACACGTGTGTAGATTTGAGGAAGGGCCAAAACTAGCATCTTAAAAAGCCCAATAAGAATCCTCACACCAAAAACGTGAGTGTGGCGCATCGCTAAACGTGCAGGAACATCGCATAGATAAGAAAATTGACATAAGCGAGAATCTTTAACCCAAGCACTGTCCAAATCAATAGAATTTCACAACTGAAATACACGTGTGTAAATCTAAAGGTGGGCCAAATCGGGAATCTTTAAAAAGTCAAATAAACATCGTGTGGTATCCCGTTAGTAAAGACGCGAGTGTGGCGCATCACTAAAAGTGCAAGAACACCAAGAAGAAAAGAAAATTGACATGGGCGAGAATCTTTAACCCAAGCACTGTCCAAGTCAATAGAATTCCACAGGTGAGATACACGTGTGTAAATTTAAAGGAGGGCCAAAACGGGATCTTTGAAAAGTCAAATGAAATTCCTGTGGTATCCTGTTAGCAAGGACGCGAGTGTGGCGCATCACTAAAAGTGCAAGAACACCAAGAAGAAAAGAAAATTGACATGGGCGAGAATCTTTAACCCAAGCACTGTTCAAACCAATAGAATTCCACAAGTGAAATACACGTGTGTAAATTTAAGGGAGGCCCAAAACGAGCATTTTTAAAAAGTCATATAAACATCGCCTGGTTTCCCGATACCAAAGAGGCGAGTGTGCCGTATCGCTAAAAGTGCAAGAATACGCAGTAGAAAAGAAAATTGATATCGGCGAGAATCTTAAAACGAAGCACTGTCCAAATCAATAGAATTCCTCAAGTGAAATACACGTGTGTAGATATTAGAAAGGGCCAAAACTAGCATCTTTAAAAAGCCCAATAAATATCGTTTGGGATGACGACACCAAAAACGCAAGTGTGCCGTATCGCTAAAAGTGCAAGAATACTCAGGAGAAAAGAAAACTGACATGGGCGAGAATCTTCAACCCAAGCACTGTCCAAATCAATAGAATTCCACAAGTGAAATACACGTGAGTAGATTTGAGGAGGGCCAAAACTACCATCTTCAAGAAGCCCAATAAGCATCGTTTGGGATCTCGACACCAAAAACGCGAGTGTGCATGGCGCATCGCTAAACGTGCAAGAACACCGCAGAGATAATTAAGAAAATTGACATGGGCGAGAATCTTCAACTCAAGCACTGTCCAAATCAATAGAATTCCACAAGTGAAATACACGTGAGTAGATTTGAGGAGGGCCAAAACTACCATCTTCAAGAAGCCCAACAAGCATCGTTTGGGATCTCGACACCAAAAACGCGAGTGTGCATGGCGCATCGCTAAACGTGCAAGAACACCGCAGAGATAATTAAGAAAATTGACATGGGCGAGAATCTTCAACTCAAGCACTGTCCAAATCAATAGAATTCCACAAGTGAAATACACGTGAGTAGATTTGAGGAGGGCCAAAACTACCATCTTCAAGAAGCCCAACAAGCATCGTTTGGGATCTCGACACCAAAAACGCGAGTGTGCATGGCGCATCGCTAAACGTGCAAGAACACCGCAGAGATAATTAAGAAAATTGACATGGGCGAGAATCTTCAACTCAAGCACTGTCCAAATCAATAGAATTCGAGAAGTGAAATAGACGTGTGTAAATTTAGGGGAGGGCCAAAACGAGCATCTTTAAAAAGTCAAATAAACATTGTGTGGTATCCCGTTACCAAAGACGTGAGTGTGGGGCATCGCTAAATGTGCAGCAATACGCAGGAGAAAAGAAAATTGACATGGACGAGAATTTTCAACTCAAGCAGTGTCCAAATCAATAGAATTCCACAAGTGAAATACAGGTGTGCATATTTGAGGGAGGGCCAAAACTAGCATCTTTAAAAAGCCCAATAAGCATTGTTTGGGATCCCGACACCAAAAACGGGAGTGTGCCGCATCGCATAACGCGCAAAAACACGAGGGAGATAAGAAAATTGACATGGGTGAGAATCATTTACCCGAGCATTGTTCAAATCGATAGAATTCCACAAGTGCAACACACGTGTGTACTTTTTGGGGGAGGGCGAAAAGTGAGCAGTAAGCATAGTTTAAAATCTTGACACCGAAAACGCGAGTGTGCCGCATCGCGAAACGCGCGACGACACGCAAGAAAAAAGAAAAATGAAATCAGCGAGAATCTTCCATCCAAGCACTCATTAAATCAATAGAAGTCCACAAGTAAAATACACGTGTGTAAATTTGAGAGGGGGCAAAAACTAGCATCTTTAAAAAGTCAAGTAAGCATAGTTTGGGATTCCCACCTCAAAAACGCGAGTGTACGCATCGCTTAGCGCGCAAAAACATGCAGAGGAAAAGAAAATTGACACGGGCGAGAATCCCAAGCACTGTCCAAATCGATAGAATTCCAAAAGTGAAATACACATGTGTAGATTTGGTGGGGGGGAAGGGGGAGGGGGCAAAATATAGCGTCTTTAAAACCCCAGTAAAACCCCAGTAAACATAGTTTAGGATCCCAACAGCGAACATGCGACTGTGGCGCATCCCTAAAAGCTCAAGAACATGCAAGAGAAAAAAAAGTAACATGGGCGAGAATCTCCAACAAGTGCACTCAATTCGATAGCCTTCTACGATGGAAATACACGTGTTCAGATTTGAAGGAAGGCCAAAACTAGTACTTTAAAAAAAACTGTTAATTATAGTTTAGGATACTGACAGTGAAAACGCGAGTTTTGTGCATCGCTAAACGCGCGAGAACAATGGAGATAAAAGAATAATTACATAGGGGAGAATCTCTATTCCACGCACTGTCTAATTCAATGATTTCCACGTGTGAAATAATCGTGTGTAGATGTGAAGGGGGGGGGGGGGGGAGAGAGAGAGGCAAAACTAGCATCTTTTAAACACCCATTAAGCACAGTTAGAAATCCCTACACCGAAAACTAGCATATTTCAGAAACCCGTTCAGCATAGTCTAGGATCCTGACACCGAAAACGCGAGTGTGGAACATTGCTAAACGCGCGCGAACACGCGTGATGAAAGAAAAGTGACATGCGCGAGAATCTCCAACCTACGCACTGTCTAATTCGGAGGACTTCCACGATTGAATTACACGTTTGTAGATTTGAGACAGGGCCAAAAGTAGCAGCCCAGTAAGCATAGTTTAAGATCCCGAAGCCAAAAAGGCGAGTCTGGTGCATTGCGAAACGCGCGAGAACACGCGAGAATCCCAACCCTTGCACTGTCCAATTTGATAGACTTCCAAGAGTTAAATACACGTGTCTAGATTTGAGGGAGGGCCAAAACTAGCATATTTCAAAAACCCGGCGAGGATAGTTAAGGATCCCGACACCGAAAATGGGAGTGTGCCACATCGCTAAACCCGCGAGAACACGCGAGATGAACAAAAAATGACATGGGCGAAAATCTCCAAATTACGTACTGTTCAATTTGATAGAATTTCATGGGTGAAAAACATGTGCAGAAATTTGAGAGAGGGCCAAAAATGGTATCTTTCAATGAGCCAAACATAGTTTAGGATTTCGAGACCGTAAATGCCACTGTGGCACACCAGTAAACACGCAAGGATGTGCGAGAGAAATTAAAAATGACATGACCGAAAAGCCTCAACCCAGGTACTGCCCAGTTCGAGAAATGTGTACGCGTGTGTTTAAAGAGTGGAGATTTGAAGTAGGGCAAAATCTGACACCTTTAAACCGCTGTAACCCTTTGACGCTCAAGGCGCCTTAATGGTAGTGCTTTTTTTACCACTTGTGATGTCACCAATTTAAAGGTCACCAGATATTCTTGATAAGCAAATGGCAGAGCTAGGATAGTTGTTTTTGGATATCGACGGCATTCTGACGTAGCAAACCGAAAAACGTTTTCAGTTTTGGTGCAAAAATGGTCGTAAAATGGCCCATAATACCTATAATTGATCAATTTCCCATTTCCAGGCTTTGCCCTAAATGGACACTAATCTTTTTAGGGCAGCCAAAAAGAAATTGAAATGCAAAAAGTAGCGAGTGTAAAAGGGACGAGAAAAAGGAAAAGAAAGGGCAATAAAAAAATTCGGAACAGGCAATCGCATTTTTTTCTTTGGAAATAATTTATTAAACTGCTCTAATTTCCTCAGAGCTTGGTTTTGCCGCGGAGCAGACGATCTATCTATGTTTACTTCTAGTGTGTTTCTCAAAAATTTTAGTTTATGCAAAGTCACTTGAACACCCAGGAGTCATTGGGTTAAGAATATTAAAATTTGAAAGCAAAAATGCAGTGATCACTTTATTGTGGGTATCACAGGACTTTACGAGTGCGAATCTTTCGAGTTTGAAGGTAAGTGGATTGCAAATTTTCGCCCATATCATTTTTTCTTGTTTCTGTTCACCCCCGCGCGTTAAGCGATGTGCCACATTCGCGTTTCCGTTCTCGAGGTCGCTAAGATCCTTAAAAGGCGCAAATTCTGGACCTCCCTCGTCCTCCTCACGTGTGTTTCACGCGTGCAATTTTTTCAGCTTAACAGTGCGTGGATTAAAAATTCTCCCCCATATCATTGCTTCTTGTTTCTTTCCATTATCGCGCGTTGAACGATGTGCCACAGTCGCGTTTGTGTTCTCGAGATCGCTAAGATCCTTCAGAGGTGCAAATTTAGGCCCTCCCTCGTTCTCCTCGCGTGTGTTTTACGCTTTTGAATCTTTTCAGTTTAACAGTGCGTGGGTTAGAAATTCTCAGCCATATATTTTTTGTTTGTTTTTTTGTTTGTTTCCATTCCCGCCCGTTTAGCGACGTGCCACAGTCGCGTTTTCGGTTTGGGGACCCTTTATTTTCATGAAAGGCGCAAATGTTAGCCCTCCGTTAAATCGCTAGGCGTGTGTTTCACGCGTGGAGATCTCTCAAGTTTGACAGTGCGTGGATTTTCTTGTTTCTTTGCCTCCTCGCGTTTTTAACGATGTGCCACATCCGCGTTTTCGTACTCGTGATCGTAAAGATCCTTTATATTTCCATATTTGGCCCTCCCTTAAATCTACACACGTTCCTTTCATGGGTAAAAATCTCTCAACTTTGACAATTAGGACTGGAAATTCTCACCCATATCATTTCTTCTTGTTTCTTTGCATCCTCGCGCGTTTAGCGATGTGCTACACTCGCGTTTTCGTTCTCGAGATCGCGAAGATCCTTGAAAAGTACAAATCTCGTTCCCCTCGCGTGTGTTTCACGCGTGTAATTCCCTTCAGCCTGGACTCACACCACACGCGTGTGACGCTTTCAGGAATAAATACACCGTGTCCGAGAATTAATTTATATTTTGCTTTTCTGTATTTTCTCGAGACGTGAGGTTGCGACGCCTGTGCTGAATACGGCAAAAAAAAAAAAACCAAAAAACAACAAAAAAAATATATATATATGTTGCAGCCGCATTTAATTGTTATTTTTTCCGTTTGTGCGTGCATTCTTTCGTGATCATCGCATTCTTTTCGTTTATCTCGCTTTCACGTTATCGATGTTCTGTTAGGTTTTTTCGCATAATTTTGCTTTGTTTCAGTCCCCTTTTGTATGCGTCTTTCTAGTTTATTTGTGCATTTTCTTCGCGACGCTACCGTCTTCTCGTCTCGTTTACCGCCCTGCCGTTTTCCTTTTTTTACGTGTACCTCAGCTTCCTAGTCATACAACGTTTGTAAGTATCGTCTACCTTCGGCTCGTTATTTCTGTTTCTTTTATTGTATTCGTCTATAACTTGTAATTTATTTTGTTTGTAGCAACCGCTCCCTTTTCATCGCTTCTGTTCGCACTCGTTAAATTGTACATTTCGTCTTAACGGTTAAAGGCCAAGTAGCGTGTTGGATGTTGCCTACAATAATATATATCACTATCGGGTTATAAATTTAGCTAAATTTCTCAGTGAACATGGAGTCAATTCAAGACAATCATGATAGACGTCATTCTCGGAGACCCAGGGGCAGTTAGTGGGGGCGGGGAAGAAGTCCAGCCGTTTAGACTTTTCCCCGCTCTCACTAACTGCCCCTGGGTTTCCGAGGATGACGTCTGTAATGATTGTCTTGAATTGACTCCATGTTAACTAATAAATTTATAACCCGTTAGTGAAATATTCAAGGCTCACCAACCTCTATTAAGCGGCCAACCCCTATTAAGCGGCCACCTACCATTTCCCCAAGGGTAGCCCACTGTATCATATGTAAACCAAAAATAATTGCACAGCGCGAAAAGACCTACAATAGGTACGAGTTTAGCGTTACAGTATTACGCAGGGCATGTAGGTAGCAGTGGTCTATTAAAAGATGACAACACGGGAAATGGTTAACTATTTATTCTTTTCATTGCTTAATTTGATCTCTTCCTACTCAACGAGATTGTGTGCTCCCTGTGGTTCCAAGCCATACGAAGCCTTACCTATTAGGATAGAAATTGTCGTACCCCTACCCCCTAAAATGGGATGACAGCATTGCGTGACGAACAAACAAGGAACCGCCGCAAGCAAGGATTCAAGCAGCAACAGATCAAACGATGATCAAACGTAATATTGTGGTGTAGTGCAAAGCAAGCAACTATCTACAAATCACTGAGCCGTTTTTGACTTAGATGCAGTGGTGATCATATTTGTCGAAAGAGGGTCACAGATTCATGGTATTCGACCATTAAACAAGTTGACAGTTGGCGATGTACACCGGATGGTGTGTAAACAAAAGCAAACTTCAGCTTTATGTGTGACGAATGGTGACAGAAACACGTCAAATCGGCTTTTGGACCTGTCTTTACAGAAAATAAGGTTAGAACATTTCGAAATTATCAGCTCTGTGTCTATTTCAACTTAATATAGCTCAAGACATGTGGCGCGAGCTAAAATATATGTCTAACCCGTAAATTAAAATTTGACGACGGATGGTCAAATATCTGCATTTTTAACGTACTTTGAAAAGCTCTCGCGTCGCTCACAATCATTTGCCCAAAGAAATTTTTACAGGAATCCGTAGACCATCCTTCTGCAATTCAACCACCAGAAGCTTAATCAATTTGAAGGTTTCGCGCATGGTGAAAATCAATTATTTTTACGAAGTACTTTTAAGTGAATAAAATACATGTCTTCGAAATTTAATTATTTTGCACCCAACAAAAACCGCAACATTCCCTAAAATCAACCCAGTGCACGATTAAACATTGCACAAAAATATTTGAGTATTTTAAAGACGGAGGAATGATGTGGTTTTGCATGCGAGGCTCTCAAACTTGTTTAATAAAATGGTACGTCAAATGACGATTTTAACGGAATTTGGTAATTTGCATATTTCTTTAATATAAAAGGATATTTTGCCAAAAAAACTATCCAGTAGTTTTTGTCATGCCCTAGCCTATCTACCATAGGAATATGAGCGAAATCGAATTTTCGACCCTTGCCGAGTTATTTTCCATAGTTATGGACAGGGACTTGAAGCTTAGGCTTTCCACAATTATAAACAAAAAACAACTCTATGAAAACATGAAGAAGAATATAAGCCGAAGATTACAGGAACAAACACTAACCGTCTTACCGACAGTTTCGTTCTAAATAATTCAGCAATGCGACATAAAAATAAAACATTTATCTACGTCTGCTTCTTCAAATCAGCCATTTGGTGTTTAAAAATGGCGATTGTAAAAACCGTCTAACACGAGCACGCTTTCAAACACGTGAACTTCGCAAGTATGGCGGACGTCTGCCAGCAATAGGTTCTCAAAAGTAGCTACAAATCTCGATTGTTGGATAGAAAATTTATTCGTTTTTAAATGTAATCGATTTGAAAATCGATTTTTTAGTAAATCTATTTTTTGTTAGTATAAATCTACCAGCGTTCTATGACGAATGCCTTTCTCTGATTGGCTACGCTACTCACTATCTGTTCTGTGATAGATAGTGAGTAGCGTCGCAGTGAGTCCTTGTAAAAAAATGGCGGCCTCTTCTTGGCTTTTTCGAAGTGTCTGTGAAAAGTATTTAGATATATTTTCGAATGAATAGTAGATTTACACTAAAACAATTAGATTATTCGCTCTCGCTGTCGCTCTCGTGATAGTTGACTCAGGATGCGCCCTCGTCAACTATCACGCATTTTAATTCACCACTAAATTTTCTCCGATTCTTATTGGTTTAAATTGATCACGTGACACGATAGTGTTCATCCGCGGAGAGACACCATCAGCCCATACTGCCCGTCCGAGGAGAACACCCGGATGGATAGTACTCGTCCGTGAAAAATTTTCTGTAAACAAGCGAGCTGATAAAAAAATAAACAATTGAAATTGTATTAAGTGGGTTTTGTTTATCTTCCTACTAAATTTTACATTTGACTTTGACGGCTTTCATCTAAAAAAGTCGAAAATAATTCGATCTGATTTTTGAACTGGCGCGCGGAAGAAAATTTAGTGGTGAACAACAAAGACAATAGAGTGTTTATGTCTCGGAACTATCGGTCTGATAGTTGCCCCTTGGAAATTTGATGTTCTTAAAACTAGTATATTTGCCCTCGAAGCTTCGCTTCTTGGGCAAATATTTGTTTCAAGAACATCAAATCTTCGCGGGGCAACTATCAGCCGATAGTTCCTCGACAGAAACACAATTGTTTAAATAGAAATCTTGAGCTCATAATCTAATTGCTTCTTATAATACCCTGATGTACAATGCAAAATGTTTGGTTATTTTATTTCTGGGTGCTATGGATCTAATTTATATACTGATTGTAAAAAAGAAACTTCGATTCGCGAACAATTGGCAACATATACGTTCTTACAACTTGATGTTGTTCGAATTCAAATATACATAAGCAAAATACAAGGAAAACAGCGTAACGTAGGTTGCAAACAACTAAAACTGACAAATTGATTAGGTGATTGTTAGAGAAACATGTTATTCAACCGCTGTCCTTAATTGCTCTGTCAATGAACTGACGATAACACCGGCACCATTTGAAGAGCTCTTTCTGCGGAACACAATTTTAGACACATCAAGATAAACAAAACAAAGCAAAGACAAACCAGGCCGCTTTCGGCGTGGTATTATTATACGTATTCAAGCAAAAAAAAAAAAAAAATCAAAAAAGAAAAAGAAAAAAGGTGAAAGTTATAAGGGCTATTCAAAAAGCCGAAAGGGTATTGCTTTCAATTTCAAGTTCCTTCCTGAAAATGGAAATATCTTTACGTCTCGTACAATTAGCGATCTTCTTATGTCCTCTGTGACGTCATCAATTTAAATGTCACAACAGGCGGTTTTGGATATTGATGGCATTCTGACGTAGCAAATGGGAAAACAACTTCATCAGTTTTAGTGCAAAAATGGTGGTAAAATAGCCCATTATACCTATAATTGATCAAGGTCCCATATCTAGGCTTTGCCCATAATTAACACCCAACTTTGAGCACCAGCTTTTTACGGCAGGCATGATTTCAATCTTGGCTTATTCCTAAATAGGTGCGGTGCAACGTCCGGCTTAGCTCAAGGTATGGTAGCATCCGCCATACCTTGAGGATTGTTTTTCCTCACTTTACTTTGCACGCTGCTTTCGGCATGGTTTGGAGAGGTGGTTATTACGATGGAAGAAGGCTGCTGCAGGTCTAGGCCTTCAAAGGAACTGTTGCATTGCTCAAGCGCGGGGGCAGAAGATGACTTTTTCAAAATAGCTTCATTCCGTGTTCCATGAACAGAATCTAAAACCACTGGTGGAGTGAACGATCCTGATTGTGGGACAAGCGTAGTAGGTTTATTGTCTATGTTATTGAGCTCCGCAGGATCCTTTCGCGTGATAAATCGAGCGGCATCAACTGCCGGCTGAAATTTTTGAGGCGGAGATTTCATTCCCACCAGCTTGAGAATGGCAATTCTGAAACGGCGATCTCTATACCAGTAGAGCAGCGGATTCAATAAAGAGTTCAGCTGCGTTGCTGCCCATGTAAATCGGAAAGCGACATTTGTATTAAAGACCAAGAAAACGTTTCCTAAGAAGGCAACCACAGTTATTGGGAGAAAAGAGAGTATTAAAACGGCGGTTAATAAGCCAGTCGTCACTGCAACTTTAGATTCACGCTTCAATTTCATGAGAGCGTTGACTTGACTGATTTCGTTTGTTTTCAAATTGCGTATTCCAAGGTAAACCTTTCGGTAGAAATATGCAATAAGTATTACACAAGCTGTCCATACAAAAGACCATACAGTTAACCAGGCGGCCAAAAATCTACTATCCACACCAAGCACTGACATCAAAAAGTCTGGAACCGACGGGAGAAGCGCTGAGAGCCAGGCAGCCGTAGCAAGGTTTTTGAGACGCCTTTTTGTGACAATAATCTTGTAGTTCATCCATTTTTGGATTGCCACGTACCTCTCCCAAGCAATAATAGTCAAGTGATGTAAGGTAGCTGAGAAGAGAAAGGGGCCAAAACAACGACTCGCCAACAGTAACGAGCATACATGCTCAAACGAAAGCCGTAGGAATATGAAGACATCAACAGTGATAGATAGCGGCATAACCGTAAAGCCGACTAGAAGATCTGTAACTGCCAAGCTGGACAACAAAATGTGTGGAAGGTTTTGTAGCTCTTTCCTTTGCTTTATGGCTATGATCACCAAAGCGTTTAAAAGAATGGTAGAGAGTGAAGCAATTAATGTCATGACGGCTATGATTAAGTGAAAATGGGAGTCACTTAAGTTCCATGATAGGTTTGGAGAATACCGGCAATAAAATGTGGAATTGGAAGAGTTGATGGTTGTTGCAGTGTTGCTCGGACGCATTTTGGTGTGGTATGAAGAAAGAACCTCTATTGGAGACCTACAATGACTGTACAACAACCTGCCGCCTTTGATCTGTCGCTTACAAGAACGACGAGTCTTCCGTTTTGAAGTCTTTCTGGTCCTTTAACCCTATAATGTTTAAGAATGAAACACGTAATATTTGCCACTCGGAACCTCTTTCTAAAAATATATTTGTCACGACCATTTCCATATCAAGCACATGTGTATTGGTTGTAAATTCCTTAAAATATTCTTTCTAGCAAAATTTGACTTACTACAGATAAGACCAATTTTATCGATAGTCGTGGTCGTCGATGAGGCCAAAACATCAGAATAGACAAATTTCGATGTATCAAAATTCAGCCGAAAACAATAGACCTCAACACGAGGTTCCGGGTAATAAACCCCACAAACTCTGTTTTTATTCCCCGGAGCCTCGCACTGCGGTCTATTGTTTTAGGCTGAATTTTAACATATCGAAATTGGTCTATTGCAACAATGGACATGAAAAAGTCCTTATAGGAGAATAATTGCAACAACTTGCAGTTATTGTATTAACTTTTGTAAGTATCACTTTAGCTGGGTTGTTTTGCTCGTATTTCCATTTTACACCAAGCATGTAAGAAAACATATATTCCTTTATTGTAGCTAATGTAGCTGATGTTCCAGTTTTGCCGTAACTTTGAATGTATTGACCTGAAAGAATCGTCCGTTAACTTTTCCCAATTCCGCTTTTTTTAGGGCGCATTACATCCAATATACCCAAACTGAGTCGATTGTATGGCAACCATGCTTTATCAGTCTTTTACCCGGCTTTAATTTCTTTTTAACTTCGAATTTGGTTTGTGAAAGCATTTAAGAATTGCATTTAGCATTGTCATCTGAAATAGAGATCGATATAAAAAGTGTCCGCAGTACAAAGAGTTGATTACTCCAATGGAAAAAAAAAAAAGTGAAAATGAAATATCGTTTGGTACAGCAGCTGTCGCTTTCATTGTCTGTTAGGTACTTTCAATTTGACAATTAAAAGTTTCAAACATTTGGTAAATAGTACGAAAGTCATTGAGGTAAATTGGATGAACTGTTTGTTTCTAGAAGGAGTGTTAGTCTGCTAACAGATAATGAGTATTTCAAGGTAGGCGGAAACTTTGGTTAATTTGGTTAATCTTTCTCCCAATATTTATAGGTCAAGAATTCAAACAGCGACTAAAATTAAACCGTTAAACAACTTATTAGAAGACAATGATCGGAACCAAACTTGCAGCTAATAAACATGGTTTTGAATTTTTAACCCCTGAGCAGTGCTTCATGTGAGTTTATTTTATCTCTTTAAATTTTTGATCGAGAGAAAACCCAAAATCCAGAAGCATATCTTTGTGCGATAGATTACACAGCTGGGTGACAAGATGTAAAATTGTAATGTGAAATTAGTGTGCAGACTCTTTATTACTTAGAGTGATAATAGTTTTGTCATATTCCTGTCTTTTCACCTGGAACGGTCCTGATTCAATTCTGTAATTCCTCGACTCATTCAGTTCAATGTATAAATAAAAACATTCAGTTCCAAGCTACTATACCGATTTATCAGGAACATGATTTTCAGGACAAATTTTAACACATTTACGAATATATTACATCTAAAACTGCCCTTACCTGAGATTCACGAAAACGAAATACTAAGACTGGGCTCAAGTAATCGGCTGTGTTCTTAAAGAGGCTTTCGATTTAGTCCGCAGAAATTAACGTGAAACTGACCAACATTCAACACAAGATGAATGATAATCTTGCGTGTAGTCAGTAAAATATAACATTTGCCGGTGATTTATTTGGTATGAAAATTAGTGCAAATGGATTGGAAATTTCAAGTAGTCTATTGTTTGCAGTTGAAGGGTCGCTGCATCCTTCAACTAATGGAAACTTCCTACAGCGTCAACAGTACTTGTCACTTTCAACTAAGTGTTTAAATGGAAGTAGTAGACACTTTGTATTAGAAAATTCTCTTGACATACGCGTATTTGGAAAGTTGCTTGCTTGTGTAAAAAATTTTGGCGACACATTTGCAGAGTGCGGAAATCTCCAAGTTCTACTGTAATGTCATATATGTCAGGTGTATGTCATGTTTCTACCCATTGATAATAATTTACATTTTTATTTAGGTTACACGTCAAAAATTATTTTACAGCAGTAAATTCATTAATTACGTTCATTTAGTAAATTACACTTATAGTATTTAAGAGTGGATGTCTCTAAAAATCAAAGAAAAATAAAAAAATCGCGGACATGGTCAAAAATTCGTTTCGTCCCATTTTTTGTCTACAGGTAGCTATAGGTACTAGCTAAAGTGAAATGAGGTTAGTTTGTGTAAATATTCATTTTGACGGGAATAAACCGTAATGAATTGCATGATCGAAAATGAGTGCGTGCGAGCTCGAAATTATGTAGTTTTCAGGCCGTCCTTAGATGAACTAAAATGCGACAGCAGGAATTCTCAAGTTATAAATATATACAGTTGGCCTTCCTTTACCAAGATATACTGATATTTTTTGTATCGTGTCCTTCCTGATGAAACCACGGGTTAATTACCAGAGGACGTCTTCGCCATTTTTAGTTCACGTCAAACCCGGCCTAATATATTGTGGCAAAAATGCATGTGGTAGTGTCTCAAAATTTCCAGCAATACTATCACGAGGGCTTCTGAGGTAGGTCTTCAAATTTATCGTTTCATTTTTCTGGTATCTTCTACTGTTTCAATATACCAACCAACCAAACTTCGGTAAAATTGCAAATGGCGCCATATTGAAATGAACAACATCAACATTGCAGTGACACAAGCAAAGCATTGTTTGAGTCGCAGCCGCACTTAGCTTGTTATGTTTGCTTTGACATCAATAGTTCCTTACCTTAGAAATCTTTTATAGGCCCTTATTATGCTGCTTGGAAGATACTTTCGAAATACTGTCCTCTGCAAGTTGGTGTAAAGGGGGCCGACCGGCGCACTCACTGAAGCCACTGAGCCGGTGATGGGTAAACTTTAAAAGTTACTTGTTGTTATCATTTTCTATAGCGTGTCGCCAGCCAGTTTCGTTTAGTCTACTTTGATCCTAATTTCGGCTTTTTTGACGTCCCACACACGAAAGATCCTGTACAACATGGCAGGCACCGCTAGCGATTTGCACAGGTTCCTGTCTGCGTGTCGACTGCGTGACATGTGATAATCTGTCACGTAACGAGATCAACTAACAGTACATTCTGCCTCACGAATAAAATCCAAACAAATATATTGCCGTCATGAACAAAAAAGATACAGCAAAGAAACAGACTTTACAAAATGTCACAAATTTAAAACGTACAGTGAAAACTTTATGGAACGAAAATAACGATTCAATTTTCCCACGGGAAACAAATGTAACCAGTTAACGATAGTAAACAAAAAGCAAAAGCGTAATAATCGTCGGTGAAAGTAATAAAGATAACGGTTGCTTAAACTCCAGCAGAAAAAAAATGTCTTGTTCTTTCCTTGATATTGTTGGTGGCGTTTGTGGTGCAGAGGAACGCGCAAGGCATCCGTCCACTCAGACAGTATCGCTGTCATCGTGCAGCAAGGTTATCAGAAGCCACAAGCGTTTTTTACAGTTCTCAGGTGTTGAGACAGAGATAGAACTTCTCTTAGCAAGAAGCGGGATTTTCGTGAACCCCGTCAATTTTTCGGAAATGACTGTTTGCCCGTTGCATCGATCAAGCCTTGGAATCGGATGGAGAAGAACTAGTAGATTATGTTCTGTGCCTCAGGATGTCTCCGGTCACAAAAAGGAATCTGAAAAAGTACCCGCAGCAGAAAGGGGAATTAGTTTGCAGCACTCAATACAAATTTTTGAGCTTACGAAAAACCTCGTACCCGTCGGATCAGGTAAGCGATTACAATGTTTATTCTCACTTTATGCAAGGATAAACATCCGTATAGCTTCTCATTTCACGCAGGGTACTTGGCGGGAATCACAAACTTCATATCCTTAATTCAAATCACTTCACTGCCGCGTAAAGTAACGCCAAGTTTAACAGCAAAATTATTTTTATGTCTCACGAGTTTTCAGGAGTTTTGCAAATACTTTTACGTCGGAACCTTGTTCAAACACAGGCATTTACTCAACATTTTCACCTTCTTCAAGACTTAATCAAAAGAGGAACACTCGAATTGAAATATTTTACAGATATTAGAATTCCTTCCAACAATGCTCGGAAAAAAGGAAAGGAACGTAAAAGACTGACTTGTGACAAGGTAAAATACAGATTGCGTAATCAATTTGAGGTTTGTGGGGCTTTTTCCCTGGGCTAGGTTTGTTCTTTTGCCACATTCAGAGCTATTTGTTCAAGGGGGATGTGTAAAGTAGAAAAGAATAAAGTAATCCTTTCTCTCCAAATATTAAAGGAATTTGTGTACGATGTCGACAGTCCCTGGCAAAAACAAAAAATCATTTAGAATCGCAGGACTTGGGTGCCACAGGAGGTATGGAAAACATCACAGAAGGTCTATGTGGTCTAAGCTTGGTGAGTTTCTTCAAAATGTTTATGAAAAATTTCCATCCAATATAGTTAATGAAAGTGAAAAACCTTAACGCGTTCTCTGAATTCTCCCTTCTCCGCCCTTTTCAGGGGTTCAACCCACGCGGGAGAAGGGCGTGTCGAGGATAACTTGCATGCGCATCCTCAAAACGGCGCCATTGCCGCCCGTCAACGACTGGGCAAGACATGCATGGCACAAGAATTGGAAAAGCGTGTCCTGCCCGGACAGCCAATCACATCCCAAAATATAGCCAAATAATAAAGGCTTTAAATTAATATATGGCTTCTCAACTTTTTTTCTAAATGTTCCAAATGGAAAACAATACTGAGTAGTAACTGGATGAAGATATCAGGATAGATTACCAGTCAATTAAATTAATTATCGACTATTACTTTCCAGCTCGCATGCGACTTGCGCTTTTATACACGACACCCTGCGCTTGCACACGGTTGATCTCATTTCGAAGCCATCCAAAGCAATGTGTTCACTTTTTTGTCAGGTTGATGAACAAGCGAGTGACTTTGATATTCCTGCCATTACTTGTCCTGTAACTGTTGGTGATGAATCTCTGCCAGAAGGTTCCACATCCAGACGGCAGAGCCTTTTTTTTCCGCAGGAAGATTCCGAAGAGAGTGATGAAGGCTTCAGTCTAGACAACGAGTCCCAGGAGCAGCTTAATCGCTTCTTACAGCTTCGAGACGTCAGTCCAGTACGTCACACGTTATCAGTGCCGTGGAATACAGCGCACGAGCGTACTAAACGCAGATACCTACGGAAAGCTCAGCAATGTATATCTGCAATGCTTGATGTTCTGGCACCTGAAAATTCGCAAGAACTGTGGACGGAGCTTTGTGATCGTCATGCTATAAGCAGAGAGAGTCAGGTTGTGGTCGAAGGTAGAAGTGAAAAAGAGACGGAGCTTCTTAGTGCATTTGCTGAGAGCTACTTGAACGCGCAACATTGGAGCACCAGACGACAAATACTCTCTTTGATGGCAGATAAGTTATCCCTTAAGGAGATGAGAGAGTTTATTCCAACCGTTACTAGCTATCGCTACAACATTGCCCGACGCCACAGGCTGTTACATGGAAGAGCTGCTCCTCTTCCAAACCAGGAGAAAAAGAGAATGAGAATTGAACCTGTAAAATTAGAACATTTTGTTTCTTTCATAACGAGTCCACACGTAATTCAAGATGTTCCTTTTGGGGAAAAACTTCTGAAATTGTCAACTGGTGAGATCATAAAAACACCCAATGTGATCAGAACAATGATACCAGAGCGCATTGTCCAGCAGTATCAACAATACTGCTGTGAAACCAACTTTGAGCCTATGAGTAAGAGAACCCTACAGAGAGTTTTGGCCGTCTGTTCTTCATCTGTTCGCAAGTCTCTGCAAGGACTTGATAACTTTTCAGCACAAGGAGCGGAAGCATTTGATCATTTAGAGAAACTCGTAGACAAGCTTGTTGACTGTGGCAAGACTCAACAATGGGCGAGGGAAATTAAGCAGCAACTTCGTTTGTCGAAGCAGTACCTAAAGGGCGACTACAAGGTGGGTGCATATTTTATTATTATGCGTTGTCTTTGCGGAAGTGATGTAGTAGACTTCTTACTATGATATACGGCTACCTTTTTCTTTCTCTCCAAGTCTTTTTTATGCTTAATTCATGAAACAAGAGGTTGCAATTCACTGTAATACGCTTACACACATGTATACAACGCTGAGAATCGGTTAAGTAATCTTTCTGAAATGTCGATGCGCATGCGTTGCTTTGCAAATATGCACTGAATCACGCGGTTGTCATTTTACTTCTTTTTTTAGGTACATGCAGTGGAGGCCTCAGAGGTTCCCGATCATTGTCGAATTTATGCGCTAAGTGATCCAAGCAATGCAGAATTTCGGAGCTCCTGCGACCACCTCCACAATGAGTCATGTGTGCAGTGTTATGAGTTAGAGGAAGTCACGCGTACCATAGAAGATGAGTGTTCAATTGCGCTCTCGTCAGCAGAAGATCAAGCTGACATGCTGCATACTATCAAACAGGCAAGGGATGATATCATTAGCTGGAAAGCCCATCAGCTACGTTCAGTCCACCAAGCTGAGGCGAAGCATTCAGTTTTAGCCAAACTCGACAGCCGATCGGTGTTGTTAGTCCAGGACTGGGCAATGAAATATATGCCCCGAAAATATCGAGAGGCACAGTCAGACTGGTTTGCGAAGCGAGGATTGCCATGGCACATTAGCGTTGCCATAAGACGGTCAGAGGGTTCTGAGCACTTTGAATCGCAAACACTTGTTCACGTATTTCAAAGCTGCGCCCAAGACAGTGTGACTGTGGCTTCGATAATGCTTGACTGCCTCACCACCCTGAAAAAGGAAATTCCAGACCTGGAAATGGCTTATTACAAACAAGATAACGCTGGCTGTTATCATAGCGGAAATTCAATCATCTCAGCTAAGCTGGCCGGTGATGCCGTAGGAGTGGCTGTTGTAAGAAACGACTTCTCGGACCCTCAAGGTGGAAAGGGGGTATGTGATCGCAAAGCAGCAACAATCAAAGGAGACGTTGGAAGGTACGTAAACGAAGGCAATGATGTCATCAACGCTTTACAGCTCAAAACAGCCATTGAATCTGGCCAAGGAACCACAGGAGTGAAAACAAGCTATGTTGCTGCCAAGCCGTCAAGCACCTTTAATATCAAATGGGATGGCATAAGCTTACTCAACAATTTTGAGTACGATGAAACTGGCGTACGAGTGTGGAGAGCATTCAATGTGGGTTCCGGTAAAGTAGTGCCATGGGCAAAGTTCGAAGGAGTCATGAAGCAGCCCGAAAAATTGGAAATCCTAGAACCCCCATCGCAGAATGTAAGTGGCGCACCGCCGTTCAAGATTGTGAGACACCGACATATCAAGAAAAGCTCTGTCAAAGCAGATTTGTCAACTGAAAACGAAAACCAAGATCGAAGCAGTATTGGTCAAAATAAGCCAGACGACATGCTTTTCCCGTGTCCAGAGGATGGATGTGTAAAAGCATACAGTCGCTTTGCAAACCTCCAGACACACCTAGATACTGGAAAACACCAAATGATGCTCGAACAGGAAACTCTCTACGATAGAGCTAAAAGAGAATATTCTTCCAAGCTGACGGAGGGATGCAGTCAAATTCCAAACGTTCAAGTTACTGTCCAAGCAAAGAGTGACGCCTTGCTGCCTCTTCCAATGGGTTGGGCCCTGAAGACAATTAAGAAAAAAGTGCGTTTTACAAAGAAACAGACCGAATTCTTAACTGACCAATTTCAAAAAGGGGAGCAAAGTGGACGGAAAAGCGATCCACAGGAAGTTTCGAAAGCAATGAGCTTAGCAAGAGACCAAGCGGGGGAACGCCGATTTCAACCTGATGAAGTCCTCACGTCGCAGCAGATTAGTGGCTTCTTTAGCCGTCTTTCAGCAAAGAAGCGATTAGAAGTTACAGCCGCCGGTAACGAAGCAAAAGCCAGTGACGTCTCAGAAGTGGCCATGGAGAGTTCCGACGAGGACGAAATTTCCGCCGAAGCTGAGAGTCATCTATCTGCTGTGTGTGCGAATGTGATGAGAGATGTGGCTATTCAGCATCCGATTGTATCTTTCGATCTTAACATCTGCGAACTTGTACAAAAACGTACACTCACAACTTTCAGAGTGGATAGGCTGAGAGACATGTGCATCGACCTTGGGCTGGATATTTCTGACATTTCACCTCAGAAGAGGAAAAAGCCATACATCGCACGACTCACACAATTAGTCCAGGAGTGTACCTGCACTTCCAAGTAACTGAGCCCTGTACGTTTCACGAATAACTGATCCGCTGATTATAAAACGCGGTGCGTATATAATTTTTAAGAGGGCGTTGCGTGACAGCAGAGTTCTACATATCGCATTTCAGTCACTCGAGCTCGCCGCTGCTGGTGGCATCTCCTCCAATTTGTGTTGACGATTTTCAGTATATTCGAAACTGGTGAGTGCAGAAGGCGCAGAAGGGATGTAAATGCTCGAATTCATGTTCACTGGATGCGAAGCAAACGTAAACTAACGGCTGTGTGGCAAATTTAACCTGTTGTGTGCAATTCAAATGTTCAACCTGTTGTGTGCAGAATTATGCAGAATTATGGCGCGATTCACAGGGTAGGAAAAGTCGAAATTTGTTTCTCCTGTCACAGTATATGAAAATCAAGTGTAGTTATAGACATTTTAATATGTTTCTAGTCATTTCAACGGCCAGTGAAGATATAACTGACCAAAACAGTTATTTGTGTACAACGCGTTTAATTTTGTTATTATGCATCTCATTATGGCGTCATAGTATTTAACCGAATTACGGCCGGTGGTCATCTTTTGATTGTCAAAGGTCCCAAAGAAATAAAACCCAAATCGAAAAGAACTATCTTTCAAGACTTCTTGGTAGTGTTATTGTAAACTTTGAGACACTACCACATGTATTATTTGCCAAGCTATTCTAGGCCACCTTTGCCTTAATTTCAAAAGGCCGAAGATGTCGTCTCTTAACAGAGACGTAGCTCCTCCAGGAATAACACGAGACAAAATCTATCACTTTGTCTTGATTAAGCAAGTCCAACTCTATATTTCTATAGCTAGAAAAGTCCTTCTGTTACATTTTTGTTCGTATGACAACTGTCCGAAAAGTGCATAATTTCAGGATCGCGCTTGGTGAAATTTGAGCAATTGACCCGCCGAAAGTTTTTAACGGTTTATTCCCGTTAAAGTGCATATTTCAAACATCTAACCCCATTTCCGTTTGTTTACTATATAAGGCTACCTACAGGCAAAAAATGAGCCAAATCGATTTTTGGCCGTGTCCGCGATTTTTTCGATAATCTTTGATTTTTACTGACATTTACTCTTAAAATTTCCCTAACCAAACAGCTGCGACAACAAATTAATTTGTTTTCCTTGAAATCGGCCTCTTTGCCTGTCAATTTTCAGTTTTTTCGTGGTAAATTTTCCCGCGTTTAAAATACAAAGTTATATATTTGCAAATGATTGTTAAGTTAAAACTGTAGGAAGAAACTGCTTTCCTGTGGCCTGTTGCGGCTGCAACTGGTTTCTAGTGGATCTGTGGCACTTTTTCTGACCCTCTTACTTCGATGAGTTAACATTCAAGTGTTATTTCTTTCAAATGGGGTTTGAGCAAAATACCACACTGAGCCGAACAGTTTACGAAGGTCTTACTACGGGAAGGTCTTACAATTCGCATGTAGCATGATACGTCGTTAGTTGCTCAAAGTCATATACTACCGAGAAAAAATTAAAAATATAAACCGTGATGGCAGAAACGATTTAGCGTTAGCTCCAAGGACACGAAGCGTTGTCGTTTGGAATGGAAATTAAGGAAAAAGTGTCGGAAATGTAAAGAAAGTTGATTACTTAAAGGGAAAAGAAGTATCATGCGGTTGCCGCTTTTAATAAAGTTTGGAAATGTTTGACTATTGAAAGTAACAAACATATGGGGAAAGTCTTGAAAATGAAAACAAAACTTATGGAAAAACTTGGAAACGCTGTTAGTTACAGGAAATGGTGCTAACAGATGATGAATATTTCACGGTCAGCAGAAACTTTGGTATTTTTTTAAATAGCGTTATTTGATAAATGCCACTCTTAATATTTGAAATTGAAGAAATCAAACATGGCATTGAAATCACGGATCTCAAAAGCCACAAACGACTGATTCGAAGAAAATTATCTAAACGAAATCTACAGTAAATAAACTACGTTTCAAATCTGAAAATTTCTGCACGAAATCTTAGTATGTGACTTATTACTTTTGAACACTGCTTCTCGTGATCCTCTTCTTTTATCTTTAAATTTTAGAGTAAGAGAAAACAGTTTAACCCTTTATTAAATCCATTTTGAAATCACTGGTTATCCTTGCAATCTGATTGGCTGTCAGTGGTGCGATTTATTCACGAATCGCACTATTTTTTGCACTAAATTGCATCTTTTTCTCAGCTAATGAAAATGGGACAGTAAAGCAAAACAACCAATCACATCTCAAGATAAGTTTAAAGTAATCAATAAAATTTTAGGAAAATGAAAGGCAAAAAGCCATTGTGTGGAGAATTTTGCAACTACTATTGCCAAAACTTTGTTGTTACTGTAGTTTTTTCCAAAAAAATTGACGAATTTAATTAATTACAGTTTCTGAATGACGATTATGAGCTCCTTCAGGCAGAAGACCTACTTTAATGGAAGTTTCCAACTTTCAGTGCCCATTTTGACGAATATTTTGGCGATTTTTCTTCAACATCTGCTCAAGATCCGTATGATACCGAGTCCAGTAAAACATAAGCAAACGAAAACCACACAACAACAAATTCAGAGCCATCTCAAGGTAGATGTTTCCAGGTTTGCGGTAGTTTCCAACGAAGCAACAAAAGAGCTCAACTCTGTCGCTGTGAATAAACATAGTCAAAATACGCCCCACTGCACAAAACAGTGAATAAACGAACGTCTTACGAAGCCGCTGCCAGTCCCGCCATCTTTGAAATATCTTGAAACAAATGGCGCCGCAAGAACTTGACAAGGTCCTGAGTGTTGAGTCCTACGCCGAGGTCACAAAAAGAAAAGGAGATGATAACGAGCTGGACTCCCTTAAAATCATGCCACTAAACTGTGTTTAAAGGAAAAAAAAAACGTACTATCCACTGGGCATCGTGCACTCGAGGGAGTTTCACAACTCAAAAGAAATCGATCGCAGAATTACATAGGATGCACCTTCAAATTCCTTCTCTAAAGACAATGAAAGTCTCAGCCTCAACCACAAAAGAAAGGAAGGCCTTTCATCATTGATTCAGGCGACGAGAACTGAACTTTTGTACCTGAAGTAGACTATTTTCGTTCTGATTTCAGAACTGCTTGTTTCTTTGTCATGCTCGAATGAGTTTTCGTCACATGACATCGTTTTGCATACTAAATGACACGCAAAGGCGTTTGCGGTTCCGCTTTTTGAACAAACCGGCTACTGGGACCAAAAATCTAAAATTTAAGACGATGAAATCGTGTGATTTCAAAATCGATCTAATAAAAAGGGGCAATTGAACTTCGTGTCGTGCAATTTTGGTCTGAAATCATACTTGTGGTTTCAAATCGAACTCGCGCTGCGCGCTCGTTCGATTTTGAAATCACTCGTATGACTTCAGACCAAATTGCACTCCACTGAGTTCAATTACCATTATGAATCAGTTCTGTAACTCGTAACTTCGTTTAATTCAACTTATAAAAGGAATTCAATTCCAAGTTTCATGTTCCAAGTTACATGTACTGATTTATCATAAACATAACTGTTAGAACAAAGTTTAGAACATATAAGTAGTGTTTTTTTCCAAAATTGCGTTAGTCTGAATTTTCCGAAAACAGATACAATGACTGGACTCAAGTAATCGTCTGGTTTCCTTGGAAGAGATTGTTGATTTAGCCAGCAGAAATTAAGGTGAAAATGAGATTCAGCTCAAAATAAGTATAGGATATTAGGCCCCATTTATGTGGTCTCGGGTACCCGAGACAACCCTCCCCCGAGTTGCCCTGGCCGAGGTAGCTTTTAGCTTATTTCTTTGCAAACTTCAACCAACCGTTTACATTAGGATCGTGAACCCGTCTCGGGGGGCGAGACAACTCGGGTGGGCTTATTGTCTCGCCTCGGTGGGTAGGTAACCCTAGCAAGTGGGACAACTTTTCTTCATATAAACGCTTTGGCTCGCCCAACCGTGACAACTCTCGGCGTGGCGAGTGTCACGTAATGCCTAGATTTAGATTTAAAGTAGAAATTTGTTTCAAAGAAAATTAACTCGGCAAAACCCACTGTGATCGAATGACTGAGGGAAACTCAAAGAAAGAGGAATATTTGCACATTTGATTATTCAATGACGGTTATGAATAATGATGCAGGGTCAACTTTGATTCGGCCTACAGGGACTACGTTTTCACATATAAACGCTCGCTAAAGTTGCCTTGGCGAAAGGGCTGTCTCGGGTACCCGAGACCATATAAATGGGGCCGCGCGGAGATACGAGATTTCTCCCTGAGTGTTGAAAAATATTTCACGAGTGAGCGCAGCGAACGAGTGAAATATTTTTCAACAGTCGTAGAGAAATCTCGTATTTCCGCGAGGGCATGTAATGCTGTACTTATATCAACACCAATGAAATAACGAACCATTTAACTTTCGCTGCGAAAGGCGCGATTTATTATGTTACCGTAGCAGCGTGATCGTTTCACATATGAAAATAACATGTTATTTTTCATGTGTGAAGATATCATGTTTCTTCTGGTATTTCATCGGTGTTTATATAATAAATGGTGATGATCTTTCTAATAGCGACTAAAAGATAATAATTGCACTGATTTACTGGATATGAAAATTAGGACAAATGTGACAGCAATAGGCAATATATTAAAACTCTAACTTGGCTCAGGGATTGGCGGAATAAGGGTTGTTGATGGAAGGAAGCGAACTTTTTGTACGTGAAGATTCTTCCGACATATTAGAAAAATTGCTTGTTTCTGTGAAAGTTCTTTGCCGTTGTATTTACAGAGTTCGCTAAAGTCGTAATTCTATTGTAACAGACGTATATGTCATAGTTTTGGCCATTGGTTTGATTTATGCATTACATTTAAAATTCTTTTATTACACCTGTCAATTCCGTAATTATTATTATTTTTATTACCTTTTTTATTTAAAGAAACATTCGTACAGGACTAAACGTTGCATTACTCTACTTACATTACTCAACATCTCTCTACTTATTATATTACTGTAGTTATTGGATTAATCACTAGTTATCACTAATACTTATTCCTTAATTAGATTTTTTCTTCAAATTGTATTCGCATTACCAGTTGAAAAATCTTCTTCTGAGTTAGTTATTCCAATTTGTTCTCGAAATCATTTGATTACCTAGACATATTACATTCGGAGAATTTATAAGATTAATGAAGCAGCCAATCTGAATCATCAAACTGAAAGCGGATTGACTCGAGAAAAATTTGACAAATAAAGTAAGATTTACTGTAAAATGATGAGGTTTTTAAAACCTCCCCCTCATTTGATATTGAAGAGAGTAGCCGAGTTTTTCTTCCCTTTCTTATGTCTGCAAATATCGAAATTTTAGGGTCGCATCTTCACGTACCTAAAAGTTTTTCTAGATCTATTTCATGTCATTGTTACCTAGATTTGAGTCAAAATTATTTTATAACACCGCACACAATTAGATAACCATACAGCTGCGACAAGGAATCTCGAATGTGAGAGCGGATTGAGGCGATAACATTTATTTCAAACCAGAATTAAACATGTTGTAATAATGGTAATAATGTTTGTTATTAGAATTTAATAGGATTGTCACCTGTTTTGGGAGGGACGAAAATTTGTCCTTGTATTTGTAGCGAAGTTCCTATGCACCTATTGGCCCAAGCGCGGAATCCCATACCTACTAATTTATTTTTTTAATTTGTGACAAGACTGTCTGTACGAGCGTAAGTCCGCAACTTGCACTGCTCGTGCGGGAGCTGATGCCCTTGCCTTGAAAAAAAAAAAAAATGGCGTCTTACTATCCGAGCACGAAGGCGTTACTGGGGAATATTGACCCGAGGTCGTGGTACTACGGCCCGAGCGCAACGTGGTCCGTACAAAAACGACCGATGGCCAAAATTCCCCAGTGCGGCTCAAGCAAGCTAGGCTAGGCTTTTGAACTGAAAAACACCCCCTGGCTTTTGACCGTTAAAACATTTCCATGGAGACAGTCCGTGTGGCAAAACCCCCACCAAGAAACAAGACCAATCAGAACATTTGGATTTAACTCAAGACTGCCTTGCCATATAAAAGGAGAGAATATTACAAAGTAGAGTAAAAATGGAAAATATGCAATTAAATAAACGAGGAAATAACGGTTCTTCAGAGCTTGTCCATGAGAGAACTAGGCAGGACGTTATACAGCTCAAATCCGATTTCGCTCAAACCTGAGACACATTTTGGGTTTCTAAATGAAGGTTCAAAATATTTTATCCCTCTTAGTTAGAAGAGTCTCCTTCAAAAATGGCCGTGTGACACCTGTTTAAGCATTTTCATTCAGCTGTCGTTGGTTTAGTATTTCTGCAACAAGAGAGGTCAACTAAAAGAAAATGAAATCCAGTGTATCATGTTCTAAATTTATCAGTCTTTAAGCGCAGTAATTCACTACAGTAGGCAATTTGATTTATGTCCATGGCAACGTCTTATATAAAATGCATATATCGTAGTGTTGTGCATTGCCATTCCACTTTCTTCATCACAGATATCAACAGTTTGTCGAGAACGCCATTCAAGAGATCGTTGAAAATCCAGAGAGAGCCATCACTGCTACTGTAAGATACGCATTTCTATCAAAACCCAAGATAAAACATTCCGCCATCTTTGATGATATGATGTGTACAGTAATATCGAAATATGCATGTATCGAAATACATGGCGTACCGGTATCTACCGAGATAAAATAAGATAACCGCTGAGTTGATTAGCGGCTACTCGGACGGATACCTATCTATCTATACAATTGATTGCAAACATGGATACAAATACAAACGGGGAGCTTCTTGACAAAATAATACCAAAGAGTTTAAGAGAAACATGAGATGGTTTTGGTTCACAATTACATCGGAAGTGACTGAAATGTTTGTACTTCCGTCTACATATAGATTGCTCCTTGCAGTTACAAAATCCTGTCTCAGATCGAGTCGCTGTTCAAAGGTGCTACGTATGGAGCCGAGATGTTTGCTCTCACTGTTTCTGGTCTTCCAACCGCTCCATGACAGTAAGCAGTTAATGAATCTCATAGAGTCTTACTGGAATAAGAGAATTTCGATCTTAGAATATTAATGATGAAGGATGAATGAAGGCCGCTCCGGATCTTAGCCATCTAAGGGGCTGCTGCATGTATCAATCGTGGAAGCAGACAAAGACTTTTTCAACATAACCACACTGGGTGTTCCATGAATAGAATATAAAGCATCAGTTAGATTGCAAGATACTGATCTTGTCAAGCGTTGCGTACGTTTCCCTACTATGTGGAGCTCTGATGACCTAACTGGACCCTTTCGCCTGAAAGATTGAGCGGCACCAACTGCTGACTGTATTGCTTGAGGCTTTTTCAACCCCAACAGCTCTCGAACAGCGTTCCTAAAACGGCGGTCTCTATAACAGTAAAGCAGCGGATTAAAAAGAGAGTTCAACTGCATGAATATCTGTGCAAAGAGGCTAGCAGCATTCGAACGAAAGAGTGGCACAGCATTTCGTAAGATACCAAAAACAAACACGGGGATAAACGAGGATATAAACGCAGTGGTTAATAAACCAGTCGTCTTGGCAACTTAAGATTCCAGTTTTCGTTTTATTAGGACGTCGATTTGAGAGATGTCGTTTAGCTTCCGATTGCGTATTCCAAGGTAAACCTTTCGATAAAAGAATACAGCAAGAAAAAGACAAACAGTTTCCACAGCAGTCCGCCCGGTTAAAAAGCCGTTCGAAATCCTAGGATCCACAACAACCGCTTTCGTTATAAAGTTTGCAGTCACTGGGAAGATCGCCGAGAGCCAGGTACCTATCACAATCTTTTTGAGGCGGCCATTTGTGATAATAAGCTTGTAGTCCATCCATTTTTGTACCGCCACGTACCTCTCCCAAGCAATGATAGTCACGTGATGCAAAGTAACAAGGAAGAGTGAAGGAAGAAAGAAACGATTCACCGAATATAACATACAGGTAAGCTCAAGGGAAACTTGACCTAACATAAAAAAATCAATCGTGGCAGATGTCGGCATAGTTATAGCACCAACTAGAAGATCCGTAACGGCCATGCTTGACAGAAAAATGTTTGAGGGTTTTTGCAGCTCTTTTCTTTGCTTTATCGCTAGGATTATCAATGCGTTCAAAATAATGTAGGGAATGAAATCATGACTGTTGTGAGGCCTATAATCATGTAAAAACTAGCTGGGCCTCTGATTTCCCATGATCTGTTCGGTGCGTACCTGCAGTAAAACGTTGTGCTGGAACAATTTGTGGTTGTTTCGTTGCTATTCAGGTCCATGCTGTACATGAAGAATGTCTCTCAATTGTATTCAGGCTCGTTAAATAACCAACCACGTTTGTTGATCACATATCTTCAGCCATTCAGCTTTTTTACGCCTGTCTGCCGATTCCTTCAGTCAATCCTATGACGAAAGCCAGTATAATTATATCTAAAATAAGCTTGTGACAGTGTTAGGAATTAGCGCTCGCCCGCTCGCCCATGCGAGGTTGAAAGCGCTGAGCGAGTGCAAATCATTGATCACTCGCCGTTTGGTTAGTATGATTTTCATCTTTAGGAAATTATTTAAGTTTAATATTAATAAATATTCTTTTAATTTTCCATTTTGCTTATCTTTCGTGATGCCCGACTAATTTGCCAAGCTAATAAAACAAAACTCAGAGTTTCGAAATCAGACACAATAAAATGCGGATCCCTCGCAGTGAATTTACACAACGGTTGAATGTTTATGAAGCGATGTCTTGGTCTCTATTTGAGTCGGCATTTATTAGTGCCTGAGAACTGCAGATGGCACACGAGAGGAACAAGGATTTTGCTTGCTAGGAAATAAATCTGCATTGTCTCCGTTGATGTTATTGTTGCAGCATTTATTTGTTTCTTCGGAAGGGAAAAAAACGTTAGTCTTCCATGCACCAGCAAGTTTACAGTCACTCGCCTGAATGGCGAGTGACGTCAAAATTTAGTTTTCAACACTGTTTTGTTTTATGATGCATGTTCAGTCTCACTAAGTTCTCTTTCTTACTTGAATTTAAACCACATTCAAAAGGGAATAAAACGATTCAAGAAAAATATGCAGAGGTACAGATGATGCATTTTGCCACACAGATTTTTTTGGGATCCAAGTGGACAAATAGGTGGTAAGTCTGATGAGTATCGATGTTTAACTATACTTGCATGCAGCATTCTGGGAGGGTAGCAGTAGCACAGACTAGCGTTGTGCGTACACTTAGTCAAAGCCAAAAAAGCGAACCACATAGTGTAGAAAAGATCTTTGTTGGGCTCCAACAGCTGCTCTAGCTGCTGTTATCTATGCTCAATCAAAGGAAAATCGGCTTCAGGACATTAAAATGTTTCAATTATCATCACTTATCATTCAAAATTGCTTTACCTCTGGTTCTCGAGGTTAAACTTCAGTGATTGAGCCTAGAGAAACGGCCGTTTTCTTGAAAGGAACTGTTCATTTAGCCAAAAAGTCACATTGTGCGCAAGAGAAAAGAGAACAGTTCGTCTTTAGTTCTTAATTAATGTTGTTTGCGTGTGTCGCTGAATCCTTTTAAGATGACAACTCGCAAATCGAGAGGTCCATTATTTGAAGGGTAACTGTGTCCTTCAATTTAAATTTTATAGAACGTGATAGCACCGTCTTGAATTAAGTGCACACCTGGAAAATACCAAGAGCTTGGACTGTAAAAGTCGCAGAAACTAATTGGAAAAACAGTTTGTTGATGGCAAAGTAGTCTGGCAGCATGTAGGAGAAATGTATCTGTGTTTGCACGCTGTAATTGCGGGTTATGCAAATTTCCCCGTCCCGCCTTACAAACGATGACTTAACGAGCACAGGAGTGAATTTTAACGTCTTAAAATCCTCCAAAAGGCGAGTATAGGGCGACGGAAATATCAATATTATGATTTAAGCCGGAGGAAAGCAGCCGAGTGGACAAAAAGAAAAAAAGTGAGAATCGTTAAAAGTGTACTGAATCAGACATTCAATTTTATGAAAAGAACGTCTTTAGAGTATTGAAATAATATTTGTGATTCAAAATTCGGTCTTACCTCAAATTCGCGAAACCAGGATATAATGATTTCCCTCAAATAATTGTCCGCTATTTTGTTAGGGCTTGAAGATTTCGCCTCAGATCCACGTTCGTTCTTAATAGTAATACGGCAAGAAATTTGTCGCTGTATCATTTGACATGAAAGCTGCCATTATTTGAAGGTTAGCTGAGTCCTTACATTAAATAATCAGACAGGTCAAAAAGTGCAGCTTTGAATTAAGTGCACATTTGGAAAGTGCCAAAGGCTTTTAGTGTGAAAGTCTGCGAGACAAATTGGAGAAATAACTCTTTTCTCTCAAAGCGGATTTTGGCCGCCAACAAATTAGAGAGATCTTTTGGGTCGCCTAAGGTGAGAAATTTAATTGTTCGCATAGAACGTCTACATCTATAAGTAAATACAAAGTTTTTTCCCTTGTTTTTGGTAATGATTCATGTTCTCGTATTATATTCAAAATCATCTTATGGCACCTGCCAATTCTTTAGTTAAATTACCGACGGTGATCCTAGATATTTGGAAAGTAGTCGAAGCCCACCCCAATCGTTCTGAAGATTGTCGAAAATAATTAGAGACTTTTCGAACACTGTCGAAGATCACTCGAAATTATTGGAAGATATCCGAAGGGTGAAGAAGATCACTACAATGTTTCCTCGAAGATTGCTGAGCAATATTGCTAGGTTTGTAAATGCTTACGGAGTTTCGCAAGTTAATTGGAAAATCAAGGACACTATCTGCTGTCTAAATAGTCAATTACTGTTGGAAAGTAGCCGTAAATGGTCTATTTTTCTAAAAAATTTAGTCGCATGAATAAACCGTTCAAAAAATGTATTCCTAAATTATTTATTCCAATTTTTTCTCGAAATCATGTGATTACTACGAAAGTTTGTAAGTGCCATTCGACAACCGACATAGAATATCCGATATTTGGCATGCTACATCCGTCGTCCGACATCAGTCCTATTTCAGACTTCCCACACCCCACATCCTACATCCCACATGGCACATCCCACTTCCCACATCCCACGTCCCACATCCCACATCCCACATCCCACATCCCACATCTCACATCCCACATCCCACATCCCACATTCCACATCCCACATCCCACATCCCACATCAACCGTGATGATACATTTTCTTTACAGGCCAAACACTACACCTATTGGTCAAGATGGCAAAAATTTGACCTCACTTTAACGGCAACGTCTTCTAAAGAGCTCCTCTTTCTGTATAAAAGTAGGGGACGGTCTTTATACATCTCTCTTTGCAGTGGCTGATTTTCTATTAAATACTATTTGATCATAAGAATAAATATATTTCTTTCAAGATGAGGCACATACGCACGATATTCAATCGGCAAAAGTCTTTTGCCCGTTATTTTTTATTTTGTAGGGCCGAGATTCTTTCGCTAAAATTAAGTTCTAAGAAAATGTTGTCTAAAAGGTTATCTGGGTAACCTCTGTAGCGTAATCCACGTTGGAATTGAGTATTGTTTTCTTAAAGTGTGACGTTTGAAGGGTTGTTTGTCGAAACTCGCAAAGCCCTTGCCTTTGATAAAGCCTTTTCTGGCTCCTGTAGGGTGGCAAGAGGTGAAGTTGGTGTATTGGAATGAAGTTTTCGCCCACTTCGAGAATCGCGTCCTTTTTCAATCTTTCTCTATTGCATACGCATACAAATTTTGTATCCAGGGAAGTTGTTTCTGTTCCTGAAATTGCAGCTACGAATTTTATGGCTCTATGCTTGTTACTTGCTAGCTCTATAAACGTGTTTATTTCCTCTTTGTTTGATGAAATCCACAGAGAACAGACATCATCGATACATCTTTTCAAAGTGGGTGACTTTACGTCACTAGGGTTAATAATTTCTGTTTCTACCGCGGCCATAAGAATTTTGGGAGATGAAACTATCATTAGGTTAACGTGTATTTGAAGGTATTTTATTTCGTTAAAATGGAAAGAGTTTCCTTTAAGATCAGAGCCTAGGTATATCTCTAAGGTGGCGTAAAGGTTTGGGAGGTTTGTTTAGGTGCACTGTTTCGTTTGTTTGACATTCAGTGGTGATTTTTTCCTCCTGTGGGATATTAGTGTATAGGCTTGCAACAGCTCTGGCATTGTGTTTTTTGCCACCTTCGTTTTCTCTACCAAGTTTAGGAAATCTGTTGTATCTTAAAGATATGATTTCTGTACTTTAGCAACAGGCTGACGGAGATAGTCAACAAATGATGAGAATCATTCTGTTGAGCAGAATATGATAAGTTTTCTGACTGGGTTTGGTTTGTGAACCTTGGTAAGGGTATAGAAAAGTGGAATTAGTGGTGGATTTAGCAATGACGATGATAACAGAGCAAAGAACCGCGAGTTGCAGACAAAAAGCAACTAAGGTGCAGCTTTCAATTGATCAAGCTCCCTGGCATTTAACTGGATTATTCGACGGTATCGATGACAGTGTGCTTTTTTGACAATATTTGTATAATGAAATTTTACTCCAACACTTTCTTTCAAGAGATGTCAATATCAGAGATAAATCTATGTTTTGGATGAAGACCTCTATTAGAAAGAAAATGAATAAGAGATACAAAATTTCTGAAGGACGCAAAGTCATTAGGTGATCCTAAGAATTGAAAGCTGTCTAAAGAAACTACTGACATAGAGCTGAAGCTGTTTACTGGCAAAAATAAATAGAGGAGGAGCACCCAACCCAAATGAGTTTTGAAGATTAACAAATGAAGGAATTGGTCAATCTCTGATCCCAATGAGGAAGAGATAAAAAACCCGCGTAATAAAACAAACAAAACAATCAAACAAACATGTCTTAAACAAAGCTAAATGTTTCAATGGCTTTTTTGTAAATATTAGCGAAGATATCAACAATCAGCTAGATCCTCTGGACGTATCATCATCGCTAAACAGATATAATTGATTAGACAATATATAAGAGCCACTGCCCACAAATATGGACCAAACAACGGCACAAGCCGAAAAATCGATTTTGCTCATTTTTTGCCCAAAGATTGGCCCTAGCTAGAGAACAAACGGACCATAGTTAGTTTCTGCTAATGCAGCTTTTTTTGGAAGAAATTTGCGAAAAACGATTTCGCCCCGATTGAGCTCAAAATCTACTTCCAGTTTTGCTGAATTTTCTGGAAATTTGATTGCTTCGCACGTCGCACAACAGGTACTTGAGAATCTTTCAATGGTTTTTAGATTCAACTCAGGTCTTCATGGTATGACTGAGCGAAAAATAAAATAAATCGAAGCTAGTTTTGAGCCCGAAACGAGATCGAACAGAAACGCAAAATCTTGCAATGTGTTGCAAACGAATTATAGCACTAAAATATCACCATATTTTTCTATGGGCTATAACTTTAAATGCCATAAAAACACTTTCTACGGGCTAACTTTACACCCACCTGTTTGAAAATCAAAAAAAATCTCTGGGCAAATGGTTTTAAGTCGCCCGCCTTGGCCTGTGTTTTTCATAAATTTTCTCCTGAACCGCCGTGGGAATGTAAACAATTGCGTGACGCGGACGGTCACCCTGAATATATAATTCGTTTCCAACAAACTGCAGATGGCTATCTTAGAACATTTGGGTGAAAAAAGAAAAACATAATGGACCACTTTTAACTTAAATAATTTGAAAGGCATTGCTTTAGAAATTTCGTTAATTAAAAACGCCAATTAAAAGCAATTCACTTGGAGTTCGGGTGTTACCGCTATGTCGTTTTAAGCTGTCGTTCTTTCTTTGATCATTTTAATTACAAGAACGAGTTCTAGAAAGAAAATCGTTCTAAGTTCATTTGTTAAGCGTAATAACAAGTTGATATTGTTCGTTTGTAGCCTTACGTGATCTGAAGGAACGCTACAGTGATTAAATTTGTATTTGTTGATTTCGACGGATCGATTTCCGGTTAAGATGATTTTCGCAGAACATTCGAGCAATAATGGCAAAAATTAAGTTACCAAAAAAACCGCGTAGCATGGTTATATTTTGAACACAGTTAAGAAGAACTTATCGAGACTAAAGCTCTCAAGCTGACCCCGCGAGAGAAAATTGAACTTGAATGGCTCGATAGAAAACTAAGTTTGATCGAATGTCAGATAACGATCTGCACGTGAAGTTGAACTAGCGATGAAAAGATTATAGCCTACGGTAAAAGTATTTTTAATTAATTAAGTATTAACTTGTACTGTACAAAGAATTTTCCAGGAAATGCATTTGAATACTTGTAACAAATATTTCGTGACACAATAAAGCTTTGACCAGCGACCCTGCAAGACAGCGCGCGCGTGGCCAAATGTTTTTAAACTTTTTTGTATTTGTTTACACTGTCATCAGAGCACGAGAAGTCCGAACTAGTTTAGACAAGAAACTCAATGCTGAAGAGTTCTATTTCTGTCTCATGGAGAAACTATTTCTTCATGAGAAGTCGTGTATACGCATTTCTTTGTATTGACGTAATGAATTGAATAAAGAAATCACACTCGTGTACCCATATTTTTAGGTCTGATTAAGGAGTTCGAACGCTACCACCTTGGTTTTCTGTGAAGAACGAAATCTGGGAATAAGAGACAGTCACGTGATTAAACTGACTGCGAACGACTGGAAGGAATAGATTACTCTTCTTAGTTGCTAGCCTTCACTCATTGCATTCACTTTCATTTTAATTTTCTTTCCGGGTTTTCTAGCTGAGTTTGAGAATGGCCGTTTTCACACTAGAGACGGATAACCCGTCCATTACGGATAATTCGTCTTAGTGTGAAAACGGAACGGTGCTCATTTTAGACGGATAATCCGTCTATTTTTATCCGTCCGATTATCCGTCTATTTAGACGGATTATCCGTCTCTAGTGTGACAACGGCCAATATTGTGTAAAAACAAATTTTGTACACAGCTAGAAGAGTTGAGATGCCGTCACGCAATTAGTAGTTTATAGAATTTATGGTATTTCCACTTGACTTTATTTGTCAGTCAATGATTCAATTGCCATAAACTATAGAGGACTGGTTAAGTGTATCTCTAAAACTGTCACTGTATTGTAACTTATCAGTGAAATTAATAACTGAGCCATCTTGTGGAAATGAACAAGCGAGTTAAAAATTATTCACCTGAATCATTTCCTGGAGCAATGTAGTCACCTTCTTTATTAGGGATGTCGTGGGTGTTGCAATGCAAACGAAAAATATACATATATTTATACTAACTTAAACAAAAAAAAAACATTTTCCATTATTTTATCCAGACATTGTCTCAAAAATTGCTTTCATCGGATTGTTGGAGACGAATATTTACTCGAGAGTGACTATCGGCGTCACGCAATTGTTTACATTCCAACGGCGGATTTTGGGCAAAATCTATGAGAAACACAGGCCAAGGCGGGCGACTTAAAACCATTTGCCCAGAGATATTTTTTGATATCCTAACAGCTGGGTGTATATTTAACCCGTAGAAAGTGTTTTTATGGTATTTAAAGTTATAGCCCATAGAAAAATATGGCGATGTTTTAATGCAATAATTCGGTTGTAGCACATTGTAAAATTTTGCGTGTCTGTTTGATCTCGTTTCGGGCTCAAAACTAGCTTCGATTTATTTTATTTTTCGCTCAGTCATACCAGGAAGACCTGAACTAAATATAAAATCCATTGAAAGATTCTCAAGTAGCTGTTCTGCGAAGCGCGAAGCAATCAAATATTCGGAAAATTCAGCAAAACCGAAAGTAGGTTTTGAGCCCAATGGGGGCGAAATCGTTTTTGGCATATTTCTACCAAAGAAAGCTGTATTAGCAGAAACTAACTATGGTCCGTTTCTTTTCTTACTAGGACCTATCTATGGGCAAAATACAAGCGAAATCAATTTTTCGACTTGTGCCATTGATAGGCGATTTAGGTCGATTTTTATAGGCATTCACTCATAAAAATGGAATTCGAAACATTCTGTTTCTTTTGTGATGTACATTTCTGGTGCCAAGTTTGAGGAACACTGCTCCAATATTTCTAGACATATTCTTGAATCAGTATTTCACTGTTTAAGTGGAACTATTTATGATGTTATCACTTTCCTCATTTGCATCACAAAAGAAGCATGAACATCTCTAAAACGAAAAAAGATATTCCAAAAAGGAAAACACCATTCTTCTTTACTTTGAAAAGCGTTTCAAATAAGCAGCAATTATTTTTTACTTCATGAGCACATTAAAGTATTGAAATAATATTATATTTGTCATTTAAAATTTGGTCTTACCTCAGATTTGCTAAAGCCATATACAAAGATCGCTATCTTATTAGGAGTTAAGGATTTCATCAGAAATTCAGATTCTGTTCCTATATAGTCATACAACAAGAATATTTGTCGCTTTATCTTTTTAAATGGGATTAGGTAAGATTAAAAAGAACCAGATATTCCAAGCTGTCCATTATATGAAGTTCAGATGAATTCTTCTATTCAATGGTCATACAAGAAAAGTGCCACTTTGAATCAAGTCTACAGTTGAAAAGTGCCAAAGGCTTAGAGTGTGCAAGTCGTCGAGAGAAATTAAAAAATAGCATGTTTCTTTAGAAACGGACTTTGACCACTAACAAGTAGCGAGATCTTTTGGGCTGCGTAAACTAAGAAATTGAATGTCTTGCATAAACAGTTTACATCTACGTATGACTAGACAGTTTTTTCCTTGTTTTTGGTAATACTTCATTATCTTTTGTTATATTTAAAATCACCTTATAGCACTTGTCAAGTTTTTATTTATACTACCGATGGTGATCCGAGGTATTTCGAAGGTAGTCGAAGCTCACACGAATCGTTCCGAAGAAAGTCGCAAATAGTTAGAAGATTTCCAAACACTTTCGAAGATCACTCGCTATTTTTGAAAAATGTTTGTTCCCACCGGGAGTACCTTGCATTTAAAAGTAATGTTTTCATTTCAAGTGGAAAGAGTTTTTTTTAGAGTGCATGTATAGGAGGTTTGTTTAGGTGTACTGCTTCGTAATTTTGACTTACAATGGTGATTCCTTCCACCTGTGAAATATTACTTCATAGGCTTGCAACGGCACTAGCATTATTGTGTTCTTTGCCACTTTCGTTTTCGCTATAGAGTTTAAAAAATCTGTTGTATCTTTAAGGTATGATTTCTGACTTTAGCAATAGGCCGAAGGACGTAATCAACTAATGATGAGTTTTATTCTGTTGGGGTATCAAAGCCAAATATGAGGACTATTCGGACTGGGTTTGCTTTGTGAATCTTTGTAAGGGTATAGAAAAGTGGAATTCGTGGTGGATTTGGCAAAGATGATGATAACAAGTCAGCCTTCTAATACTCATAACTCTGGTTCTATTGACTCGCACATCTGTGTTTGCTGTCTTCAAAGTACCATAAGTCGTTGGATATTTAGCAACTTAGGAGGGACTTTGATCAAGCTCCCTAGCATTTAACTGGGTTATTTGACGATATCGACGATAGTGTGGCTTTTTGGCAATGTGTGTATAATGTAACTTTACACCACAACCTTCAGCTACCTTCTTTCAAGAGATGTCGTGATCAGAGTTACATCTCTTCCTTGGATCAACACCTTCTATTAGAAAGTAAAAGAATAAGAGATATAAACTCCTGAAAGACGCAAAGTCATGGGGTTATCCTAAGAAATGAAGGTTGGCTAAAAAGACTACAAAAGCTGCTCAGTGGCAAAAATTATTAGAGGAAGCATGCAAGCGAAATGAATATGGAGATTGACAAATCAAGTCTTGAAAAACACAAGGCCAAAACCATTGGTGCAATTTCTGGTCCCTCTGAGGAGATAATAACCCCTGAATTAAATAAAGCTGAGTGTTTCAGTGCCTTTTTAGTAAACATTAGCGAAGACCTCAACAATCAACAAGATCTTCTGGAATTATCATCTCTAAACATATTCAATTGATTGGACAATGCATCAAAATGGACTTCGAAACATCTATACAAAATAGAAATGGAGAGCGACTGGATAAATAATCCCAAACAGTTAAAGAGAACATTAGATGCTTTTGCTTCCCTTAGGTACTGTCTCCCAAATGACTGAAATGTTTGTAGTGCCGTCTACCCTGTTCCTCGCAATTTTCAAAATCCTTTCTCAAATTAAGTCGCTGTTTAGAGGTGCTTCGTGCGGGGCCCCGAGATGTTCGGTGGTCTTCGAACCGTTCCATGACAGGTACCGGTTGACGTATCTCTCACGGAGTGTCGCTGGAATCACAAGATTTGGATCGTAGTTGATTAATTTAACGGTGTTGTAGAAACCAATTCCCTATCTAGTTCCCAAAGTTACGTTCATTTATGCTGTCTTTCGCCGTATTCCCGAATCATCAAGTAAATGTCGACTTTCATCGTCTGTTCCGTATTTCAATGTTATTTCCAGTGTTTTAATTAGTTGTTCCGCTTTTAGTGTAATATTCTTCTACCATTTTATTTTAGAAACCGCTGGCAGTGACATGTTTAGTTAAGAGTTCGAGTCGTCCAGAAATCAACCCGACTCCTTTACGTCCCAAAATTATTGCTGGTGCGTTGGTTACAGGTGTTATTTCAGGTTTAGCTAACTGCATCTCCGTTATCTGGAAGACTGTCTTACCTCGCTGTACATTAAACGCCGTCTTCGACATGAGCCGTTGCGTTTGTTTCCACGGTGGACAAAGGTCGCTGCAGATGTAATGCATCTAAGTAGCTGCTGTTTGTATCAAGGGTTGGGGCAGACAAAGACCTTTTCAACATAACCACGTTGGGTGTTCCATGAACAGAATATAAAGCATCAGCTAGATTGCAAGATACTGATCTTTTGAGACGTTCCATACGTTTTTCTAATTTGGGAAGCTCTAAAGACCTAATTGAATGCTTTCTCCTGAAATATTGAGCAGCACCAACTGCTGACTGTATTGCTTTAGGCTTTGTCAACCCCAACAGCTCTCGAATAGCGTTTCTAAAACGTTGGTCTCTATAACAGTAAAGCAGCGGATTAACTAGAGAGTTAATCTGCCCAAACATCTGTGTAAACTGGAAAGCGACATTTGTGCGAAAGACTGGCACAGCATTTCCTAAGATAGCAAAAACTAACACGGGGATAAACGAGGATATAAACGCAGCGGTTAGCAATCCAGTTGTCTTGGCAACTTTAGATTCCAGTTTTTGTTTAATTAGGACGTCGATTTGAGAGATATCGTTTAGCTTCCGATCGCGTATTCCAAGGTAAACTTTCCGATAAAAGAATACAACAAGAAAAAGACAAACAGTTTCCACAGCGGTCCGCCCGGTTAAAAAGCCGTTCAAAATCTTAGGATCCACAACGATCGCTGTCGTTATAAAGTTTGCAGTCGCTAGGAAGATCGCTGAGAGCCAGGTAGCTATCGCAATCTTTTTGAGGCGGCCATTTGTGATGATACGCTTGTAGTCCATCCATTTTTGTACCGCCACGTACCTCTCCCAAGCAATGATAGTCAAGTGATGCATAGTAGCTCCGAAGAGTAAAGGAAGGAAAAAAAGATTCACCGAATATAACATACAAGTAAACTCAGGCGAAACTTGACCTAATGTAAAGAAATCAACAGTGGCAGATGTCGGCATAACTATGGCACCAACTAGAAGATCCGTAACGGCCAGGCTTGACAACAGAATGTTTGAAGGTTTTTGCAGCTCTTTTCTTTGCTTTATCGCTAAGATTATCAATGCGTTCAAAATAATGGTCGGGAGTGAAACCATGACTGTTGTGAGGCCTATGATCATGTAAAAACTGGTTGGGCCTCTGATTTCCCGTAATATGTTTGGTGCGTACCTGCAATAAAACGTTGGGCTGGAACAATTTGTGGTTGATTCGTTGCTATTCAGGTCCATGCTGTACATGGAGAATATCTCTCAGTTGTATTCAGGACCGTTAAATAACCAACCACGTTTGTCGATCACATATGTTGTTCAGCTATTCAGCCTCTTTACGCCTGTCCACCGATTCCTTCAGTCAATCCTATGACGAAAGCCGGTATAATTATCTCTAAAATGAGCTTATGAAAGTATTAGGAATGAGCGCTCGTCCGCTCGCCCATGCGAGTTTGGAAGCGGCGAGCGAGTGCAAATCACTCATCACTCGCCGTTTGGTTGGTATGATTTCATCTTTTGGAAATTATTTAAGCTTAATATTAATAAAAATTCTTTTAATTTTCCATTTTGCTAATCTTTCGTAATGCCCGACTAATTTGTATGGGTAATCATACGGTTTCGAGTTCAATTTGGAATTAATTTGCACGAGTGAGTTTTTGAAAAACTCACAAGTGGAAATTAATTCCAAATTGAACGAGAAAAACCGTATGATTACTTCTTAATAATACTAACATGAAAAAATTGGCCTGGAGGAAGTGCCGGAAGATCTTTCTTGAAGGCATTTTTTCTCATTCGAGAAAACTTTTTTCGAAGTTTCCGCACAATATTTTTGTCATCAGTTTACGTGATATCATTGGCTTAGAAAATTTCCTATTGACTTTCAGCCAATCATAATCCAGAATTACGATGTATAATTTGCACTAGCGTTACACTTTTTTCACTGGTGTTACACTCGAACTGCACTGCTGTCAGCCAATTAGAATCGAGTAATATTTTCATGTATATTATTAGCCTATAAAACAAAACTCAGGGTTTCGAAATTAGACACAATGAAATGCGACTCCCTCGCAGTGAAATTACGCAACGGTCGAATGTTTATGAAGCGATTTCTTGGTCTCTATTTGAGCTGGCATTTATTAGTGCGTGAGAACTGAGATGGCACACTAGAGGAACAAGGATTTTGCTGGCTAGGAAATAAATCTCCATTGTCTCCATTGATGTTATTAACGGCTGCAGCATTTATTTTTTCTTCGGAAGGGAACAAACGTTAGTCTTCCATGTACCGGCAAGTTGAGAGTCACTCGCCTGAATGGCAAGTGATGTCAAAATTTAGTTTTAAACACTTTTATGTTTCATGAGGCATGTTCAATCTTACTAAGCTGTCTTTCTTACTTGAATTTAAACCACATCCAAAAGGGAATAAAACGATTTAAGAAAAAAAAAATGCAGAGGTACAGATGATGTGTTTTGCAAAAAAGATGTTTTGGGATCTAAATGGACAAATAGGTGACAAGTCTGGTGAGTATCGATGTGTAACTACACTTGCATGCAGCATTCTGGGAGGTAGCAGTAACACAACCTAGCGTTGTGTGTACAATCAAGGCCAAAAACGCAAACCACATAGTGTAGAAAAGATCTTTGTTGGGCTTCAACAGCTGCTTTAGCTGCTGTCGAGTCAATCAAAGGAATATCGGTTTCAGGACATTAAAATATTTCAATTATCATCACTTATCATTCAAAATTGCTTTACCTCTGGTTCTCGAGGTTAAACTTCAGTGATTGAGCCTAGAGAAACGGCCGTTTTCTTGAAAGGAACTGTTCATTTAGCCAAAAAGTCACATTGTGCGCAAGAGAAAAGAGAACAGTTCGTCTTTAGTTCTTAATTAATGTTGTTTGCGTGTGTCGCTGAATCCTTTTAAGATGACAACTCGCAAATCGAGAGGTCCATTATTTGAAGGGTAACTGTGTTTTGTGTTTTTGTAACTGAGCTTGGACTGTAAAAGTCGCAGAAACTAATTGGAAAAACAGTTTGTTGATGGCAAAGTAGTCTGGCAGCATGTAGGAGAAATGTATCTGTGTTTGCACGCTGTAATTGCGGGTTATGCAAATTTCCCCGTCCCGCCTTACAAACGATGACTTAACGAGCACAGGAGTGAATTTTAACGTCTTAAAATCCTCCAAAAGGCGAGTATTGGGCGACGGAAATATCAATATTATGATTTAAGCCGGAGGAAAGCAGCCGAGTGGACAAAAAGAAAAAAAGTGAGAATCGTTAAAAGTGTACTGAATCAGACATTCAATTTTATGAAAAGAACGTCTTTAGAGTATTGAAATAACATTTGTGATTCAAAATTCGGTCTTACCTCAAATTCGCGAAACCAGGATATAATGATTTCCCTCAAATAATTGTCCGCTATTTTGTTAGGGCTTGAAGATTTCGCCTCAGATCCACGTTCGTTCTTAATAGTAATACGGCAAGAAATTTGTCGCTGTATCATTTGACATGAAAGCTGCCATTATTTGAAGGTTAGCTGAGTCCTTACATTAAATAATCAGACAGGTCAAAAAGTGCAGCTTTGAATTAAGTGCACATTTGGAAAGTGCCAAAGGCTTTTAGTGTGAAAGTCTGCGAGACAAATTGGAGAAATAACTCTTTTCTCTCAAAGCGGATTTTGGCCGCCAACAAATTAGAGAGATCTTTTGGGTCGCCTAAGGTGAGAAATTTAATTGTTCGCATAGAACGTTTTCTCGAAAGGAACTGTTGATTTAGCCAAAAAGTCACATCCTGCGCAAGAGAAAAGGGAACAGTTCTTCTTTAGTTCTTAATGTTGTTTGCATGAGTCGCTGAATCCTTTTAAGATGACAACTCGCAAAGTCCATTATTTGAAGGGTAACTGTGTCCTTTAATTAAAATTTATTATAGAACGTGATAGCACCGTTTTGAATTAAGTGTACACCTGGAAAATACCAAGAGCTTTGACTGTAATAGTCGCAGAGACTAATTGGAAAAAACTGTTTGTTGATGGCAAAGGAGTCTGGTTGCTAATATGTAGGAAAAGAGTTTCTGTGTTTGCACGCTGTAATTGCGGGTTATATAAATTTCGGCGTCCTACCTTACAAACGATATCTTGACGTGCACAGGAGTGAAATTTAACGTCTTAAAATCCTCCAAAAGGCGAGTATAGGGCGGTTGGAATATCAATATTATGATTTAAGCCGGAGGAAAGCAGCCTAGTGGATAAAAATAAAAAAGTAAAAATCAACAAAAGCATACTGAATCACACATTCAATTATAAGAAAAGAAATTCTTTAGAGCATTGACGTAATATTTGTGATTCAAAATTTGGTCTTACCTCAGATTCGCGAAAGCAGAATACAATGATTTCCCTCAAATGATTGTCCGCTATCTTGTTAGGGCTTAAAGATTTCGCCTGAAATCCACATTCGCTCTTATATAGTAATACAGCAAGAACATATTTCGCTGTATCAGTTAAGTGTCATTTGACATGAAAGCTGCCATTATTTGAAGGTTAGCTGAGTCCTTCCATTAAATGATCAAACAGGTCAAAAAGTGCAGCTTTGAATTGAGTGCCTATTTGCAAAGTGCCAAAGGCTTTTAGTGTAAAAGTCGTCGAGACAAATTGGAAAAATAACTCTTTTTTCTCAAAGCAGATTTTGGCCGCCAACAAATTATAGAGATCTTTTGGGCTGCCTCAAGTAAGGTGAGAAATTTAACGGCTGACATAAACAGTCTACATCTACAAGTAAATACAAAGTTTTTTCCTTGTTTTTGGTAATGGTTCATCTTCTCGTATTATATTCAAAATCATCTTATGGCACCTGCCAATTAATTAAATTACCGATGGTGATCCGATATATTTGGAAAGTAGTCGAAGGTCACTCCAATCGTTCCGGTGATAGTCGAAAATAATTGGAAGATTTTCGAACACTGTCGAAGATCACTCGAAAATCTTGGAAGATATCCGAAGGGTGAAGAAGATCACTACAAGGTGTCCTCGAAGTTTGCTCTACAATATCGCTAGGTTTGCAATACTTATGGAGTTTCCCAAGTTAATTGGAAAATCAAAGACACTACCAGCAGCCGTAAATGGTCTATTTTTTCTAAAGCACTTACTCGCATAAATAAATTGTTCAAAAAATTTATTCCTGAGTTATTTATTCCCATTTGTTCTCGAAATCATGTGATTATTACGAAAGTTTGTAAGCCGGCCATTCGACAACCGACATAGAATATCCGATATTTGACATGCTACATCCGTCATCCAACATCAGTCCCATTTCAGGCATCCGAAATCTCCCATCCCAGATCCCACATCCCACCTCCCACATGCGACATCCCACATCCACGTGATGGTACATTTTGTTTACAGGCCAAACTCTACACCCATTGGTCAAGATGGCAAAACTTTGACCTTACTCTAACGGCTAAGTTTTTTAAAGATCTCCCCTTTCTGTGTAAAAGCAGGGGAGGGTCTTTATACATCTTTGTTATTAGAGGCTGATTTTGTATTAAATACTATTTGCCTATAAGAATATATTGTAGGGCCGAGATTCTTTCGCTAAAATTAACTTTTGACAAAATCTTGTCGGGTTATCTGGGTAACCTCTGTCGCGTAATCTACGTTCAAATTGTGTTGTATTTTCTTTAAATGTACCGTTTGAAGAATTGCTTGTCAAACTCGTAAAGCCTTTGCCTTTGATAAAGCCTTTTCTGGCGCCTGTAGAGTGGTAAGAGGTGAAGAGGGTTTCGCATAGTTTGAAGTTTTTGCCCACTTCGAGAATGACGTCCTTTTTCAATCTATCTCTATTGCATACGCATACAAATTTTTTATCCAGGGAAGTTGTTTCTGTTCCTGAAATTGCAGCTACGAATTTTATGGCTCTATGCTTGTTACTTGCTAGCTCTATAAACGTGTTTATTTCCTCTTCGTTTAATAAGATCCACAGAGAACAGACATCATCGATACATCTTTTCAAAGTGGGTGACTTTACGTCACTAGGGTTAATAATTTCTGTTTCTACCGCGGCCATAAGAATTTTGGGAGATGAAACTATCATTAGGTTGACGTGTATTTGAAGGCATTTTATTTCGTTAAAATGGAAAGAGTTTCCTTTAAGATCAGAGCCTAGGTATATCTCTAAGGTGGCGTAAAGGTTTGGGAGGTTTGTTTAGGTGCACTGTTTCGTCTGTTTGACATTCAGTGGTGATTCTTTCCTCCTGTGGGATATTAGTGTATAGGCTTGCAACAGCTCTGGCATTGTGTTTTTTGCCACCTTCGTTTTCTCTACCAAGCTTAGGAAATCTGTTGTATCTTAAAGATATGATTTCTGTACTTTAGCAACAGGCTGACGGAGATAGTCAACAAATGATGAGAATCATTCTGTTGAGCAGAATATGATAAGTTTTCTGACTGGGTTTGGTTTGTGAACCTTGGTAAGGGTATAGAAAAGTGGAATTAGTGGTGGATTTAGCAATGACGATGATAACAGAGCAAAGAACCGCGAGTTGCAGACAAAAAGCAACTAAGGTGCAGCTTTCAATTGATCAAGCTCCCTGGCATTTAACTGGATTATTCGACGGTATCGATGACAGTGTGCTTTTTTGACAATATTTGTATAATGAAATTTTACTCCAACACTTTCTTTCAAGAGATGTCAGTATCAGAGATAAATCTATGTTTTGGATGAAGACCTCTATCAGAAAGAAAATGAATAAGAGATACAAAATTTCTGAAGGACGCAAAGTCATTAGGTGATCCTAAGAATTGAAAGCTGTCTAAAGAAACTACTGACAGAGAGCTGAAGCTGTTTACTGGCAAAAATAAATAGAGGAAGAGCACCCAACCCAAATGAGTTTTGAAGATTAGCAAACGAAGGAATTGGTCCAATCTCTGATCCGAATGAGGAAGAGATAAAAACCCGCGTAATAAAACAAACAAAACAATCAAACAAACACGTCTTAAACAAAGCTAAGTGTTTCAATGGCTTTTTTGTAAATATTAGCGAAGATATCAACAATCAGCTAGATCCTCTGGACGTATCATCATCGCTAACCAGATACAATTAATTAGACAATATATAAAAATGGAATTCGAAACATTCTGTTTCTTTTGTGATGTACATTTCTGGTGCCAAGTTTGAGGAACACTGCTCCAATATTTCTAGACATATTCTTGAATCAGTATTTCACTGTTTAAGTGGAACTATTTATGATGTCATCACTTTCCTCATTTGCATCACAAAAGAAGCATGAACATCTCTAAAACGAAAAAAGATATTCCAAAAAGGAAAACGCCATTCTTCTTTACTTTGAAAAGCGTTTCAAATAAGCAGCAATTATTTTTTACTTCATGAGCACATTAAAGTATTGAAATAATATTATATTTGTCATTTAAAATTTGGTCTTACCTCAGATTTGCTAAAGCCATATACAAAGATCGCTATCTTATTAGGAGTTAAGGATTTCATCAGAAATTCAGATTCTGTTCCTATATAGTCATACAACAAGAATATTTGTCGCTTTATCTTTTTAAATGGGATTAGGTAAGATTAAAAAGAACCAGACATTCCAAGCTGTCCATTATATGAAGTTCAGATGAATTCTTCCATTCAATGGTCATACAAGAAAAGTGCCACTTTGAATCAAGTCTACAATTGAAAAGTGCCAAAGGCTTAGAGTGTGCAAGTCGTCGAGAGAAATTAAAAAATAGCGTGTTTCTTTAGAAACGGACTTTGACCACTAACAAGTAGCGAGATCTTTTGGGCTGCGTAAACTAAGAAATTGAATGTTTTGCATAAACAGTTTACATCTACGTATAACTAGACAGTTTTTTCCTTGTTTTTGGTAATACTTCATTATCTTTTGTTATATTTAAAATCACCTTATAGCACTTGTCAAGTTTTTATTTATACTACCGATGGTGATCCGAGGTATTTCGAAGGTAGTCGAAGCTCACACGAATCGTTCCGAAGAAAGTCGCAAATAGTTAGAAGATTTCCAAACACTTTCGAAGATCACTCGCTATTTTTGAAAAATGTTTGTTCCCACCGGGAGTACCTTGCATTTAAAAGTAATGTTTTCATTTCAAGTGGAAAGAGTTTTTTTTAGAGTGCATGTATAGGAGGTTTGTTTAGGTGTACTGCTTCGTAATTTTGGCTTACAATGGTGATTCGTTCCACCTGTGAAATATTACTTTATAGGCTTGCAACGGCGCTAGCATTATTGTGTTCTTTGCCACTTTCGTTTTCGCTATAAAGTTTAAAAAATCTGTTGTATCTTTAAGGTATGATTTCTGACTTTAGCAATAGGCCGAAGGACGTAATCAACTAATGATGAGTTTTATTCTGTTGGGGTATCAAAGCCAAATATGAGGACTATTCGGACTGGGTTTGCTTTGTGAATCTTTGTAAGGGTATAGAAAAGTGGAATTCGTGGTGGATTTGGCAAAGATGATGATAACAATTCAACCTTCTAATACTCATAACTCTGGTTCTATTGACTTGCACATCTCTGTTTGCTGTCTTCAAAGTACCATAAGTCGTTGGATATTTAGCAACTTAGGAGGGACTTTGATCAAGCTCCCTAGCATTTAACTGGGTTATTTGACGATATCGACGATAGTGTGGCTTTTTGGCAATGTGTGTATAATGTAATTTTACACCACAACCTTCAGCTACCTTCTTTCAAGAGATGTCGTGATCAGAGTTACATCTCTTCCTTGGATCAACACCTTCTATTAGAAAGTAAATGAATAAGAGATATAAACCCCTGAAAGACGCAAAGTCATGTGGTGATCCTAAGAAATGGGGGTTGGCTAAAAAGACTACAAAAGCTGCTTAGTGGCAAAAATTATTAGAGGAAGCATGCAAGCGAAATGAATATGGAGATTGACAAATCAAGTCTTGAAAAACATACATACATACATACATACATACATACATACATAAACTTTATTTAAGCTCGAATTTCAGAGTAGCTTGACCAGCTAATATTTCCGAGCAACAAAATATTTGATAACGAAAAATTAAAATAGAAATTGCTATTTACATATTTACAATTGACTTATGTTGAAATTGCTATTTACATATTTACAATTGACTTATGTTAACTAATTATAAAATTGTCATTTACATGTTTTATGAATTGGTTTTACTGATGTGCTTTTTGAAGTCTGAGAAGTTACATAACCTTATAAAATTGGGAAGAGAATTCCATTTTTTTGTTGCCAGATAAGTAAAGGAGTGGAGACCAAAAGTTGTAGTTTTAGGTTTGGGCATTTCCAGTATATAGTTTCCACGCATGTTGTATGAAGTAGAACGGAACGAGAACATGTTTCTCATATAGGCCGGATAGCTAGTGAAAAATAGACTTTTGTACAAGGTAGTAAGGAATTTACAGATGCGTTGATCATGAAGTTGGAGACAGTTTACCTTGTCTAGCAGCACATTACAAGGCGATTCAAAATCGCTCAGAATGAATCTCAGAATCCTTTTGTTAAGAGCTTCTATTTTGTCCCTGTTGTTTGCACTGCAAAAGTGCCAAACTGTCGAGCAATAATCAAAATGAGGGAGTATGTAGGCCTTATACAGTTTCACTAAAATGTCTTTGGAAATAAGGTTTCTGAACCTAAGCATTACATTAAACTGGTTGTTGACTTTTTTGCAAAAAGAGATATGTAATTGTGAAAATTTAAATTGTTATCAATGTTCATTCCCAAAATGTCAATTGAGTCCTTTGTAGGAAACGAGAAGGTGTGTTCCGATTTTCCCAGGATCAAAGCCTGATGTTTGCTTTCATTGGCCAACATTCCATTTTGCCGGTACCACCGGTTTGCTGTCTCGACTGCGTTACGCATGCGCCCATCTAGCGCAACAGGATCACTGTCCGATGAATATATTTGGTGATCGTCTGCATAAGCATTTAACTTAACATCCCCGCAAAACAAGAAAATGTCATTTATGAAAATATTGAAAAACATGGGACCGAGGACGCTTCCCTGAGGCACGCCTCGTCTTGCATGTAACCACTCTGAAAAAGTATCCCCTATCTTGACCCTCTGATTCCTTGAGGAAAGGTAGTCCTTAATCAGGACACAACTTGCCTGGTCCAATCCGTAGGCTTTGAGCTTCGCAAGAAGAAGAGAGTGTTGGATTACATCAAACGCCTTTGACAAGTCCATAGATACAACTGCCACAGTGTCCCCTTGATCTCTCATCCTTCTCCATTCCTCCGTCATGCATAGCAGGGAAGTTTCACAGCTGTGAAATTTCCTATAAGAGCTGATATAGTCCGATAGAATCAAGCTATAGAAATCACCAAGTTGCGCTGCCAGGAGTCTTTCAAATATATTATTTAGCGCAGGAAGTACAGTAACCGGCCTGTAATTTGCTTTATTTAGTTCATCGTCCTTTTTGAATAGTGGTGTAATCTGTCCCATCTTCCAAGATGCCGGATACCTACTCTGATCAATAGAGCAGTTGAATAGCACTGTTAGCGGCTTGGCGATCGCAGAAGCAGAATCCTTAATCAGCCTGGGTGGTAACATGTCGTACCCACATGCTTTACGCGTATTCATGTGTTTAAGCATTTCTTCTACCAACACCATGTTCGTGTGATGAAAGCTAAACTGTTCTGGTGCATGTCTTTGCGCATTACGAATTACCAAAATACTCGGATGATTCACGAAGTCTTCTCCAAAATCACTTTCCTTTACATCATCAGCATTTTCCGTTACCTTGACGAAGTGATTGTTCATGAACTCCGCAATCTGTTTCTTGTTTGTGATGGGAACTTCATTTTCCTTAAGAACTATGTCATTTGCTTGTTTAGTTTTACTGTTTAAGAAGGGGCGATATGTATCCCAGAATTCACGCGGATTCTCACGCCCACCTTCCGATTTCTTTTTGAAGTGTTCTTTTATCGCTTTCCGTCTGAGAGACGTGCATTTGTTTCTTTGCCGTTTATACAGCTCGTAATTACAATCCGTGCGATCCCGCATGAATATTTTCCACAACTTGTTGCGATGCCTAATTGCCTTGCGCCAAGCTTCTGTCATGTACGGCACCTGGTTTCCTCTGATGTGTGTTTGTTTTACGGGGGCGTGCTCATCAAGAATGTCCGAGTACAATTGTTCAAACGCGTAAAGCTTGTCGTCAATATGTCGTCAAAACACAAGGCCAAAACCATTGGTGCAATTTCTGGTCCCTGTGAGGAGATAATAACCCCTGACTTAAATAAAGCTGAGTGTTTCAGTGCCTTTTTAGTAAACATTAGCGAAGACCTCAACAATCAACAAGATCTTCTGGACGTATCATCTCTAAACATATTCAATTGATTAGACAAGGCATCAAAATAGACTTCGAAACACCTATACAAAATAGAAATGGAGAGCGACTGGATAAATAATCCCAAGCAGTTAAAGAGAAAAGCAGTTAAAGAGAACATAAGATGCTTTTGCTTCCCTTAAATACTACCTCCCAAATGACTGAAATGTTTGTAGTGCCGTCTACCCTGTTCCTCGCAATTTTCAAAATCCTGTCTCAAATCAAGTCGCTGTTCAGAGGTGCTTCGTGCGGGGCCCCGAGATGTTCGGTGGTCTTCGAACCGTTCCATGACAGGTACCGGTTGACGTATCTCTCACGGAGTGTCGCTGGAGTCACAAGATTTGGATCGTAGTTGATTAATTTAACGGTGTTGTAGAAACCAATTCCCTATCTAGTTCCCAAAGTTACGTTCATTTGTGCTGTCTTTCGCCGTATTCCCGAATCATCAAGTAAATGTCGACTTTCATCGTCTGTTCCGTATTTCCAATGTTATTTCCAGTATTTTAATTAGTTGTTCCGCTTTTACTGTAACATGCTTCTACCATTTTATTTTTGAAACCGCTGGCAATGACAGGTTTGGTTAAGAGTTCGAGTCGTCCAGAAATCAACCTGACTCCTTTACGTCCTAAAATTATTGCTGGTGCGTTGGTTACAGGTGTTACTTCAGGTTTAGCTAACTACATCTCCGTTATCTGGAAGACTGTCTTACCTCACTTTACATTAAACGCCGCCTTCGACATGGGTCGTTGCACTTGTTTCCACAGTGGATAAAGGTCGCTGAAGATGTAAGGCATCTAAGTAGCTGCTTCATGTGTAAGGGGTTGGGAAAGACAAAGACCTTTTCAACTTAACCTCATTGGGTGTTCCATGAATAGAATATAAAGCACCAGGTAGATTGCAAGATACTGATCTTTTCAAGCGTTTGGTTCGTTTTTCTAATTTGGGAAGCTCTAAAGACCTAAATGAATACTTTCGCCTCGAAAATTGAGCGGCACCAACTGCTGACTGTATTGCTTGAGGCTTTTTCAACCCCAGCAGCTCCCGAATAGCGTTCCTAAAACGTTGGTCTCTATAACAGTAAAGCAGCGGGTTAAACAGAGAGTTTATCTGGGCGAATTTCTGTGTAAACTGGAAAGCGGCATTTGTACGAATGACTGGAACAGCATTTCCTAAGATAACAAAAATAAAAATGGGGATAAACGAGGATATAAACGCAGCTGTTAGCAAACCAGCTGTCTTGGCAACTTTAGACTCCAGTTTTTGTTTAATAAGGACGTCGATTTGAGAGATCTCGATTAGCTTCCGATTGCGTATTCCGATGTAAACCGTTCGATAAAAGTATGCAACAAGAAATAAACAAACAGTTTCTACAGCAATCCATCCGGTCATAATGCGGTTCAAAATTCTACGATCCGCAACGACCAATGTCGTAGTATAGTATGCAACCGTTGGGAAGATCACTGAGAGCCAGCCACCTATCGCAATCTTTTTGAGGCGGCCATTTGTGATGATTTGCTTGTAGTCCATCCATTTTTGTACCGCCACGTACCTCTCCCAAGCAATGATAGTCAAGTGATGCATAGTAGCTCCGAAGAGTAAAGGGAAGAAGAAAAGATTCACCGCATATAACATACAAGTAGACTCAAACGAAGCTTTGCGAAAGGTAAAAAAATCAATAGTGGCAGATGTTGGCATAACTGTAACGCCAGCTAGAAGATCCGTAACAGCCAGGCTTGACAAAATAATATTTGAAGGTTTTTGAAGCTCTTTTTTTCGCTGTATAGCCAGGATGACGGATCCGTTCAAAATAATGGTGGGAAATGACGCCATGACCGACACAAGGCCTAAAATCAAGTAAAAAGGTGAGCCTCTGACTTCCCATGATACGTTCGGTGCGTTCCTGCAATAAAACGTTGAGGTGGATGAATTGATGACTGTTTTGTTGCTATTCTGATCCATGCCGTAAATCTCGTTTGGAGGCAGGTACCGTAAATAACCAACAACCTCGCAATCTTCAGTTTCAGCTCTTACGTCGTCTGTCTGCGATTCCTTCAATTAATCCTATGAGGAGTAAAATTAAAATAGCTATAATTATCTTTAAAATAAACTCATGTTTCTTGACTCCCGTTCCATGAAAATAATATGTCTTTCTTGCTTAAAAGTAAATCATACTCTAAAGGGACCCAGGACTAATGTCAATGAAACAACTCAAGAGAAAGGTATACAAAGGTACCGATGTTGTATTTTGTGACACAGATCTTTTCTTTTTTCGTTGAGCATGGTGACTTAATGGACAAATAGGCAATATGTCTAATAAATGTAGGATATTTAATGACACTTGTATGCAGCATAATGTTCTTCTTCATATGGTAAAGTCTGCATGCGAGCCAAGTGGCCCATCAGGCCGGAGCTTATCCCGGTTTCTGTAGCATGAAGCAACTAGGAGTATTTCTACTCCCCCCTGGATGGGATGCTAGTCCATCGCAGGGTTACCGCCAGCATTAAGTTCGCCGGTACCCATTTATACACCTGAGTGGAGAGAGGCACTGTGAGAGTAAAGTGTCTTGCCCAAGAACACAACACAATGTCCCCGGCCAGGGCTCGAACCCGGACCGCTCGATCCGGAGACGAGCGCACTAACCAGGAAGCCACCGCGCCTCCCCTCTTCTTCATGTAGCACTGACTATTTGTCCTGGGTTTCTGATCTTTTTTTTTTTTTTCATAATAAAGTTATGACGAGCATTGACCTTACAAATAAGAGATAGTCTGCCCATGTTCTTTTTGTGTTGCAGCTTTTGCGTCAGATAACCGAAAGGTTTTGTTGTACCTAGGCTCAATTACGAGCCGCTGTTCGAGAAAGGAGCCCGCGCTCCAGCGTGGACCGGACTCGAGAGAGCGGCGGAAATCGAGCTTCTAGTGAACCAGTGTACCAGTATTTTGGTTTGGGACTACAGTGGTGCGATCATGACTTGAGAGGCCTGAAGTTCTCATTTTTTTTAAAGGGAAGCTAATTAGACTTTTCTTGAAGTTGAGGCATTTTAATGTAACGAGAAATGATTTAACCTTTCTTGTCTCAAATTCAGACTCAAAAGCCCAAAGTTCAACTCAAAGTTCAAATTGATCTTTAATAGTCTTGAAGTCTTTATATAAACCTACATTATTAATATAAATTGTCGGGGATTTGACTATTACCGTCACGGATTTGAGAAAACGCCGTTAATATAGTCTTTAAGTCATCCCGGATTTAACTCTACCGCCACGGATGCTATGTTTTTCTGTCACGTGTACGTCACGGGTCTGTCAAGGAAAAAGTGCTGATCTAAGGTAAATACTCGATAATTACTACTAGTAAATAGTCTGTGAAGACCTTGCCAGAATATTTGTTCGAGACAACGAGAACAATAGTGAACGACCAGCTACTCTCTCAAAAAGAGAAGTTTTGATAAATTTAGAATCTCATAAGAAAAGTTAAGAGTTGTGTCTGTAAAGTATTTACTAAAAAAGGAACCTTAAGTTTGGATCCAAAGATAATTGTGAATGAACTCGAGGATTTTCACCCAAGCTTGTACGGCAGCAAGAGTAACTAGACTAAACGTTGCAAATTAATTCCTTCGACATTTGGATATCCCCAAACTCTCGCCGGATAAAGCACCCACTTGTGAAGGGAAGCTAACCATGAAAGAAGTGATACTGATATGTTGAATCCTGCGGAGTGCAGGAAACTGCCTTAAGCACAACAATGGTTACCGCTTTCAATTAAGTGTATTAATGGAAAGGGCGGGACATCTCGTGTAAAAATTCTCCTCACCAATTGGAAAAACTGCCTGTTTGCCTGTAATTTTTTTTTGTTGCTTGGCAAAAAATTTCATGGCACACGCTCTTACGCTTCTGACAGTTCTTCTAAGTACTACTTGTTATAATCTAGTTTACTAACACGTTATTACAATCAAATTAATAATGACCGCTTTAGTCATCTCACGGGGAATGTTTCTTATACTCAATTCTGTTATTCCAGGCTAGATGTCATTAGACACTCATACACACACTGTACTGTAAATCATAGCAAATAGGCCCTTTGCAGCTAAGCCATCACGTGACTACGCACTATAACTTAACGAATGCCAAAAATGGATAAATCATGTTGAAAATATCATTATCAAAATGGCCAAGTTTGAGGCCCCTGTCATTAAAGAATGAGAATTTATGACAGTCTGAATTTTTAAAAGAATAAGAAGATTTGTATGGAAAAAGTTGTTGGAGAGCAAGACCTTGTTCTTCAGCAACATTTTCCATATAAATCCTCTAAATTTTCCGAAAATTCAAACTGTCGTATAAATTTACTCTTTAATTCCAGGGACCTCAAACTTGGCCATTATGGTATTTTCGATGCGCTCTTTCCATTTCTAGTATTCTTAAAGTTATAGCCCATAATATTTATATTTTCTAGGGAAAAATTGGTCACGTGACCTTAGCTGCAAAGGGCCTATTACAGAGCGTATGAATGCAAGGACGGTGTGAAATAGTCAAGAACATAATGGTAAGGAAAGCTGCTTTAGAATGTCGAAGTAATAGTTATAGTTCAAAATTAATGTTGCCTCAGATTTACGTGGAATGAAATACAACGATGGGGCTCAAATAATCGTCCGCTTTCTTGAAAAGGATTTGTCAGTGTAATCCAAAGAAATTGAACTTGGAAGTGACATTGTCACTTAAAGATAGCAATTGTCACGGAATAATTTGAATTGCATTGAGCAATACAGTAAAAGTAAACAGGATTGCTTAGAAAGTGGATTATTTTTAAGGACTAATAAAGCATAGCGACGGTGTATAAATTGGCCACAAAGCCGTCGGCAAAAATAAATATTGAGTTTATGAGGCGGCTCGTTATTTCCCAGGTAGATTTTTTCCCCCTCAAAATTTCCCTGATACGCTTTCTATGTTTAGTTTGTGTTTAATAAAAATAAATGAATATATATATATATATAAAATTAAATTAAAATAATGTTCGTTTTCGTTTCTTAGGCCGCTTACAGATTCATCATTGTAAGTATTATTTTTACAGTGATCGAGACTTCCGGAATTGTATGGTAACAGGCGGAAGCTTTTCGTATGTAACTAACTGTGCCATTCTTTATGGTTTACGGCTTTGATGGATATATTGCGTAAAGAATTATATATATACTTGCCAAAAACATCTGTCAATTTTATAATCAACTTCATCTGATAAGTTTTACTGTGATTATTCACTGTTCATAAAATCAAAACCCAAGAATCGATATAAGGGCCACAGAACTGAAGAAAATGATCGGAACCAAATTTGGGGTAGAGAAAAAAGTAATTCAGCCATTAACAGTAATTTCATGTGGTGCTTATTTTTTGTAATCAAATTTTATGGTGGGAACGGATAATCCAAAATGAAATCTTCAAAAATTGAAAAATCTTAAAGACTAGGTGGCAAAATGCAACATTTCCAACCCATCTCAATATTCTGCCTTACGTTGTAGCGATTTAGTGAGCTGGCACGTTATCAGCTGCTGTTAATGTTGAATTTTTTTTTAGTGAAGCGAACTGCCTTGAGCGCCAACAGTGGTTACCGCTTTCAATTCAGTGTGTGAATGGAGAGTAGCGGAACATTTCGTGCCAAAATTCCCCTCACACATCGGAAAAACTGCCTGTTTGCGAAAACGTGCGAGATGTCTGGAATTGTATGGTAACAGGAGAACAGCTTTACGTACATTTTTTTTAGTTAAAACTAACTGTGCCATTCTTAATAGTTTACGGTTCTGATGTATGTATTGCGTTGAGAATTATATTTATACTTGCCATAAGTATCTGCCAATTTTATAATCTTCTTCGTCTGATAAGTTCTCTGATTATTCATTGTTCTTAAAATCAAACCTCACGAATTGGTATAAGGGGCAAAGAACTGAAGAAAATGATCGGAATCAAACCTGGAGTAGAAAATATATTTTAACATGAAATTTCTGGATAAAACTCTATTACGTAATAATTTAGATTAAGCCATGGACAGAACGTTCAAGCGGTACTTATTTTTTTGCAATTGAACTTTAGGGCGAGAACGGACAATATAAGGAGAGATTTGAGAAAGCTTAAGACAAGGTGACAAAATGAAACATTTTTAGCCTGACCGGTCTCAATATTCTGCCTTACGTTGTAGCGATTTTGTAAGCTTACACGTTACCACGTGATCCTGATGCTGGCCTTCTCTGATCGTTTCATTGGGAAAGTTTGCTTCAGTGCAGCTCGGTATTTCCTCGGCGAAACTAAGTTTGCTACCTGTCGATTTTCTGATTCGCGACGAAATTTAAAACCGATAAATGCATGAGATTTCGGAATCAATAATCAGGAAATAATTGCAAGGAAAACAAATCTATAACTTAGAACGCTGAAGTAACATTCATCGTTCAAAATTGCTCCCTACCTACGATTCACGATACTGAAACTGGCGATGGTTAGCCTCTGAAAATCGTTTGGTTTCTGTCGATTTAGCCAGAAATGATCGTGGGACTGATATTCATAAAGTCGCCTTACGATGCAATTTGACGTAGAATGACTTGCTTGGTACTGCAATCAGGGCAACTGAGTTAAATTTTAATGCTGCAATAATTAAAGGGTTGCCGATTCCTTTGGAGTGAATGGAACTGCTTTAACGAAAACGATGGTTGCCGCTTTAAATGAAGTGTGTAAATGGAGAGAAGCGGAAAATTTCATAAGGAAATTTTCTCCACACTAATTGGAAAAACTGCCTGTTTGCGAGATAATTCTTGGGCAGCCTTACGGGGTGGCGCAGATTTCGAAATTCTAATTGAACAGTTGATGCTTTACGATAATTTTATTTTTTCGGGGCGTTTACATAATAATTTACTTTTTGGATTAATTGATCAGACTCGAATTATCTTATCACACCTGTAAAATCTTTAATTAGCTTCATTTCGTAAACAGCACTATTAATATCTATATCGCGGCTTTTCTTATGATGCAAATATTTTACCTTTGCTTGGTTGATTTTCATGAGGCACGCCTATAAAATTCTGACATTTAAACTAATTAAAAATTTATATGTTCTGTCAGGGCTGTTCATAGTCGCCTTAAATATATTTAAACAGGGAATTTAAGGATTAAGAAGGTGGGTTGGCCGGCTAAAAGATGATGAGTATTTCAAGATGAACAAAAACTTGGATAATTTTCTAATAAACGTAATTTAATCTCATTCTTAAAACTCATATTTTAAGAAATCAAAACACAAGTGGAAATCATGAAATTCAAAATAAATCGGCAAACATGTACAACTAAATAGAAGAAAATGATCGAAGCTAAACCTGCAGTTAATAAATTTGGTTTTGAATATTTAACAATGTGTACGAAATCTTAGTATGTGACTATTAACCCTTGAGCGTTGCTTCCTGTGATGCTGATTTCTTTTTGACCGAAGGAGAGCCTAAAATCCACAAAGAAAGATTATACAGCTGGGCGACAAGATGTGATATGTCAATATTACACGCGATACAGTGTGCTGGCGATAATGGGCCTTTAGGAATTGTTTCCCTGCAGTCGATTTGTATAGGTGGTCAACTCTTTCCGGGTGCATTTTGGAATAAATAAGCACAAGCTAAGTAAATATTTCCAAGACTACAAAAAATTGAACGAGCCCGTAAGATGCGGGCAATTTGTTTTCTTTGAGAAATTTACGAGGGCTATTTTTTTCCAAATTGTAGGAAACGAATCATTTGATTACTTTTTAATAACATGCAAGTGACAATTTCTGTCACGCTTCCGTATTTAGGTGACAAATGGGGCACCTAGATACTTCCACTGGATTGGACGAAAATGTAAGCAAAGACGTCGACTGTTAAGCTACAGTTAATTTCAGTCAAAATCTGCACCGCCCCTATGTTCGAATAGAGCGGGCCCAAGAACGTTTTTCGCAAACAAGTAGTCTTTCCTATTCATCTTGAGAAATCTCACATGAAATGTTCCGCATCTCTCCATTAACACATTTAATTGAAAGCAGCAACTTTTGTTGGTGCCACAGGCCGCTCCCAAGCGATTTGGCAACCCATTAAACCAATGGAGCCACATTGAATTTATTTTTCAGTTGCTCTGATTCCAGCTGCAAATGATTCTGTTATAAATGGTATCGTTCTGTTGTAAATGGTATTGTTGGACGACTTTAATTATAAGAGTCATTTACATATCGATAATTTCTGCTAAATTGACTGCAGGGAAACGATTCCTAAAGGTTCATTATCGCCCGCACACATCTTTTCACCCAGCTGTAGAATCTTTCCTAGAAAGGTATATTTCTGGATTTTAGGTTTTATCTCGGTCAAAAAGAAATAAAAAATGAGCATAAGAGGAAGTACCGCTCGAGGGTTAATGGCCACATACTAAGATTACAGAGGTAGTACTGGTCGTACTCCAAAGGATGCTAGAGCTGCATTATTTCTACAGCTTCCTTTGCTCAAATTGCTCTCCTCCTTAAACGCTTGAACATGCATTCCATCAGGATCACTTTGGCGCACCGCAGCATTTTGGCGAGAGGAAAACTAGCAACCTGCGAGGCGGCTGTAAAGAATTCAGATGCTTGAAAAAGACCCATATCATCAGGATCCCTGGCTCTGCGCATTTACCGCGCAACCATTTCGGCGTCAAGGTTTCGGCCTGTCGTTTGACCTATGCGAAATTTTTGCCAAAAGATATGATTGCTGCTTGTCGCTGACTGCCCTGAGAGCCCAATCCTCTTTTAAAACAAAAAGAGCTTCGTGTTGACCTACTATGACTTTGCTAACGTGTTGGTAACGCGACAACGTTTGCTCCAAGCAGGGCTTGTAGCCCATTTTGGCTACGTCCATAAGGGAATGTTTCTGCTTCGACTGAGCACATTTCTCCAGAGACAAATGCCTCCCTAAAGTAGACAGCCTATGAAAGAAACGAATGCAGCCGCTTTGAGGACAATAATACACCCCTGCTGCATGGCCACTATCCATGGAAACATCAGCAGACGCTTCCTCTGTCACACCTGTTGATAATGGCACTGCTGTTGAGGTCGCAATGTTCGTACCTTTTTTAGAAAATGACCTGTGGCCCGTTTCTCGAAGGTCCTGAGAAGTTTTCGCACCCGAAAAGCCAAGCAGAATCTCGAAACTTATGACTACAGAGCTGTTTTATTCACGTATTCTTAATATGAACAGAGTTTCCCTTCATACAAGAAGTTTCAGGCGTATACACTTTTCCGTTTTTAGACACAGATGAACTTAAAATGGCTTTACGGGCCCGAAAAGTTTCCGGGGCTCTCGAGAAACTGGCCACTGGTCTCCTTCAGTGCTTCCGACAGAAATAAAGAAAGAGCGATGTCTGACTAAATTCAAAAGAAACGCTTGACCATTAGGACGTTCATAAAGCTGAATAATATCAATGCAACAGCGTCAGTTAATTAGAATAACACAGATGCTTATAAGGGGAAAGCGTAGGGACAATCGGCGATCCCTGCACCAGCGGTTCACTATCACTTCTGTTAAGCTCTGCGAGTTGACTGACTTGACTCGTGGTTTCCGGCCACGCCCATCTAGTAGTACGTGTCGAAAGAAAACTTGAGATTCTATCAAATACGATTAGCATTAACACCAGACCGATTGAGTGTTGGCAACGCTAAATTACAAGGTTCAACAGGCTTTTCCGGTTTAACTGTTTTTTCACGGTCAATGCAATTCATTCAGCTAATTGACTCAGCTGATCTAAACTGAAAATCATTTAGCTTAGTGATCCCTGTGATACTTCGGGAATTATCTGGTGTTTCAGTGTTGTTCACATTCCTTCCAATCCCCCACTGCACACAGATGTCCGAAATTTCCGGGAGTATCCCCCCCTCCTGACTGTAGCTACAACCGAAAGCCATTAAAGAACAAGAATTGCCCCTGGATAGGACGACTTTAAAAAGTGCGTTTCAATCTACTGCCACTACATTTAACTTTTAATCGGTTTATGTAAATTGCGAAATGCTGAAAATTTGCGCAAGAGCAGTGAAAGGGGAAGAGGGATTGAGCAGTGGTGAGAACGCTCGCCTCATACTAATGTGTCCCGGGTTCGATTTCCGGACCCGGCGTCGTCTGTGGATTGAGTTTGTTGTTGGTGTTCTCTACTCTGCTACGAGAGGTACTCCGGTTTCTCCCTCTCCTCAAAAACCAACATTTCCATATTCCAATTCGATCTTGAATGCACGGGCATTTCTGAACGAGTTCTTGTGAACTCCTTGGTGCTCCGTGGGTAAACAAACTACATATTTGCATATTTACATTATACACGCGTGACTGGGCTGGTCGCACGGTTGTGTGACACTTTTACAAAGTCTCGAATGTCAGCCACGCGGCACTTTTGCCCTGATTCTTATAGCAGAACGCTTGGGCGCTCACACTTTGGATGACCTCGGTTTGACTTTTTTGTTTCCCCGGGAATATATTGCCGGATTAGCCTCTCGACTACTTGAACTTTCTTCTTCTTCGTCTTCGTCTTCTTCGTCTTCTTCTTCTTCTTCTTAATATTGTTGTTGTTGTTATTATTATTAAATTTTATTATTATTATTATTATTATTATTATTGCCGAGATCGGCTGTTTACCAAATTAGAATAAGGGCGCGATTCTGATTTGTTTCAAGATATTTCCGCTCGATTATTTTATAGTCCTTTAACGTCCCAAAAGCTAAACAAGTAGCACTCCAAGTTTATCCATTTATTGTGTCTTAACGAACTCAAAACGTTTTGGTAAGTCGAAAAAATTAAGGGTGCGTTACTTTGGGGTGATCTGGTTCAGAATCAGTGATCCAAGATCACTCGGATCATGGTGCATCAAAGATGCTTCGTAGGTGTTTTTAAAATGGTTCACAAAACCACTATATCAACATATCTGAGATTAGTTTAAAACGAAGAATGAATTGGAATGGTTTTTTCACATTGTTCAAAATTTGAATTCGGTTAAATTTATTTTAAGACTTAAGCAGCGCTTCGTCCTAGCACTTTATTTCGGTCATTTTATTACACGAAAACCGGCACTTTGACCGCGCTCATCGAACCCGAAACCTCACCGAACTTTTCCAATATCTTTTTTTTATTGTCTTGCAACAGCTACAATTCTTACAATACTAATGCTACTTACAATACTAATATCACTTACAAAATTACGCGTTAACAGCCCTGTGCATTACTTACTATTATACTTTAACATCTAAATAGTACAGAGCTGGTCAGGATGTAGAGGAATTCACTAGTTTGTAACTATAGCTATATCAGAGGATGTCTTTTCGTTAATTGATATTTATTTGAAATATTTTGTTGTAATTAATTGATATTCTACAGATTGCACTTAAGAGATAATTTACTGATGAATTCGTGCATGTAAATGCCCTTACTACTGATTTTGTTTGAATATATGTAATGGCGCATAGCTAAGGTAGTGTAGTTAAATTTATTGATTATTTTTCTTTCTTTGGAGTTAGGAATAATACCAGACAAGAGTTCCTTAGTGGTAGGGGAGATCTGACAACAATTAGCTTCGTTAAACCATTGTATAACTTTTTTTGAAAGGACCTCGTAAACGGGCTTTGAATAAAAGTGTGCTCAACAGAGCCCTTACCCCCACAGTACAATCATTCGTCATCAGTTTTGATGCCGAATATGAATAGTTCTTTCGTAGTTATCACGATTCTGTGAATTAGTTGAAGCTAAAACTCTTTTAGCCTACAATAGTTTCCTTACAGAGAAGTATTCCAATATAGCAAAGGAGCTCTCAAGCGATTTTTGAGTCCCATCTAAAATCAGAGTGATGTCATCTGCATATTGACTGAGCTTACATTTGTTCCTGCCTACTGTGATTCCTTTAACCTCATTATCTTTACGGATGGTGGTAGCTGACACCTGTGCGGACAAGATAAAAATGCAAGGCGATGGCGGACACCCCTGCATTACACTAGACTTAATTCAAAGAAACCCGTTGACCAACTGTTATTTAAAACACAGTAAAACAAATTGATTCACTTAATTATAGAAGAGCCAAAACCAAAACGATGGACTGTTTTCTCAACAAATGCCCATTCAATAGTATCGAAGGCTTCCTCAAAGTCAACAAAGAGAAGTAACCCGAAAATGTTCACTGATTCTGTGTATGAGATGACATTGTTAATCAAGAAAATATTTTTTGCAATAGATCGTCCTTTCAAGAAACCCGTTTGGTCGTTGTCTACTCAATTTTGCAAAACAGCCGTGGATGCAATTTTGTAGTTACAGCTTATTAAAGTTATGGGTCCCCGGTTTTTCAGTTCTGGTAGTGCCTTGTTTTTCTTGGGGATCAATGAAATGATGCCTCTTCTTTGGGTTAAAGCAAACTTACTTTTCTGATGGCTTTTTTTAAGACAACGTATTTGAAAAGGAGAGATATCCTTCCAAAAACTTTACATAAAATTCGGCAGGAAGGCCATCCGTTCCAGGCGATTTACCGGGTTCCATTGTTTTTAATGCTTCTAAGCATTCTTTTTCAGTCAATAGTCCTTCGCATTTTTGCTTATCAATATCATTAAATAAAGAGTGTTCCTGGCCGAAATACAAGTTGTCAGAACATGACGTCAACGTGGGTTTTTTGAAGTGTAAAGCCAACTATAAAAAGAATTATATTCTTTTAAAATACCTGGGTTGTTTGTAGCATATGCACCGTTGCTAGTCTTAATCTGCGTTCTTGTTTTCCTTTCACAATGTCTATTTTCTAAATTAAAGAAATATTTGCTATTTTTCTCACCTTCGTTGTACCATCTGACCGTAGATCTAATTATGGCCCCTTTTGTTTTGTACTATATAATACGTTCCAAATCATTTTTCTTGCACCTTACTTTTTCCTCAAGGACATCTTTACTATTTACGTCCTGTTCCAATTGCCCTTGTAGGGCGGCTAGAGCACTTTCAATATTGGCCTCCTCCTTTTCCATATTCTTTATTTTGACTTTAGAATATTTCATTGAGGCATCTCTAATTTTAAGTTTTATCATTTGTCATTACCATAAAACTTTAACCAGTTCTCAGCTATCACTTTAACCCTATTCTGGACCTTAGTAGAGGGTAGTTCCCGGACGTTTGTCACGATTTCCATAGATCAGGCTTAGTAAGATGGGTTTGAAATAAAATGGATTAAGGAGATGTTGAAAACAGCTTCACAATTTCCTTGCAAAACTATAAAAGTCTTTTCCGTAGGCATACGAAAAAATCAGTCCGTTGTCTGACATTTAAAACCATACGACTTTTAATCATTGATGTATTGATCTAGTGTTGTATATTTGTATATGCTTATAACTCGGGTTGGTAATAAACGGATTATGAGATTGGATATATGAAAGATCAAACATATTAGAACTGCGGACAAAGATATGCAGACATGATTGATCATCGCAGTTATACACACAACTCAAGCAAGCTCACGACTAACCTGTTTGTATTGTTGCTCGCATAGTTCATTTGTCATAAAATTTGCCGTAAAATATTTGAAGGCAATGTGAATAGTGATAATAAGATAAGAAGCTTACGCGAGTTTTGAACGGAAAAAGGGCATTTCTGGATTACAGCACATCCCTCAATTTTATCTTCAGTTGTCTTTTCAAGTCGCTACTAAAGAAAATTTATTGTCACCACCGTATCACATTTCTAAAAAGTCAATTTTAAAGGGAGATTAAAAAATATTAGCTTGTTTTTCACAAAAGAACTGCATTGCTTTATTTCTAACCCTTTAATTAATGGTAGGTCGTCGATAAAATAGCAGTTCTTTTAGATTTTTTTCAAAAAAATGCTATATATTCCTGGGTTCCGGTGTTCTAATTCCCACCAGAAATTATTCTATCCTTGGCATTCATAGTTAAACGATCAGAGGCCCTCGCTACGAAAGATACAAGTACATGACGCCTACGTATTGAAAAAAAATTGTAGTGATTTAGTAGTTTATAATTTGCCGTGCTCAACAACAACGTCGTATCCAGTGTCTTCGCTCCCCTTGACCTACCAGCGGTCTGGGAAGGCAACCAACTCGCAAATAATTAGGGTCGGACCACTTTAGAGCAGCCGGATGTATTTGATCTACACACACCAAAATTACTATAACACCAATTTGGTTAACAGTGAAAATACGGTGCTAAATATATGTCTGAATTTATGAAAACCGTGTTAAAGACTTTGCACCAAAATGGTGGGCATGTTTTTGGAAAATCGGTCGGAAAGTGTTCATAAATATGGCCATGTGGCTCTGAGAGTGCTATCTACCTCCTGTACTCTTAATAGTCCATACCATGCCTATACAAGCCTTTGAAGTCGCTGCAAATGAGTTGAACGAGCCAAACAAAGCTAAATTAGAGCTTAAATTGATCATTTGATTCGCGGCACTAATTTAGAGAGGCTTAACCTCTGCGATTTCACCTAAATGACCTCACTATGTGTTTACTGTGAATTAAATTAGCCTATCATGGCTACAAGAGCATGGTAAGCAGTGAAATTGGTTATTTGCTTCTATATTTCAGCGAAAAAGCTAGTAGCCCTTGCGTGACATTTAATTTCAATATCTGTCTGGTTTCGCAAACACATAGCCACAGAATTTGACTTGTCACTGATAATCTTGATACAATTCTGTCCCGGAGCTAGCTTTCCACAAGGCGTATCGTAGCTCAAATAAAAGCAAGTAACTGTCCTATATGACTTTAGAGGCCAGGAAGACTAAATTCACCGTCTTTTCCTTGAATCATGAATTGTACAATATAAATTAAGAGTGTTTTCAACATGAAATTGGAGTCTAAATCAACACGAACATACAGATATCAAAGCCTCGACGGAGAGCTGATCTACAGCTTTCTAAAGGCCTGCATCGGCCTGAATGGACTGAACAAGAGCTTCCTACATCGAGAATTGATTGAAATTCAAACAAACTAGGCCATAGTTAGCAGTAAGCGAACACTCAACATGTCGTTACGTCAATTATCGCCTGGAAGCCACGCAAATAACTTTCTTCCGCGCTAGCGAATCACAGACAGTTCTGATAGTTAGCTAGGCCGAGAACGCCTAAATTGATAAAACAATGAAGTTTTACTCACGATCAGCGCTTGAACTCATGTTCTTCACTCTGTTCGTGGCCATGTTTTGCTCGCAAATAGGAATGTCCGGATGTACTTGAATTTTGTCGAGCGCGATCAAAGTTCAGATCAAAGTTCAGAGCAAATAACGCCATCAGCGGCTAGAAATGTCTAGTCCATTGCACGTCTAAGCCCTAAATTGTTGTGGTTAAAAATTTTGCTGTCTAAAGCACAACACTATCGCCACAGGGTAAACGGCCCACTGTTACGGGACTAAATGTGACCCGTTCAGTTTACAGACGAGTGTAGTCTGGGCTAAACTTAACACAAATTGTAAAGGGGGCGCTCGATAAATATTGAAAAAAAAAAACCCCTAAATAAATGAGACATGCGGCAAGGAGTTTCTACATTATGGTAGGTAAGATTTACAAGCTGCTGTCATAGCGAAAGCAAAAAAAAAAAAAAAAAAAAAAAAATTAAAAGGTAAAATAAATAAAAAACACTTGATTCAGTCTTTAACACCATTTTCATAAATCCAGATATATATACAAATAGAAGGATCAATTCCTTTTTCATCCATAGCAAGCGACAACGCTTTTAAACTGCTATTGCAAACATTACTGCCATAACTTCACACCTAGCAACATATCCTGTTGCGTTTACGAAAATGTTATCGAGATAATCTGTCTTTACATTTGAGATTCCTTGCCGCGGCTGTTTGGTTGCCTGAACTAAAATATTAGAAATTCAATTCAATAATAAATGAAACCAAATGAATAATGGGCAGGTGTGATAAAATAACTTTGAATGCGATTCACGTAACAAAAAAAGAAGACTTCATCGTTAGAATGAAGTGGAAAAATTGTATGTATATGGAGATATCACCCTAGAAATTCGACGTTTGCACATATCAGATTTTGAAGAAAACCTCATTTTAAATGCCAAGTGAAGGAGCTGTTGAAAGGTTCATCATCACAGCTTATCTTAATCTACTTATCTAAAAAGTTGTCAAGTTAAACCCCTTTAGATTGGTGATTGGTTGATTGAACATTATTACTCTGATAAATGTTATGTAATTAGTGTAGGTAATCGCATAATTTCGACAAATATTTGTAAGAAATATCTCACGAGTAAATGTTTAAACCGCTCACGAAATTACACGAACCCGTAAACACGAATACAACTTTGTAGAAAAAGTAAACTATTTATGGCCATCAACCAACTTCGAAATACCTTTGATAAATCTCGTCAATTTAATTAAAGAATTGGCGGGAGCCATAAAAGGATTTTTACTATAAAACGAAAACGAAAATTATAACTGAACATCCTGGAAAAGATTGTTGAAGACTGACTGTTCACGAAAGCCGTTAAATTTCTCAATTTACGCAGGCCCAAATTAAAGTTTTAACCGTGTGCTAGCGGCCAAAGTCCGTTTCTAAAAAAGAGGCCGTTTTTTTAATTTGTTTCGACGACTTTCGCACTCAAAGCCTTTGGCACTTTCCAATTGTGCACTTAATTCAAAGCGGTACCTTTCGGCCTGTCTGATGTCGCAATAAATATTGTAATAAAAGTATTTTCACTTTTACTAATTTCCATTTTAAATGATAGAGAGACAAGTGGTCTTGTTGTATATAAGAACAAATGTGAATTCTGGCGACACCATTTACCCCTGACAAGATAGCGGACAATTATTTGAGGCAAATAATTATATCTTGCTTTCCCGAATCTGAGGTAAGTGCAAATTTTCACCGGCAAATATAATTTCAATCCTTGGAAGCTTTTGCTTTCTTGCAAACAAATTTCTGATTCATCTTCCTTGTATTTTCACCGTTTTATTCTCATCCACTTGGTTGCGTTTCTCCGGTTTCAATCAACATTTACGGCAACAATTTCCATCTTTTCATATTAGTTGTTCGATTGCCTAAGCAAAATGCCAGTTTACTAAATAAAGATCAATAAATTGTCTACCTTAATTTCGATATCAGATTCAATACAACGATATTGGCTCAAGAATGTGATTTAAAATATTTTCAATCATAATGTTATATTCCCGGCCCCCATATAATCACATTTAGGAGATTTTCGAGAAGTTATTCCACCCCCTGCACGCAAAGACATCGTCTGTCAGGCAGAAAAACAAAATTTGTACACCCCATAAATTAACGCGCCCAACCATCGTGGCCAGAATCCTTTTCCACCAACAAGCATTGTTTTCCAATTTTTTTCGACGAGTTTTTGAGCCACTAAAATATACTGGTACTTTTCAGGTGTGTATTAATGATTCATAACGGTGCAATTGAAGTACACAGCTACCCTTCAAATAAAAGCTATTGAAGAATTTCCGAGTTGTCCTTTTTCAGCTACCCTTCAAAAAAGTGTTAACATGATTCAGCGAAAAACGTTGCTGTTATGTGACAAAATAAGAACTATTCAATTTTTTTATTTTTTTTGAGCAGAATGTGAATTTCTGGCTAAATGGACAATACCTTTCAAGAAAGTGAATGATTCTTTAGGCTCAATCCTTTAAGTTTAACTTCGGGAATCTAAGGTAGAGGCAACTTAAAATGATAATTGAAATATTATGTCAAAGTTATAAGGTAATTTTCCTTTTAATTAAGCAAAGATGGCAGAGGGTGATGCAGGTTAAGAAGCCCAACAAAGCTTTTCGCAGCGCGACTTCGTTCGCTTTTTTGAGCCTCGACCGTACACACAACGCTAGCCTGTGTTACAGCTTCCCTCCAAGAAACAAATAAACAAATAAACAAATAAACAAATAAACAAATAAACAAATAAACAAATAAACAAATAAACAAATAAACAAATAAACAAATAAACAAACAACAACAACAACAACAACAACAACAGGGGACTGAGACAACGCGCTCGATCTCTCCTATGTTTTCTTTTCTTCTGTGCAGGGCGACTGTAACACAGGTTACCAAAAACGCAAGAGTTGTTAACTTCTGCCTGAGCCACTAACACATAGAAAAAATTCGGTTACATAAGTAATTCATACGGTGTGTATGAACACAAAACAGAAGACTGTGCACGGCGGTGGACGTTCAAGATAAATCTTGGCAGCTCCGTTGACTCCTTTGAAATTGGCCGGGCTTTATAACCATTCCCCTTTATTAACTCTCAATTAATTAACTCCTGACATACTGAAAACACCCTTTTACTCTCATACAGTGGTGAAGATGGACGTTTCGATTAATAACACCAAACATATTTCTTGTAGACCTTTGTTTATAAACAGTAAAAAGTGACAGAGATGCTACAATGAAATTCTAAGAAAAAAGTCCTTATATCAATTTGTGGGTTAGGTATTGCCAGAAGGGTCGCAGATATAGTTCAACAACAAGTTTCGTTTTCTGGAAAAGAAATCCTTTCATAGTAAAGTGGGACGCTATAGAATCCGTTGAGTTTATGATAAGGGGTGGGTAAAATATGCAAATAAATTGTTTGGTGTAAAGTAAAGGGATCCGCAAACTTACAAAAACACAAAGGAAATCCAGTTTCCAAGCAATGTAGATAAGTATTAAATTTAAAGATAGAAAGATGAATCGCATTGTCCTCAATAGCAGATGAAAGAGCTAGTACAGAAAAATTTCTAAGTTTGCAGCTAATTTTGTTCTTCTTAAATGAGTTAAACAGTTATTAGCAGCTCGTCCGTTGGCTGTTTGGTAAATTGAACATCACAAGTCCTTATTTTTTATTTATTTTATTTTATTCCTCCAATTCCTAGCTAATACATAGATATGTAAATATAACGTAAAGAAAGTAAATAGTAACCGATAGTGCTTTGTAAGGAAGAAAAAAACGCAAAAAACAGAAATTACAGCCTGAGCCTGAGGCGAATAAATTGTTTAATTTGACTACAAAATAGCGGACTAGAACAAAAGGCCACAGACGTAATTGTTTGTTTTTATACACGTATAGTATGCAGACGTTGTTTTAATTCTAAGCCTATGTGTAAATCGATTGTGAATCAGTTTGCACATCGAGTTACGCAGTAAAACAAACAAGCGGAAACCACGAATAATAAATTTTTCCGGTACCTTTGATTTATCGTTGTTGACTTCATTCACAGTTGTCCTTATAAGTACTAAGAGAGCAATTTACCACATCGAGTTATTAAAAAATTGATCATGACAGGTTAAATAAACTGACTAATATATAACATTGATCGAAAGTGTAAATTATTAATAACCTCACCGAGAAATACAATGTTTTATAATTGTTTGCGAGCATCGGTGAATTTTTACCCAGACGACGAAGTCAAGTTTACGGAGCCTGAGGCGAATAAATTGTTTAATTTGACTACAAAATAGCAGACTAAAACAAAAGGCCACGGACGTAATTGTTTGTTTTTATACACGTATACGTATGCAGGCGTTGTTTTAATTCTAAGCCTATGTGTAAATCGATTGTGAATCAGTTTGCACATCGAGTTACGCAGTAAAACAAACAAGCGGAAACCACGAATAATAAATTTTTCCGGTACCTTTGATTTATCGTTGTTGACTTCATTCACAGTTGTTCTAATCGTCCAAAAATAATTAGCTCCAGTTTGAAAGACAATTCAGTTCGGTCATGATCACTGGATCCGACCTGCTGGAGATCAGCGAAACCACTGCGTTTGAATACGACTTCTTGAACGCATTCAGGTCCAAGGGCGATGGTAGTCAATTAGAAAATTCCTGATTTTATTACAAATCCTGGACTTGGAGCGAAATCTTTGGAATAAATGAAAATTTCAGTCAGCAACTGTCCGCCATACATGCTTACTTGCCAAGATGGCAAGTGCCTCGCTACATTTTAGTTCACGTGGTGACTCGCAGAAGGACATCATGATTGACCGTCATGCAGACCAATGATGGTGCAAGTCTAACGATTTGCCAGTAAGCGTCGTCCATTATCGTACATGAAACGGCCCTTAGATGAAACGGTTCGCCATTTGCCCTGTAATTAGGCCGTTTGCATTGTGGCGACAATGTTGTGCTTGATTTAGACAGTATTTGTATTTCTTATTTTAGATTTTAATACTTTTTATTTCTATAGAGGACCTGCCTGAAAACCACGTATTTACGTGACGGGCGCTTCCTCGTTAAAGATTGTTTTTATTATTAATAATAATAATAATAATAATGATAATATTATTATTATTATTATTATAAAGAGCTTTAGCCACATCAATTATCTTTTCGACCTATCAGTGCAATTCTCATATTCACCTTTCGAAATTATAATTAATATGATTAATTGGCAAACGCTTCAAGCAGTGTGGCTATATAAGAAGTATTATCAAAAACTGGATCATTGGATAATGCAACTCGAGAGTTTTCATTGATTTAGCCCTTCATGAGTTATAGGCCATGCTCTACAAATATGGTAAGCGTACGCGTGTTTTTTTGGGCGTTTTTTTTTTTTAAATTTTAGTTTAGTTTTCTATAATTAAGGGCCGTTTTTTTTTTAAAAAAAAACAATTATTCCACTTGCGCTTGATTATGCGATCATAAACGTCTTTTATCACGTGCTGAATGCATATGTCGTGTTTTATTAGTATTCTCGGTAAGGGCAAAGCAAAAAATACCAAATTGTATCTCGGGAAAAATGGAACCACAACACATGTCATTTTCTGACTTAATAGACAATCTTCTCTAGAACATTGACGATTCTTTTGGAGGCCAATGTCATTGCAATTTGTTTTCGAGAACCTGATTTCAAAGCAATGTTGATTGACAGTAGTTCAACGTTCTAAAGATGTCTTTTTGTTTCTTCAATGAAGGTATCCCGACTCAATATATTTGTACTTTGGTCTTTCGTCAAAGTTGGAGTTTTTGACAAGAAATGTTAAACCCATTTCTTCTAAAAGTAAAATGTCTCAACTTCGAGAAAAGTGTATTTAGTTTTCCTTATTCTGTTAGAAGAGATGCCAAAAATTCCTATTACATTAGGGGCCAGAATTTTCCTTCCTTCATCAAGACATTCATGACCGCACTACCGTACTCCCTACCCAAAACAATGTTACACTGGTACACTAGAAGCTCAATTTCCGCCGCTCTCTTGAATCTGGTCTACGCTAAAGTGCGAATTCCTTTTCCGAGCAGCGGCTGGTAATTGGGCCTAGGTACACAACGCCTTTGGGTTAGGTAACGCAAAAAGCTGGAATAGCGAAAGAATGAAGGCAGACTATAATATCTCCCATTTTAAGTGTCTGTACGGCCAACAAGGTTTTTGTGGTTTTGGTATCTCTATAACATCTAAAAATGTATTCAAACCAAAGAAAAAATGAATTCCGATGCTTTTTTACCGTGAAATCCAGCTTTAAATTTTCCCACTTCGACCACACCCAATGAAGTTGACCGCGTAATGTTAGATTGGTGACGAATGACGTCACCTCAGGAGGCTATCAAAGCTGCATGTTTTTATTTTGCTTGATTAACGACCGCATTGTTTCACCAACTTCGGTTTGTTTGTTTTTTGTCGACGAAAACTCCTAACCACTACTGAAACAACAGTGACCTGAAATAGCAGGATTTGGCAATTCCTGACATGACGTCATGACCCATTCAGAAACCCAAACTCTTTTTTTCCACTGACCCACGGTCAACTTCATTGGGCGTGGCTGAAGCAGAACCTTAAAGCTAGATCGTAGGGCGTAAAAATATCGGAATCTAATTTTTTTTCTTAGAATACCTTTTTACACATCATAGAGATACCAAAACATCAAAAACCCTGTTGGCCGTATAGACACTTTAAAAGGCCAATGCTAGATGTCGAGGAAAAGGTTGTTGTTATTCATCGTGGTAGATGCAATAGTAAAGTGTATTATCGTTTGTCTCACGGTGTAGTCCTTTGAGATGTAGATCACGACGTTTTGACTGCTTACTGCTGGTCTTCTTCAGGCGATGAGGTCGACTGATTGCACGGTGTCATTTATGTCACAAAGGTCGGCTGTGATTGGTGCATTTCGATCCTCCTATTGTTCCATTGTTCCGGCGAGTAGCTGTTCCCTCAGTGGTCCGCTGTTGTACCGCTCTCCTGTTGTTGTGTTTCTTAATCGTGGGTATCCATGCTTCAGGAATTTCAATTCCACTATCCCTGTTGATGTTATTAGGGTGAAGTCTTATGTGAATAGCTTCCTTGACCCTTCGTGTGTACCAGTGAGGATCTCGATCAATAAACTTGGCCTCATTCCAGATAGGATAATGGTCGGTCTCGTGGGTGTGTTCAGAAACGGCGGAGATCTGGGTACGGGCGAGTCGTATCTCCCTGTCGTGTTCTTTGATCCTCTCCTGCATAGATCTCCCTGTTTCCCCGATGTAAACTTTGCCGCGCTCACAGGGAATCCCCTAGACAACACCATCTTGTTCAGCCGGGTTGACGGTGTCCTTTGGTCGCACCAAGTGTGACCGAAGTGTTGTGTCGGACTTAAAGACGGGGCGATTGCCTTGTTGTTCTAGGCAGCGGCGGAGAGACTCCGAAACTCCTTGGACATAAGGTAAAACGGCGGTGGATTTAAATTCCGCGACAGGCTCTCTTCTTGGGGTTGTTCGTGCCTTTGTGATCTTCTGTACAAAAGAGGAGGGATATCCGTTAGAAAAAATAATACCACCAAAGACCGTGAACAGCGCAAGTTTGAGAAACTTTTGCGAGAGAAACAGTCTTCTGTAACTCCTACAACTTTTGTTGACAAAACAAAGTGGGTTATCAACTTGTCATCCAGGACCCTTAACGAAGCTGAGGTGTCCTTACTGAAGAAAGGTCTAAATTTCGCCTTGACTCCTACGAGCGTCCCAGCCACCGAGATCATGGCCAAGATTGAGTCAGCAGTCAGGCTACTAGATGCGGAGCGAGCAGACACAGTCAGGAGATCCGTCAACACCATCCTTCAACAGGCACAACCACCCACGCCCAACATCACGAAGGAACAACAGGGGGCTCTTAACAGCCTAAAAGAGGACAACTCCATCATGGTCCTTCCGGCCGATAAAGGTCGCGCCAGCCTAATCCTGGACGCTGACACATACCACGCAAAAATGTCAGCGCTAATTGATTCCGGACCGTACCAGCTACTCAACAAAGATCCGACAGACCGCTTGACCTGGAAGCTATCTGAGAAGCTGCTAGCCCTGAAACGGAATGGACACATATCAGAGGCGGTTTATGATAAGATCAGACCCCGACACAAACAACCACCTAGGATCTATGGTTTGCCGAAGATCCACAAGGCCGACACACCGCTTAGGCCAATTGTGTCGTGTGTCAACACCTTTGCATACGACCTGTCTGCTTTCTTGGCTAACGTATTATCTCCTCTTGCAGGTAACTCGAACTTCACATTGAAGAACTCAACTGACTTCGCCTCCACCATCGCCAGTGAAGAGATCCAGGACCACGAGATCATGGTGTCTTTCGACGTAGTCACTGTTTACCAACGTACCGATCGAGGGCGCCGTACAAGCCACGCTACAAAAAAAAAATGGAGAACGACGCAGGCCTGGCTGACCGCACGACACTTACACCAGTTCAAATCGCGGACCTCCTGGATTTCGAATTAAGATCTACGTACTTCCAGTACAACGGATCGACTTACGAACAACGAGACGGCGCAGCCGACACGACACTTCGGTCACACTTGGTGCGACCAAAGGACACCGTCAACCCGGCTAAACAAGATGGTGTTGCCTACAGGATTCCCTGTGAGCGCGGCAAAGTTTACATCGGGGAAACAGGGAGATCTATGCAGGAGAGGATCAAAGAACACGACAGGGAGATACGACTCGCCCGTACCCAGACCTCCGCCGTTTCTGAACACACCCACGAGACCGACCATTATCCTATCTGGAATGAGGCCAAGTTTATTGATCGAGATCCTCACTGGTACACACGAAGGGTCAAGGAAGCTATTCACATAAGACTTCACCCTAATAACATCAACAGGGATAGTGGAATTGAAATTCCTGAAGCATGGATACCCACGATTAAGAAACACAACAACAGGAGAGCGGTACAACAGCGGACCACTGAGGGAACAGCTACTCGCCGGAACAATGGAACAATAGGAGGATCGAAATGCACCAATCACAGCCGACCTTTGTGACATAAATGATACCGTGCAATCAGTCGACCTTATCGCCTGAAGAAGACCAGCAGTAAGCAGTCGAAACGTCGCGATATACATCTCAAGTGACTACATCGTGAGACAAACGATAATACACTTTACTATAACAAACTTAGAGTTCAGAAACCCGAGGCAAAGAGTCAGTACTACACGAAGAAGAACATCGTGGTGCATTCAAGTGTAATTAAATACCCCATATTTACCAGGCGTATTTTATATTTGTCTAATTTGGCATTTCCCCCCTCACCCCAGAAAACATAAGCTTATTTTAAAGATAACCATAGCTGTTTTAATTTTACCCCTCATAGGTTTGATTGAAACAACCACAGATAGGCGTGAATGCCGAAACTGAAGACCCCATGTGATCGACAGAGGTAGTTGGTTGTTTAACGGCCCCTGAATCCAAACGAGAGACACTCTTCATGTACAGTATGGGCATAAACAGCAACGAAACAAACGCCAATTCATCTGGCTCAACATTTTATTGCCCGTACGCACCGTATGTATCATGGGAAAACGATGGCTCGGTTTTTTACTTGATTATAGGCCTCATAACGATCGTGGCTTCATTCCCAACAGTTCTTATGAACGTATTCATAATCCTGGCTATAAAGCAAAGAAGAGAGCTTCAAAAACCCTCAAACATTCTATTGTCAAGCCTGGCCGTTACGGATCTTTTAGTTGGCGCCATAGTTATGCCGACGTGTGCCACTATTGATTTCTTTACACTGAGTCAAGTCTCGTTTGAGTATACTTGTATGTTATATGCGGTAAATATGTTCTTCGGGCCTTTCCTCTTCTCGGCCACGTTGCATCACTTGACTGTCATTGCTTGGGAGAGGTATGTGGCGGTACAAAAATGGATGGACTACAAGCTTATCATCACAAATGGCCGCCTCAAAAAGATTGCGATAGGTACCTGGCTCTCTGCCCTCTTCCCAATGGTTGCAAGCTTTTTTACGACAATTGTCGCTAGGGGTGATCGTGCACATACAATTTTAGAAGGCGTTGCAACCGTGTGGACTGCTGTAGATACTGTTTGCTTATTTCTTGTTGCATTCTTTTATCGAAAGGTTTACCTTGGAATACGCAATCGTAAACTAAACGAAATTTCTCAAATCGACGTTCTAATGAAAGCAAAACTGGAAGCTAAAGTTGCCAAGACAACTGGTTTATTAACCGTTGCGGTAATATCATCGTTTATTCCAACATTTGTTTTTGCTATCTTAGTAAACGTTGTACCAATCTTTCGGACAGTTGCCTCTCACAGGCTTACACAGACATTAATTCAATTAAACTCTATTTTTAATCCGCTGCTTTACTGTTATAGAGACCGCCGTTTTAGAAACGCTATTTGCGAGCTGTTGGGGAGAAAAAAACCTCAAGCAAAACAGTCGAGAGTTGGTGCCGCCCAAGTTTTCAGGCGAAATGATTTAGTTAGGTCGTCAAAGCTTCATATAGTAGGAAATGGTATCCAACGCTTGAAAAGATCAGCATCTTGCAATCTAACTGGTGCTCTAGATTCTTGTCATGGAACAACCAGTGCGGCTACAATGAAAAGGTCTTTGTCTGCTCCCACCCTCGATACACGCGGCAGCTCCTTTGATGGTTAAGTTGCGCAGCAGCCACCACCCATCATGGAAACAAGCCAAACGATCTGTAATGGAAGCGGCGTGTAATATGAAGCCAGAGACGATCGTGAAGGTTACAGAGATGAAAGGATGCCTGAAATACCCCGTGAATAAATGTGTCAAGTTCAAAATCCTGTGATTCTACCAAGACGTTGTGAAATTTGCCAACCAAATTTGCCATGGAACCGTTTAAAGACCAGATCCGTTGACAGCGAATACCGTGGCCCCATATGAAGCATCTCTGAGCATCGTCTCAATTTGAGGCAGGATTTTAAATATTGAATTACAAGTAACGTACTGGACGGCACTGCAAACATTGCATTCATTTGGAATTCGGAACCCAAGCTAAGCGAAACTTTATGACCTCATGTTTATCTATAATATTTTAGGATTATTTTGTCCAGCAGCTCTATTTGTATCTTTGTACCCGTGTATCGAATTCCATTTAATTTGAAATTTTCACGTTCAGAGACGTCTGAAACAGTTGTTCAACGTCCTCGTGAATCGTTGAGCTTCACACCTGATCTATTGGGACCAATTATCGCAGGCAGATTACAGAAAGAAACATTCGTCTCCTTCTAGGTTAGGAAACAATGCGTAGTTTCAATAGACTTAGTGCAAAACCTCATAGAAACAGACGGGACAATACGCTATCGTTACTAAAAAGACCTAACAAAGAACATATTGTCGTTGAAGAGCATCACCTTGAGCTGTCACAGCACAGCGGACCGTCGAGCTCTCGAGAGTGATCCCAGCTTAAAGTGAATGGGGGAAAATGCAGGATGTACAGACAGGACTAATAAGTTTCTAGATTGGGAAAGAACCACTAGTAGAAATTGGTAAAAGGGTAATTGCTGCCTCACAGTATTATTATATTATCCCATACCATGAATAGGATCCCGCAAGAACTTTTCATGTTTTGCAGCACCAAAGTATACTGGTTGTATTTAGTTAACGTGTTGTTGTCTAGGTGCAGGAACCTCAGCTATTAGTTGAGTTTTTGGTGATTCCTTCTTTTAGTTTGGAGTTCAGCCCATTTCTCAGCTATCAGTTATTTGGCAGATCTCAGAACTAAGCCTTCAGTCAAAAAAAAAACAACAAAAAACCACCCTTTCTCCAACTAACAGTTAACATCTCCAGAACCTTAGGAAACGCTAAATCCAGGCCTTTTTAACGATTTTCATAGTTATTGGTTTAGCAAGATGGTATTGAAATCGAAAAGACTAATGATATGTTGAAAACAACCTCTTATCTTCCTTGCAAAACTACGAGTCTGAGCTAATCTTTTCTGAAGGCTCTTCTCTATATGGAACATTTTCGTCCATTGTGTTTCATTTAAAAGTATACCACTTTGAATCATTGACTCAGTATTGTATATCTGTATATAAATTTAAACTTTCACAAATAATTTTTAAATATGTTATTCATTCATCTAGCTCTAAATAGTATATATACATGTTAAGAGATACGCCGATTCACAATAGCTAATAATTGCTTGCACAAGTAGATTATCACGGGTTGTACAAATATTGTGTAATAACTGTCGTCGCTTGTAGCGAGACTGCGCAGTTGTATTTTAGTTGAGTAGTTCTTCATTGTTCCTTGACTTTACTGAGATTTGATTTCAAGTGAATGTAAAATGTACATACAAGCGAAGTTGAGATGAATAAAATAAGTTAATCCTTTGCTAGTTAGAATTGAAAACAAAGCTTGAACAAAGATCAAGAGTGATCGAGAACGGACAATTCTTAGATTTCACAAAGGAAAAGCCATGCTGGCAATGCTGACATTGGCTTCTCGTCTTTGCGGTCTAACGCTCCAAACATGGTTGAGTCAAACCAGTTCAAACGTACCTTAAGATTGGCTTAAAGTGGCTGAAAACGGTTTTCAGGCGTTCCCAAGAGTTATATTTTGATGGGTCATTATTATCACTCTTGATCAGTTGGTGTTACAACTACGATATCAAAAGACTGCCCAATCATTGGTGAACGCGTAGTTTTCACTTTTGTGACACATAGGTTACCATAACAGCAGTATAACCTGCTAAAAGCACCCTCAATGTTTACTTAAAGTACTTATCTTTCAAAAACGACACGGTGAAACCCTTTCTAATTTGGAAAATATTATTTCCAAGTTGTAGACGTGGAGCTGTTTCTCTCCCTCACTTCTTGTTAGACATTTTGAACCCCGAGGTGAAGGAAGCGGGGGGGGGGGGGGGGGGAGACTCCCATATGGGTAGGTCGGGGATACTCGTCGGAAAATTTGAAATTAATCCGCAAAAGGAGACAAATCTGGGTGTGGCTCTAGCTTAATTTGATTCTTAAAAGATACCACGTAAAACGTAGTAGAATCCTTATTGTCTTATTTATCTATCCTTTCCTTACAGGGACTAGCCACTGATGGGTAATACTTTAGGCAAAATTTGATGTGATTAAATCCTTACTCATCTCTTTGCCTAGTCTAAGAGGAATAAGACAAACATCCCTTTCGCTTGATACAACTTCTTGTTATTCTCCAAAGCCTTGGAGGCCAAGTATCAAACTTGGCTATTTAAACACTGTGGAGGTTCTGTTGACTCAGTTTTGTCCAAGTTAACGTTAGTTGTCGGATGAATGACCGTTTTGCTTTTCACCTCATTACTAGCTAGCACTCACAGATTTCACTGAGTGTATCTTTTTTGTGCGGTTGTCGGGGTTAGATGTTACACAAACAAGATATAAACTAAATAAAATTAATAAATGAAATAATTCTTAGAATTCCAATATTAGGACCTTTTCTTCTCAAATTTGGTGAAAAGTACTGTTACATGACTGGTATTAGAGCTATATATTTGTTTTTGTGACCGTGCCCATACATTCTCTGTAATGGCGTTCCCATACTAGCCTGATTCTCAGACGTCCGAAGTCGTTCGCAGCCCCTTCGTTACCCCTCTCTCCCTCTCGCATCTGATATACTCTGTGGGAGGCGTGGAAAAACTGTTCTCTGAACCGTTCAAAGTGCTCAAAACGTTTGTTTCTGGTATTGATGTCCTTCTTAACTTGCAAACGGGATTCGGAAAGTTGCTTGTGTTCCAGATGGGTCCTAAGTTCAAGCCGAAATCACGAGGCCACGATGGATTTGCAGCGAATCCAATGATAATTGTAATATCCACTCTAGTGAGCTTTATGGAAGATCAAACAAATTTCTTACGGAAATTTGGTATATCAGCTGGCTCGATAGGAAAAGATAAAGCTCTGAATCTGAAGATTTAGATCATGGTATTTTCGTCGCCAGAGTCCTTACTAGGAAGTGGTCGTTGGCGAAGGTTTCCTGGGAAAACCGGACCTTTGTATGAAAAGTATTTGTTGAAATATTCTGTGTAAACAGTTTTGTTTTCCACAAATTCATTATGTACTCAAACTTAACAGCCAAACACATCACTAAATACAGTTTACTGTAACGATACTTCAGGAGGAATATTTCATATCCACTTTATGTCAAACAAAAATGTACCATTTTCTTTATTCCTTTTCGAGCAAAACAAGCCATGATCGAATATTATGGGAATATTATTAAACTTAGAAAACGCAAAAGAAACGCTTTTGGACACTGTTTCCCTATTTGCTGCACCAAGTTTGTCCGGTTGAGGTGAGAAGTAATTCTTCCCAATGTTTACACAAGCTGGAAATGCCCGCACAACTACAGGAACACCTGAATGCCTTACTACTGTATATCCAACCATCGAAACTGTAGGAGGTAACTCTGTCAGACTTGTCATCTCCTTTGCCGTTACTGGCGAAGGGAACCTTGTTTGATCTTGAGGTGGATTTGTAGGAAATTGAGCTTTCTTCACCGGCTTCGCCTCCAGCGATTTCGCGGCGGATACCTCCTGAGTTTGATCTCGACTCAATCCCCGCTTTATGTGAACCACGGCGTTTTTAGATACCCCTGCCCTCAACTCGTCTTCGAGACTTCTGAGATTTCACATCAATTTTTTCGATCTTTTTCAACTTTGGGTAGCATTTTCTTGTGCAAACATATTACAAGTCCTCGTGGGAAGTTTGTAATTGACCGCCTAAAATCTTGCAGAGTTCCTCGCAAAGCGCCCAAAAACCGTTATTCTATCGCTTGTTTCGAGAAATTCAGCGCAGAACAAGTACTGAATCGAGTTATTCTGAGATAAGACGGCTATCTTCGGCGTAAAAGTTACAAACATGGCTAGAAAATCTTTACTTTGCCAAAACCTGATCAAGGAAAAACCCGCTTGAAATTGATTTGTTGGCTTTTCCACGCTTCATTTCTTACGCGCGTCGTGATTGGCTCTTGCTATACAATAGGTGCTCTGACATCATGAACACGACCTCGCACAGAGTATATCAGATGGGAGAGAGAGAGAGGGGCCGCAAAAGACCTCGGACGTCTGAGAATCAGGCTGTTCTCATACAAGCTCTGTAATTTAACAAAAATTTTTTTTCTAGCTCGAGTATTTGAGCTATAGATCTGACATTTATCTACATTATCTCTGCATTATTTACTTTAGAACTGTTCATTTTGTTTTTCGATTTGATATTTTTATAGCCAAGAAATTTATGTGAACGCGTCCATACATTTTTTGTAATAGCGGAGCATTTAGCATCCATTCCTTAGAAATTTTGGTAACCTATCAAGCCGAGTAAATTTGGTTATGACGTCACCGTACGAGCGATGTCCGTCCATCCGTCCGTCCTTCCGAACAGACTCTTGGGGAGGCGGAGGGTAGTCTCAAGGTAACCCGAACGGGGGAACTTAAGAATGCCATCTTTTCTTGGCGAGTTAATGAAAACTCATCGCTAGCTATATCGTTACGTCAGCAAACGATGGCGGAGTTTATAATATAATCTTTTCAAGAGAGGGTTTAACTGAGGCAGAACGTGGAAGAGAATAATCGGGGGCAAGAATTACTAGTAACAGGAAAAGATCGCGAAGGAGAGCAGGTGCGGCGAGGGCTAGAGAAAGGAGGCGGAACAGTACTAAAAAATGCCGTGAATTAGAGCGAGTCGGGCTGAGAGAAACGATATGAAACAATACTAAGCAATGCCATGAGGCAGAGCTAGCGAGAGCTTGATAAAGGAGGCGAAATGGCCGACAAATTGTCTCAGAAGCCTACAGGACTTCCCAAGTTAATTCGCGCGTCGAGATGTGCAGCCGTGCAAATCACATGATTTTTACTGTGTTTAGAGAAATTACAGAACGCTAAATATAGCAGAAAAGATGGTTGATTCGTTGATCTATCGAAAAGATTAGTTCAGTTCCGTCTTCACTACTTTTGCTGCAAGTTTCTGCCTGGAAGGCCTAGCCAGTGGCAGAACTTGCGGTAAGCGACTGATCTATTGTTGTGGTGTTTTCTATAAAAATTAAGCTTATCAAGTTGCCTCATCTTCAATAGGTATTTTTTAAAGTCTTTTTCACTTGAAGCCATGCTGCGCGACATTTTCTTGCTTCACTCCAATGTTCTCAGATAGCTATCTGCGGTTTGTTGGAATCAATTATGAATTCAGGGTGACTGGCCGCGTCACGCGATTGTTTTCATTCCAACGGCGAATTTAAGGCAAAAAATTATGAGAAACACAGGCCATAGCGGCGTACTTAAAATCATTTGCCCAGAGAGATATATTTTGATTTTCAAACAGGTAGGTCTATAGTTAACCCGTACAAAGTGTTTTTATGGCATTTAAAGTTATAGCCCATAGCAAAATATGGCGATATTTTGGTGCTATAATTCGTATGCAACACATTGCCAAATTTTGCGAGTCTGTTCGAGCTCGTTTCGTTCTCAAAAATAACCTCAATTAACCCGTGGCGCGTTGTCGACTTTTCTTCTGAAATATTCTTTGCACAATCGTCTTTTGGAAAGTCCCTGATATATTGCGTACGTAATTTCTACAATCTTGGTTAGGCTTATTGGGTATAGTTTATCAAAATTTAACTGGAAAAAATAGCAAGACCACACGCCGAACAATTACATGATCATAATTGCTCAATTTTTGAGTTTCTGATCCAAGAAAAAATAATTATCTTTTTCGTCTAAGGTCAGTTATTGCAATCAGGAACTCCGCTTAACTTTTAGGATTGGCTAAATCTATATATTACACTGCGTTAAGGGTCGCAAATTCTCGGAGTTATCCGCAAAGAAAACGCAACTTGAAAGTTTATACAAATTATGTGCAATGTAATTTGACGCCTCGTCATTAGACTGTTCTTTTCGCAAAGGAGTTTATCATGATTCGTTTTGGCTCTCTCGAAAGAGATTATTCGCTTTCCAAAGGAGATATGACTGTTGAAAAGGGTTTAAGATCGCAACACGGCAAAGATGTTTAGCTGCACAATTAGCTCGGATAACCACGACCAGTAAACGAACTTCGCACAATTTCTGCTAGCATGTACAATGCCCGACAATGAAATCGCCATAAGTTGTAAAAAGACCTGGAAAATTCACAAACAAATTCTCCATAAATGCGTAGACAGCTGTGCTTGATTCTTGGACCAAAATGGTTTAAACTTACAACTTGCGATTGGATTAGGAGGATACTCAACGAGGCAACTAATAAATAGTAAATATCTAAGTGGAGCTCTTGAGCTAAAATATCGTGATTCTTTCGTTTGAGTGTAACTGAAAAATTGTTTTGAATTATCAACTCAAAAACGAGATTACAAAAGAATTTTTAACTCACAGCCACTTATGAATAGGGTGTATAAGAGATCAGATACAAAAAAATTTGTCAGCTTCCCATCGAAGTAGCTCAATTTTGTAAACCACACATGTACGCATTGCGGACCTATCTTTGTTAATGATTGTATTTTATTTTCGCCATTGAAACTGATTTGTCGCTTGTTCGTGTTTAAAAATTGTGTTATTTGCGCCCAACACATAGATTTTCGTTTTTCCCAAACAGAAATACTTTGAGATCCAGCATGAGACCTGTTGTATGTTTAATAATGATATTTTAAGGCTGTAAAGTAAAATAATCGAAAAGTGAGGTACCGGATACATTTTTATACTGTTAAATATGGTTCACAAAACGAAGAATTAATTAGAATGGCTGTTACACATTTGCGTGAAATTTGAAGTGAAGTGAATTTATTTTAAGACTTCAGTAGCGCTGCGTCCGCGCACCTTATTTCGGTAACTTTATTACACGAAATACCGCACTTTGATTGCGCTTTCACGAGGGTTAGCCGAGTGTTTTAAACACGATAAAACACCGCGAGTTTTTTGAACAACTTCAAAAACGTTTGTGGTATATCTACTCATTTGTAGAATAATCCTTGAGTTTGTTATTGTTTTTGTGGAGAGAATCGGCTGCAAAATTTAGCCGTGTCTTCATCAAATTTAGACACTCATTAAGCATTTATTTGTTTCGTATTTCTTTTATGAATTATAAATGAGTTTTGAATGATTCTGTAATCTCCTTGCATTTATCGATTTTAAACTGTTAGGAATCTTAAAACCGACAGGTAGCCAATTTAGTTTCGTAGAAAAATTACCGAACTTCACTGATGCAAACATTCCCAGCGAAATGATCAGAGAAGGTCAGTATCAGTATCACGTGGTAACGTGCAAGCTTACAAAATCGCTACAACGTAAGGCAGAATATTATGACGGATTAAAAATGTTGGATTTTGACACCTTGTCTTAAAGCTTTCTCAAATTTATGAAGATATCTTTTTAGATTGCCCGTTCTCGCCCTAAAAATCAATTGCAAAAATAAGCACCGCATGAACGTGCTGATAAATATCACTTCTGCGTTGTAAGTTATAGATTTTTTTCCTTTCAATTATTTCCTGATTATCGATTCGGTAATCTCCTTGCATTTATAAACGTTAAGCTTTGTCGCGAGTCATAGAACCGACAGGTAGTAAGCTTAGTCTTTTAGAGAAATTAACGAACTTCACTGATGGAGATTTTCCCGGTGAAACGATCAGAGAAGGTCAACATCAGTATCGCTTTTCCAAAAAACAAACAAACAAACAAACAAACAGGTCCTGTACATATAGTAGAGAGATAAAGTAAAATGTCGCTAGTGAATATATGAAAGACCATATATTTGAACTGCGGAGAGCGATTTTAAGACATGATTGTTCATCGCAGTCACAAACACAACTTAATCAGTTGTGAAATTAAAGCCTGAAAAAAACCAAAAAATAAGAAAAGGAGGCTTGAACGGGATTCGAACCCATGACCTCTGTGTGCTCTACCAACTGAGCTATCAAGCCAATTGGGAGCTGGTAACTTCGCAATATGCCCATAGATGGTGAAGATGCAAGTGAATGTATGAAGAGCATGTATTTTTACTGACGAGATTGATATGGAGACATTATTGATCAACGCAATTATATAAACAACTTAAGCAGTTGTGATATTCAATTAACTCCATCCAAGAAAACATTTTATCAGTCTCGCATAAATTTGCCGTGCTGTGTAACAACTTCGTACCCGGTGTCTTCGCTCCCCTTGACCAGCGGTCTGGGAAAGCAACCAACGCGCAATTAATTAGGCTCGGACCACTTTAGAGAGCAGCCGGATATCTTTGATCTACACACACTAAAATTACGATAAAACCGATTTGGCTAACATTAAAAATACGGTCCTGAATATACAAATACAATGATCAATTGCTTTCTCATCCATAGCAAGCGACAACGCTTTTAAATTGCCATTGCAAACATCACTGCCATAACGTGATTCACCTAGCAAAATATTTTATTCCGTTTATGAAAATTTTTATCGACATAATCTGTCTTTACATTCGAGATTCCTTGTCGCAGCTGTTTGGTTGCATGAACTAAAATATTAAAAAAGTTCAATTCAATAATAAATGAAATCAAATGAATAATGGGCAGATGTGATAAAATAATTTTGATTCACGTAATAAAAAAGAAGACTTGATCGTTAGAATGAAGTTGAAAATTGTATGTGTGTGGAGATATCACCTTATAAATTCGACATTTGCACATATAAGATATTGAAGAAAAACTCATTTCAAATGCCAAATGAAGGAGCTATCAAAACTTCCATCATGTTATAGCTTATCTTAATCCACTTATTCAAAAGTTGTCAAGTTAATCGCTAATTTAGATTGGTGATTGGCTGCTTGAACATTATTACTCTGTTAAATGCTATGTAATTTTTATTGGTAATGGCATAATTTCGACAAAAATTTGTAAGAAACATCTCACAAGTAAATTTTTAAACGGCTTACGAAATTACACGAGCCCGTAAACTCGAATACAACTTTGTAGAAAAAGTAAACTATTTATGGCCATCCACCGACTTCGAAATGTCTTGGATGACTGGCGTCAATTTAATCAAAAAATTGGCAGGTACCATAAAATGATTTTTAATATAAAACGAAAATGTAGATTATAATTAAACAGCCCGGAAAAGACTATTGTAGACTGACTGTTCATGAAAGCCGTTAAATTTCTAAATTTAGGCTGGCCCAAATTAAAGTTTTAATTGTGTGCTAGCGGCCACAGTCCGTTTTCAAAAAGGAAGCCGTTTTTCCAATTGCTTCGACGACTTTTTTCACACTCAAAGCCTTTGGTACTTTCCAATTGTGCACTTCATTCAAAGCGGTACTTTTCGGCCTGTCTGATATGATCTTTTCGGCCTATCTGATGTAATAAAAGTGTTTTTACTTTTACTAATCTCCATGTCAAATGATAGAGAGACAAGTGGTCTTGTTGCATATAAAAACAAATGTGAATTTCTGGTGATCCCATTAACTCCTAACAAGATAGCGGACAATTATTTGAGGGAAATAATTGTATCTTGCTTTCCCGAATCTGAGGTAAGTGCAAATTTTGACTGGCAAATATAATTTCAATCCTTGGAAGCTATTGTTTTCTTACAAACAAATTTCTGATTCATCTTCCTTGTATTTTCACGCTTCTATTCTCATCCACTTGGTTGCGTTTCTCCGGTTTCAATCACCATTTACGGCAACAATTTCCATCTCTTCATATTAGTTGCTCGATTGCCCAAGCAAAATGCCAGTTTACTAAATAAAGATCAATAAATTGTCTAACTAAATTTCTATATCAGATGCAATAAAACGATATTAGCTCAAGAATGTGATTTAAAATATTTTCAATCATAATATTGATATTCTCGGCCCCCACAAGTAATCACCTTTAGGAGATTTTCGAGAAGTTATTCCAACCCCCGCACGCGAAGATATCGTCTGTCAGACAGAAAAACAAAATTTGTACACCCCATGAACTAACCCGCCCAACCACCGTGGTCAGATTCCTTTTCCATCAACAAGCATTGTTTTCCAATTTGTTTCAACGAGTTTTTCAGCCATTAAAAGATACTGGTACTTTCCGCTGTGTATTAACAATTCATAACGGTATTATTAGGTTTCATGAGGGTGTGATTGAAGTACACAGCTATCCTTCAAGTAAAAGCCATTGGAGAATTTCCGAGTTGTCCTTTTTTAGTTACCCTTCAAAAAAGTGTTAACATGATTCAGCGACAAACGTTACTGTTATGTGACAAAGTAAGAACTAGTTTTTTTCTTTTTTTTTGGAGCAGAATGTGAATTTCTGGCTATATGGACAATGCACTCGATCTCTCCAATGATTTTTCTTTTCTTTCGTGGAGGGCGACTGTAACACAGGTTACCAAAACGCAAGAGTTGTTAACGTCTGCCTGAGCCACTAACACATAGAGAAAATTCGGTTACATAAGTAATTCATAGCGGAGCTCCGGCGGCCCGAAGGGCCGCCAAGCGGAGCCCCATACTCATATAGGAGAGAAAAGGAAACCCATGAGTTGATTTTCTCATGGTCATCATGGCTAGCGGTATTGCTCGTGGGCGCGTACGCACGACAGCGACGACGACGACGACGACGACGGAGTCGCGCAACATGGCCGCCATACTCCAAATAATAGGTTGACAGAAACATGCAGTCTTGGTTTACCGTGTACTTCTTTGATATTGGACGTCCATGTTATGATCAATTGACACCTGTCAAAACAAGGTATCCGCTGACCAGTATCACGCGACCATATCGCGACCATATCGCTGACCAAGTGCTGGTTTTCGATTGGATCGCGGGCTCATCTCAGGTTAACTTGTTGAAAACAGGGCAGGATTGTTCGGAAGCCGGTTAACGCTAACCAAGGATTAAAAGTTAACCGAATTATAACTTTTTTTTCTATACAAATGTTTTTTGGCTGCTTTGGTTTGTGTATATAGTGATTATTAAAACTCAAAACAGAAGGCCAAACAATATACAGAAAACCGCGCCGCAAAGCTACAAAACTGAAATCAAAATTCTACCTTCTCCTGGGTTATTTGGCTCTGAACAACGCGGCCCAGGAGCTACGCTTTTAGGCTGGCCTAAATCTATATATTACGGTGTGTATGAACACAAAACAAAAGACTATGCACGGCGGTGGACGTTCAAGATAAATCTTGGCAGCTCTGTTGGCTCCTTTGAAATTGGCCGGGCTTTATAACCATTCCCCTTTATTAACTCTCAATTAATTAACTCCTGACATACTGAAAACACCCTTTTATTCTCATAAAGTGGTGAAGATGGATGTTTCGATCAATAACACGAAACATATTTCTTGTAGACCTTTTGTTTACAAACAGTAAAAAGTGACAGAGACGCTAAAACGAAATTCTAAGAAAAAAGTCTTCATATCAATTTGTGGATTAGGTATTGCCAGAAGGGTCGCAGATATGGTAGAACAACAAGTTTCGTTTTCTGGAAAAAAAGATCTTTTCATAGTAAAGTGGGAGGCTATAGAATCCGTTGAGTTTATTATAAGCGGTGGGTAAAATATGCAAGTAAATTGTTTGGTGTAAAGTACAGGGACCGCAAACTTACAAAAACACAAAGGAAATCCAGTTTTCAAGCAACGTAGATAAATATTAAATTTAAAGATAGAAAGATGAATCACATTGTCCTCAAAAGCAGATGAAAGAGCTAGTACAGAAACATTTCTAAGTTTGCAGCTAATTTTATTCTTCTTAAATGAGTTAATCAGATATCGGCAGCTCGTGCGTTGGCTGTTTGGTAAATTGAACATCACAAGTCCTTATAAATACTAAGAGAGCGATTTACTACATGGAGTTATTAAAAAATTGATCGTGACAGATGAAATAAACTGACTAATATATAACATTGAATCGAAAGTGTAAATTATTAAGAACTTCACCGAGAAATTCAATATTTAACAATTATTTGCGAGCATTGGTGAATTTTTACCCAGACGACGAAGTCGAGTTTACTGAGCCTGAGGCGAATAAATTGTTTAATTTGACTACAAAATAGCGGACTAAAGCAAAAGGCCACGGACGTAATTGTTTGTTTTTATACACGTATGCAGCCGTTGTTTTAATTCTAAGCCTATATGTAAATCGATTGTGAATCAGTTTGCGCATCGAGTTACGCAGTAAAACAAACAAGCGAAAACCACGAATAATAAATTGATCCGGTACCTTTGATTTATCGTTGTTGACTTCATTCACAGTTGTACTAATCGTCAACAAATAATGAGCTCCAGTTTGAAAAACAATTCATTTCGGTCACTGGATCCGACCTGCTGGCAATCAGCGAAACCACTGCGTTTGAATACGAATTCTTGAACACATTTAGGTCCAAGGGCGATGTAGTCAATTAGAAAATTCCTGATGCTTTCACAAATCCTGGACTTGGAGTGTTATCTTTCGAAGAAATGAAAATTTCATTCAGCAACTGTCTGCCATGCATGTTTACTTGCCAAGATGTCAAGTAAACATGCGTGTTTGAATTTTAGTTCACGCGGTGACTCGCAGAAGGACATCATGATGGATACCATGCAGACCAATGAAGGTGCAAGTCTAACGATTTGTTAGAAAGCGTCGTCCATTATCGTACATGAAACGGCCCTTAGATGAAACGGTTCACCATTTTCCCTCGTAATTAGGCCGTTTGCATTGTGGCGATAATGTTGTGCTTGATTTAGACGGTAAAGAGCTTTAGCCACATCAATTAGGGTTTAGAAGTGCAATTGAACGGACATTTCTAGCTGATGTTGGCGATATTTTCCCTAAACTTTGATGCGAGTAGAGCCTTTCCGTGTCTTATCAGATTTAGGCGTACACGGCGTAGCTAACAATCAGTGTTGTCTACGACAAACCTTGTCGAAAGCTAGCGCTAGGGCAGAATTGTATCAGTAACATGTCAAATTCTGTGGCTATGTTTTTGCGGATACAGACAGATTATATCTGTATATCAAAAGAGGGAAAGAAAAAAAATCTTATTCGTAGGGGGACGTTGGAAGTTGAACCAGAGAAATTCGATTCAGGAGTCGGGATACATTAACTTACCATTACACCATCAGAGCGCTGGTTGCCAAGAACCCGATTTTTTTAAATTTACATACTGTCTGCAAAATGTACATATATTACAGTAATAATAATGATAATGATGATGATGACGACGACGACGAATAACCTTTATTCGTCACACGTATTTTCTATTTGTCCATTTGGCATTTCCCCCTTCCCCAGGAAACATAAGCTTATTTTAAGAGATAACTATAGGTGTTTTAAATTTATCCCTCATAGGTTTGATTGAAACAACCGCAGACAGGCGTGAATCCTAAAAATTGAAACCCTGTGTGATCGACAGAGGTAGTTGGTTATTTAACGCCCCCTGCATCCAAACGAGAGACATTCTTCATGTACAGCATGGGCATAAACAGCAACGAAACAAACATCAATTCATCCAACTCAACATTTTATTGCCGGTACTCACCGTATGTATCATCATGGGAAAACGATGGGTCGGTTTTTTACTTGATTATAGGCCTCATAACGGTCGTGGCTTCATTCCCAACAGTTCTTATGAACGTATTCATAATCCTGGCTATAAAGCAAAGAAGAGAGCTTCAAAAACCCTCAAACATTATGTTGTCAAGCCTGGCCGTTACGGATCTTCTAGTTGGCGCTATAGTTATGCCGACGTGTGCCACTATTGATTTCTTTACACTGAGTCAGGTCTCGTTTGAGTATACTTGTATGTTATATGCGGTAAATAAATTCTTCGGGTCTTTACTCTTCTCAGCTACTTTTCACCACTTGACTGTTATTGCTTGGGAGAGGTACGTGGCGGTACAAAAATGGATGGACTACAAGCTTATCATCACAAACGGCCGTCTCAAAAAGATTGCGATAGGTACCTGGCTCTCTGCCCTCTTCCCAACGGTTGCAAGCTTTTTTATGACAGTAGTCGTTATGGGTGATCGTACAATTTTGGAAGGCGTTGCAACCGTGTGGATTGCTGTAGATACCCTTTGCTTATTTCTTGTTGCATTCTTTTATCGAAAAGTTTACCTTGGAATACGCAATCGTAAGCTAAACGAAATCTCTCAAATCGACGTTCTCATGAAAGCAAAACTGGAGTCTAAAGTTGCCAAGACAACTGGTTTATTAACCGCAGCGGTAATATCATCGTTTATTCCAACATTTGTTTTTGGTATCTTAGCAAACATTGTGCCAATCTTTCGTACAATTGCCCCTCACAGGTTTACACAAACATTGATTCAATTGAACTCCATTTTTAATCCGCTGCTTTACTGTTATAGAGACCGCCGTTTCAGAAACGCTATTTGGGAGCTGTTAGGTAGAAAAAAACCTCAAGCAAAACAGTCGAGAGGTGGTGCCGCTAAATTTTTCAGGCGAAATGATCCATTTAGATCGTCAAAGCTTCATACAGTAGGAAATGGTAGCCAACGCTTGAAAAGATCAGCATCTTGCAATCTAACTGGTGCTTTAGATTCTATTCATGGAACACCCTGTGTAGCTACAATGAAAAGGTCTTTGTCTGCTCCCATCCTTGATACATGCGGCAGCTCCTTAGATGGTTAAGATGCGCAGCAGCCTTCATCTATGGAGGAAACATGCCAAACGATATGTGATGAAAGCGGCGTGCAATGCGAAGCGACAGAAAATGGTAAAGGTAACAGGCCTGAAATACCACCGTGGAATAAATATATCAAGTTCAAAATCCTTTGATTCCAACATAATAAGTATCTCTGAACAACGCCTCAATTTGAGGCAGGATTTTTAAAATTACAAGTAACAGGCTGGACGCCACTGCAAACATTTCATTCATTTGGGATTCGAAACCTAAGCGAATCTTTATCACCTCATGTTTCTCTTTAACAGTTTAGAATTATTTTGTTCAGCCGCCCATTTGCATTTTGTACCCGTGTATCGAATTCGATTTAATTTGAAATTTTCGCGTTCACAGACGTCTGAAATAGTTGTTCAATGTCCTCGTGAACAGTCGTCCAGTTTCACACCTGATATATTGAGACAAACTTTCGCACGAAGATTCCAGAAAGAAATATTCTGTGTCCGTGTAGATAAGAAAAAAATGCATAGTTTCAGCAAACTTAGTGCAAAACTTCAGAGAAACAGGCGGGACAATACACTATCGTCGCTAAAAAGCCCCATCGAAGCACATATTGCCGTTGAAGAGCATCACCTTGAAGCCTTTTTAGATTGCCTTTGCACTTTTGTAGCGCAATCTTCCAAAAGTCTTTCAATCTTAGCTCAGATGGCTTAATCAGCTTAAGGTGGTCCGTTTTATATCTAATCAAGCAAGTCAAAACGACTGTTTTATTGACATAAGAAGGAAGAGGGACTATTTGGAGGCCAGCTGTCACAACACAGCGGATAGTCGAGCTTGAGAGTGATCCCGACTTAAATTAAATGAGGGAAAATGCAGGAACTACAGACAGGACTAGTTAGATTCTAGATTGGCAAAGAGCGACGAGTAGAAATCGGTAAAATGGTAATTGCTGCCTCACAATACTAATATCTAGATTTAGCCAAGCCTAAAAGCGGAGCTCCTGGGCCGGGTTGTTCAAAGTCCGATTAAGATAACCCAGGTTAAGCGACAATTTTGACCTAAATTTTGTAACTTTGCAGTGAGGTTTTCTCTACATAATTTGGCCTTCTGTTTTGAGTTTGAATAATCTCAAAACGCACAAAACAAAAGCAGTAAAAAACATTTGTATACAAGAACTATTTATACCTCTGTTAACTTTAATCCCGGGTTAGCGTTAACCGGCTTCCGAACAACCCGTCCGGTTTACAACAAGTTAACCTGACACGAGCCCGCGATCCAATAGGAAACCAGCCCTTAGTCAACGGTCATCTTTAAAAAACGCGCGACCTCGATGAGCTCTAAACTTGAGCCTGCGATATGGTCACTTGATACTGGTCAGCAGATACCTTGATTTGACAGGTGTCAATTGACCACAACATGGATGCGCAATATCAAAGAAAGAGGCTATAAATCAAGGCTGTAGGTTTCTGTCAACCTTTAAGTTGGAGTATGGCCGCCATCTTGCGCGTCTCCGTCGTCGTCGTCGTCGTCTTGCCCACGCGCCCACGAGCAATACCGCTAGCCATGATAACCATGAGAAAATTTATTCATGGCTTTCCTTCTCTTTCCTATATGGGTATGGGGCTCCGCATCATTTCTCAAGAGACATTTAAAATCACCAGAACCTTAGAAAACGGTAAATCCAGGCGTTTTTAACGACTTTCATAGTTATTGATTTAGCAAGATGGTATTGAAATCGAAAAGATTAAGGATCAGTTTTGAAAACAATCTCTTACCTTCCTTACGAAACTATGGGTCTAAATCTTTTCTGAGGGCTCCTCTGTATACGGAAAAATTTCGTCCATTGTCAGACATTTAAGAGCAAATGCACACAAAAATCAAACAAAATCAAATTTCTTCGGCAAGGCTAGAAAACTCAAATTCGCTCGTCTTTTGCATATAGCTAGCCCCTAGCAAGAGTGCAAACATGCTGTAGTTTTTTCCTTGAAATAGTTTTGTGCTTCCGAGAAAAACGAAATTTACGATTAATCTTTCAGACTCAATTTCATGCAATTTAGCGAGTCCCAACTGGGCTGAAAATCGACCATTTTCATTCGATTCGCATTTCGCAACTATTGAACGCAGAAAAGTTGTAATACAACCAGCTTATTGCAGAACTATTCCTTGCCTAAAAAAGGACGATTTTTAGAATATTGGATTAGTCTAATTATTTAGCGGTAAACAAAACCAGAGTGTTCTCCAAAATTAAGCTAGTCAGTCGGTGAAAAGAATTGTCATTTTGACCATGTGCCATGTCTAGCTCGGAATTCCAAAAGATTTTAGATTCTAACTATACTAAGATAGGTCTTTCAATATATGTAAAGTTCAGTTTGGGTAAATGATTAGGCACTCGTCAAAAAATTATTCAAAATCGTTCACAAAAGACACAAAATCACGCCAGCAGCTTCCGAGTGCGTGACCAAAAGTATTGCCATCGTATCAGCATATTACTTAAATTCGAAACGTCAGCATTACCAAGCAGTATAAATGACATACACATAATAATAGCATGTTCACCTACCTCGGTTTGTAATATCCTGAATCTTGCAAACTGATTCTTTCTCTGCATATAATTTTCAGCGGCGTTCTTGCCAGTACTCATATCCGACCTTAAAAAAAAAAAAAAAACAGTTACTGCCAAGTCCCATGTATGTATTATCTATCTGTGTTACTTGTGTCGTTTGATTAAGCCAGTAGTAACTGCTAAAGTGTTATTCCATATGCGACTTTCGGGTTTCCATTTTGAAGACGTTTGAAAGTCCTCCATTTTGACTGAAGATGTGTTATCTAAGACCCTTGCGTTACAACATATTTTACATGGGGGTGAGGGCCGGGATTTCAGAGCTTTGAAGAGAGTTACCTTTCTTTGTTTGAATTTTAAGCCACAAAGACCTGGTTCGTGTGTAGCATTTTATCGCTTTACTTAAGAAAGGAGGCCCTGAATTGGAACTAGCCTGATCGAGATATGGGAAAAATTCTAACGCTTTTTCTTTCGGAAATAAACCCACTCTACCCTTACCCTGTGTGTAAAGACTTTTGGTGGACAATATACAAATAACAGACGCGGAGCCATCGAATATGGCGGCTTATTTGTTACTGCTAATTACTGGGGATTCCTGCCTGATAGCAGGTTGAATGATTGTACCAAACAAGAAAACGGAAAACGTAGGAACATTTGCATAGAACTTGGTAATATTGAGCGATTTGGGAAATTCAAAATCACCAGACGAATGCGTACAAGTTATGCAAACCTACTGGAACACCGTTGAAATGGCGGGATAGGAATGTTGTTTGACAGTCAAGACATGATAACCCAGCTAAGGTAAACATATATTTGTTGGTTTATGCTTAAGTCGTGCTAATATTTCTGTGATATTTCGAATTGAAGTGATTTAATGACAAAAACGGTGGTAGTACTTTTGGTCACGCATTCGACTGCTGGCGTGATTTTAATTTTTTTGTGTATGATTTGAATAATGTTTTGACGAGTGCCTAATCGTTTGCCCAAACTAAACTTTACATATATTGAAAGACCTATCCTAGTATAGTTAGAATCTAAAATCTTTTGGAATTCCCCGACATGACACATGGTCAAAATGACAATTGTTTTCACCGACTGACGAACTCATCGTTGGAGAACACTTTAGTTTTGTATACCGCTAAATAGCTACATAAATCCAATATTCTTCAGACTGATCTTTTTTGGACAAGGAATAGTTCTGCATTAAGTTGGTTGTATTACAACTTTTCTGTGCTCAGTAGTTGCGAAATGCGAATCGAATAAAAATGGTCAATTTTCAGTCTTTCGAATCGAATAAAAATGGTCAATTTTTCACTCGTTAGATTGATGTCTGGACGTGAAACCGATAATGTCCTTTTTCTCGGAAAATACCAAGATATTAGAAGAAGAAAAAACTACATAGCGTTTTTACTTTCACTAAGGTCTACTTACACGCAACAGTAGGGCAAATTCTATTTTTCAAGCCTTACCGAACTATTTTGGTTTCTTGTGGACATTTGCTCTTAAAAGTATACCACTTTGAATCATTGATCCAGTATTGTATATTTGTATAAAAATTTAAGCCTGCACAAAATAATGTTAAGTATGTTATTTATTCATCTAGGTCTAAATAGTGTATATACATGTTAAGAGATGCAACATTTCACAATTTCAAGACCAAAGCCAATAACTGCTTGCATATTAAGTAGATTATCACGCGTTGTACAAATATTGTGTAATGCCATCACTTGTATCTAGACTGCGCCGTTGTATTTTAGTTGAGTATGTCTTTATTGTCGTTAGATTTTACTGAGATTTGATTTGAAGTGACTGTGAAATGTACATACATGCGAAGTTATGAGTTGAATGAAGTAAGTGAATCCTTTGCTACTTAGAAATGAAAACAAAACTTGTCCAAAGAAAAACAAAGAAGTGATCTAGAATTGTACACAGGCAATTCTTAAATTTCACATAAGAAAAGTCTTTCTAGAAATGCTCACTTTGGTCTCCCGTCTTTGCGGTCTAACGCTAATGGTTGAATCAAACGAGTTCAAACGCACGAAACGTAATCACCCATTAAATCCAAAACCATCCGCCTTAAGGTGGCACAAAACGGTTTTCTGCAATTTCCAAGAGTTATATATTGATGGTCATTATTACCACTCTTGATCAGTTGATGTTACAATAATGATATCAAAAGACTGCCCAAACATTGCTGAAGACGTGGTTTTCATTTTTGTAACACGATAGGTTACCACAGCAACAATAACACCTGCTGAAAACACCCTTAATGTTAGCTTTCAGTACTTATATTTAAAAAACAGGACGATGAAACCCTTCTTAAGTTGGAAAATATTGGAAAATTATTTTCCAAGTTGTGGGTGTAGAATGGTTTCACTCCTTCACTCCGTCACTTCTTGCTAGACATTTCGAACCCCGGGGGGATAGAAGGGGCGGTGGGGGGTGGCGGACTCCCATATGCAAAGGTCGGGAATGTTCGTCGGAAGATCTGAACTAAATCCTCATAGGAGACTAACCTGATCGTGGCTCAATCTCTATTTAATTCCTAAAAGATACCACTTAAAACGGAATAGGCTAGATTACCAGGAGTTGTTCAGGAAAGGAGCCTGCGCTAGTAGACCGGATTGGAGAGACCATCGGAAATCGAGCCTAAAAACGGAGTGTCTTCGAGTGTACCCAAGAAGATACTTTGACAGCTAAAAATAGTGGTGTTTCGTCATGATCACCCTAAGTGAGACCAAAAACTTTTATTTACACCCCTTAGTGAGACGACGAGGATCCTCGACCTTTTTGCATGGGAGTTCCCGCTGGGTTTCGAACATTCTGTTGACGTCTAACGGCTTTCACAGTCGCTTGCACGGTGTAAAGTGGGTTATATTCGAGAGGCACAAGGTGAAACTTATGAGAGCCTTATGATTCTTTCTTGGCGATTCGACTGTCAGGGAAAGTATTCACGGTTTTTTTCACAAACCTATGTGATACTAGTGGCTAGCATATTGTGAGTTCAAGAAACAATCAAGATTGATTGTTCAAAAGCTCCAGACAATTTTTTTAAACACGGGAAATGGAAAGAAAGACGCTGCCTTTTGGTAAATGATTTCTTGACATAAACTATGCGTTAACAAAAAAACAAACAAACAAACAAACAAACAAACAAACAAAAAACAAACAAACAAACAAAAAACAAAAAACATAACAAACAAACAAAAAAAACAAACAAAAAAAAAAACAGCGAAAAAGAACAGAAAAAAGAAAAATTGTGACCTATGATATGCGAACTTGTTTAGTCCGGCGCTGAAGGCAAAAGATTATCATCGCGCAGAATTCTATTGTCTTTCGCGACATATACTTGCAGTGCTCATTTTTTCAATGCGCGGAATAATAATTACAAATGTTAGCTGTCGGAATTCCGACTGCTCTCGTCAATGAATCGGCGGCTGTCAATCAAACGGTCTGATGTGTGAAGGAAATCCCAAGGTGTAATAAGCTAACAAAAGCGCTCTAATTTAAAGGCGGCCTGCGCTCTTCACAAAGACTTTTGTCAACAAAGTCGTGTGCAGCGACATTCTCACTTTTTTTGTTGACATGTCACACTCGAAATGGTTTGAGCGCGGGAGCCAAAAGTTCTCCCACAAAAAATTCTTCTTCCAAAGCGTTGCCAAATTGAAAGAACGGTGCGCATAAAACTTTCTACTACTTTATCGTTGTCCTCTTTTACTCGACCGGTCAAAGCAGTTCACCAGACGTAGTCTTTTACTCGATCGGTTTACGTAGTCTGTCGTTGATCGAGGACTTAAAAGACAACACAGGTCTTTATCTATTCGAAAGATGAAGGGGAAAATAAATGACATTTCTGTTTGAAATCCAGAGCCGAACAAAAAAGCAAAGGCACGCATCGCGTCTTACGCCTGAGTGAGCATTGTTGTCCACAACTTACACTACTTGTAAAAGCATTGGATTAAGTGTGAAAATGTTAATTAGGTAATTAGCACAGCAGGATCAAGTGAGAGTCGAATCAAAGTCAACATAGCTGAAATATAGCCGTGATAAATATTCTAAGACGAGAAACGGACAGGAGATCGAATTGAGCAGAGACCGAACTATACGTTTCGCTTATAATTTTTTGGCAACGTAAAGACGTTTGGGGATGGCGAGGTGATATGAACGAATAGTTGGTGAAAAGAAGAAAAATACATTACACAGGGCTGAGAACTCTGCATGCATTGATATCGCCTTGGAAAGGTAAGAAAAAAAAAAAAAAGAAAAGTAAAAGAAAACTTTACAACACGGGGTATTCGTATTTGGTCACCCAACCAAGCACTAACTTAATCCCGCCGAACAAGGCTTAATTTGATGATCGGACGAGGCGCGGCGCTGTCTTTGTGGTATAGTGATTTTGCGCTAAACACAGTATTTTATTTCTAGGATCTCTCAAATTTTACACTTGAAATTGACCTCAGAACCTGCGATCGTAAAATGCCCAACTGAAGATCGTTTTGGCATCAAAGATATATAAATTATACACAGCTTTGTATCGATGGAGCGGTCAAACTTTACTACACAGGGCAATAGATAAACTAAGCCAAATGAAAGGGGAGGAAATCACTCACATCGTGTTTATTAGCGGGGAAAATGAAGAACAAAAGAAAATAATGAAAATAGGAAAGAAAATTAGAACCTGAAATACGGGGATTTTATGACTTGGTGAGGCTTTCGGTACTAAGCTTACCTTTGGTGATCGGAAATGAAGAAGAGGTACTTTCCTTTTGGTAACCGTCTCGGACAAGGATTCGCGGTGTCACGTTTCCTTCTGTATTCTCTAACACTTGCGTTTTACACTATTTGTTAATATTGTCAGTGGGCTGTGACTTCATTTTCCGCCTCTCTAGCTCGGTATATAACTTGGCTTGTATAACTTGGCGTAATTCATCAATTTTAGGAGCCAAGGACATCACATTTGAGACCAAAAAGGATGGAACGTAGGCCGTTGTCGATCCTTTCAACGGGGTTGCAAGGGTGGTGGTAACAGGTATCAAGTTCGCTGGGTTTCGAGTTCGCTGGAGTCTTGCTAACGTAGCGATACGGTGAACATGTCCTTGCTCGAAATCGATAGTCGGCCGATGTTTGTAAATGGTAGGGATTTTGCGTTTTCCACCCTGCTTACCTCTATAGCGAAATAAACCAAAGTCCTTTAGTGTGGAGAATAACTGAGTACGTTCGTGAGGAAGTATAACACTTGGATAGCCTCGAAAGGTAAGAAGCTCGCTTCGAGAGTAGTGCATTTTCCCTGAGACAGGAATTTGCATACCTCTTGTTGTTTTCGTAAGCCTTCCATTAGATATTATGGCTGTGTTTTCTCCATTTGTAGGGCCGGGTTGGGGGTGAACATCCATGTAGATCTTAATATCTATCGGGGGATCATGTCCAGGAGCCAGCAATGCAGTTTGGCCATGTTTAGTCCATTTTGTAGCTGGAATATTTGAAGCAAAGAAGCCGGCGGGTGTCAAATTCCGTGTCGTTAGCGAGGGTCGATGATGCCAGGCATAAAAATGCTGCAGAATGCCGGAGGAAATCCGTCTCCCGCATTGAAACTGCCCGTAATAAACTCTAGGATATCCTAATAGAGATTTCTGGTGGAAAGTAAGGCAGTCAGAGCGGTAAATTGTGATATAATAGAGTAAAATATATGGAAACAAATTCAGCATGGCGGCCATGCCTGGCGCCAGGTTACATGTACATTCCTCAAGTGGAATGTACATGTTGATTATATTTGCAAAAAGACCGCAACACGCCTGTATTTCCTAAAGCAGATAAAACGCACGAAGGTCAACCCAAAGGATATGTTATTGTTCTATACAACATGCATCCGTCCTGTCCTAGAGTATGCGTGCTCAGTTTTCCATCATGCGTTGCCGCAGTACCTATCTAATAACATAGAAAGACTGCAAAAGCGCGCACTACGGATAATATATCCTGACCTATCTCATGCTGAGGCTCTAGTAGCTGCAGGCATCTCTTCACTGTATGAGAGGAGACAGGCACTGAGCGAAACTTTATTTGATCAAATTATGAGAGACCCATGCCATAAGCTACATGATCTGCTGCCGCCACGTAACGAGTCCACTTATTGCACACGAGCCCGGGGATACTTTGAGCTACCGATTTGTGAGACACATAGGTTTAGGAACACTTTTATTATGAGCCATATTTTAAATTTTAAATAGTTCGCATATTTTTCCTTGTATAATATAATTTTTTTTTATTGTAAAGTAATTCGTAATTCAGCCGCTCCAGCGGCTGCAATGAGTTTGCTAATAAAATCTATCTATCTATCTATCTATCTATCTATCTATATAAATGATATATGACTTACGAATGAAAACTCAATTCGGTGGCATCACAGTTTCCACTGTTTACGGACGATCCATTTTCCAAGTTGAATGACTCATAACCACTTTGATTGTTATCAAATTTTGATAAACACGATCAGATGCAACTTTTGGCAAAGTTTATAAAAATCATGTAGATACAATTCAGGGCCACCTTAAATTTTCGAAAATTTAAGGTTGCTCTTAACTTTATCCACAATTTTTTTTAAACTTTGCCAAAAGTTGCATCGTATCCTACTGATCAAAATTTGATAATAAAGACGGGGTTCACCGTTCCGCTTAGGAAATATAAGTACTTAAAGCTAAAATTACGGGTGTTTTTAGTAGGCTATACTGTTGCTATGGTAACATATGGTGCCACGAAAATGATACCAACGAGTTAACCAATGATTGGGAAGTTTTTGATACTAGAATTTTAGCATCAACTGATCAAGAGTGGTTATAAAGAATTATCAAAACCTACGTCTTGAAAAGTCCTGGAAAGCTTTTTGACACAAACGTTAGTTCCTCAATTGAGCAGAAGTACATATATATATTGAAACGTAAGAAACTTATATCCAAAAGGTTTAATTTTAGCTAAGTTTATTAGCATCAAAAGTTCATAATTGTGAGATAACCAGGTTAGAAAACGCCATACAGGGAAAGCAATTTCTTCCACCAGTTTAAACTTTACAATCATTTACAAAAATACTGCTTTTATCTGAAAAACGCAGAAAATGTAACAAGAAAAACATAAAACCCAACTTACCAGAATGGCTAACTTTGTTGTTAACCTACACATTTCACTGCCTCTTTCTAAAGAATAACAAACATTAATATCTGATTCCACAAAAACAACGTCATGTCACCAATTCCGTCGAGCGCGCCATAATCAATAATGTTGAGTGACAGTTGTTCCAATTACGAGTTGTTAGAATTCTACGCAAGCGCAAAGTATTTTTCTACGTCTTTAACTCTCCATTCCTCCCAGTCTCTCCCTTCCTTAAATCGGAGCCACTTTTCAACTCATCTTGGCGCATCTTTCTTTCTGTACTCTCAATACCATGATTATGTTCGTTCTTTACATCACTTTAAAGAGGTTCACATTACTGTACATTTTCCTATCCTTTGTGCTCTATGAAAACCACTCCACATCAATATTAGTTGCCGCAGACAGACTGAAAAAAATCCTGATCCTACATAATTATAAGCTTTAGAGACTAATAAATTTAAACTTCCACACAAACTTATGCGAGTGATTATGGGTTTAATAAATGGTTAGTCAATCATAAGGCATGTTTGAACTCGTTTGATTCAACCGTGACTGTACGTTAGACCACAAAGACGGGAGGCCAAAGTCAGCATTGTTAGCATGACTTTTCTTACGTGAAATTTAAGAATTGCCTCTTTGGACAAGTTTTGTTTTCAATTTCTACTAGCAAGGATTCACTTATTTTATTCATCTCATAACTTTAAATGTATGTACATTTCACAGTCATTTGCAAATCAAACCTCAGTAAAATTAACAACAATGAAGAACAACCCTAAAAATAGAATAAAACAGCGCTGTCTCGATACAAGCCATGGTACTTATTACACAATATTTGTACAACGCATGATGATCTACTTGTGCGAGCAATTGTTACCGTTTGTTCTTGAAATTGTGAAATGGTGTTTCTCTGAACATGTCTATACACTATTTAGAGCTAGATGAATGTATAACATACTTAACCTTATTTGTGCAAGTCTGAAGGCATATATAATATACAATACTGCATCAATGATTCAAAGTGGTATACTTTTAAATGTCACACAATGGACGGAATTTTTTTCCGTACACACAAGTGCCTATGAGCCCTCATAATTTTGCAAGGAAGGTGAGAAGTTGTTTTCAACAAATCATTAATTTATTCAACTTCAAAACCCTCTTGCTAAGCAAATAACTTTAAAAATCGGTTAAGACGAGGTTCTGGAGGTTCTGGAGGGAGGTTTAATGACAGCTTAGAACTGATTAAGGTTTTAACTGTGAGTTGAGAAATGATGTTTTTTTAACTGAAAGCTGAGGTCTAAGGACTAAAAAATAACTGATAGCTGAGATATGGGCTGAAATCCAGAATAATAGAAGAAATCACTGAAAATGTATCTGCTAGCTGAGATTCCTGTACCCTAGACTAGACCCTGTTAACCGAATACAACCAGTACATTTTGGTGTTGCAAAATGTGAAAAAGTCTTGCAGGCTCCCCATAATGGCATGGGATAAAATTATAGTGTTGTGAGGCAGCATTGACTCTTTTATCGATTTCTAATCGTGGTTCTTTGCCAAGCTAGAAACTAATTAGTCGTGTCTGTTGCTCCTTTATTTACCCTAGCGCAGCCTCATTCAATTTAAGCAGGGAACACACTCGAGCCTAGCGGTATTCATTTTTAACCTTAGTTTGTAGTATTTTAATTCTTGTTTTAGTTTTTAATCTTAGTTAGCTTACCGCATAGGTTTTTGTCCTTTTTATTGTGTTTTAGATTTTAATGTATTTTAATGGTTTAACATTTATTTTCTCAGAGGACCCTCCTGAAAACCACCTCCTGGTGATTGGAGGCCTCCTCTTAAAATATTATGTATTATTATTACTATTACTATGTCAGTTAGCAACGGGCAAATTCCACTGCGTGTTGCTGGAATCACAGGATTTCGATCTTGGTATATTTAATGCAGATCTAAGCCCACTAAAGAGCTGCTGCATGTATCAAGCGTAGGAGCAGATAAAGACTTTTTCAACATAAGCACACTGGGTGTCACATGAATAGAAGCATGAGTTAGATAACAAGATGCTGATCTTGTCAAGCGTTGCGCACGTGTTCCTACTTTCTGCAACTCTGACGACCTAAATGGACCCTTTCGCCTGACAAATTGAGTGTCACCAACTGATGACGACTTTGCTTGAGGTTTCTTCATCCCTAACAGCTCACGAATAGCGTTCCTAAATCGGTGGTCTCTATAACAGTAAAACAGTGGATTAAATAGAGAGTTTAACTGCGTCGCTATTTGTGTTAACCTGATAGGCTCATTTGTACGAAAAACTGGCACAACATGTCCTAAGATGCCAAAAAAAAATGCTGGGATAAACGAAGATATTACCGCAGCGGTTAGCAAACCAGTTGTCTTGGCAACTTTAGACTCTAGTTTTGCTTTCATTAGAACGCCGATTTGAGAGATTCCGTTTGGTTTATGATTGCGTATTCCAAAGTAAACCTTTCCATAAAAAAATGCAACAAGAAATAAGCAAACAGCTTCTACAGCAGTCCACGCGGTCAAAATGCGTTCCATGATTGCACGATCCGCAAAGACCATAGTCGTGGCAAAGCTTGCAACTGTTGGGAAGAGCGCAGAGAGCCAGGTACCTATCGTAATCTTTTTGACCCGGCCATTTGTGATGATAAGCTTGTACTCCTTCCATTTTTGTATCGCCACGTACCTCTCCCAAGCAATGATAGTCAAGTGGTGCATAGTAGCTGTAAAGAGTAAAGGCCTGAAGAAATGATTCACCGCATATAACATACAGGTATACTCAAACGAAACTTGACGTAATGAAAAGAAATCAATTGTGGCATATGTAGGCATAAGTATAACGCCAACTAGGAGATCCGTAACGGCCAGGCTTGACAACATAATGTTTGAGGGTTTTTGCAGCTCTCTTCTTTGCTTTATAACTAGGATTATGAGTGCGTTCAAAAGAACGGTGGGGAATGAAACCATGACCGTTATGAGGCCTATAATCAAGTCAAAAGTTGAACCACCGACTTCCCATGACACGTGCGGTGCGTATGGACAATAAAACGCTGAGTGGGATGAACTGAAGTTTGTTTCATTGTTATACAGGTCCATGATGTAAATTAAGGAGGGATGCAGGGGCTTTTAAATAACCAACCACCTCTGTCGATTACGTGCGGTCTTCAGTTTCAGCATTCACGCCTGTCTGCGGTTGCTTCAATTAATCCTGTGAGGAGTAAAATTGAAACAGCTATAATTATCTTTACAGTAAACGTATGTTTCGTGACTGCTGTTCCTGTTTCGTGACTTCCTTGAAAGTAAACCATATTCTAAAGGGACCCTTGATCTATGTTAGTGAAACGACCCAAGAGAACGGTATACAAAGGCATAAATATTGTATTTCGTCACACATATCTTTGTTTTTGTGTGTGGGGACCAAATGGACAAATAGGCAACGTGTCTGATCGATATAGGATGTTTATTAATTACACTTGCATTCAGCATAATGTTCTTCTTCATATAGCATTGACTGCTTGCCCTAGGTTTGGAATCGTTCAGTTCCTTATAATAAAGTTGTAAAGATATGTGTGACGAAATACAATAACTTATTGTAATAAGCATTGGCCCTTAAAATAAGAGATAGTCTGCCTGCATTCTTACACTATCGCAGCTTTTGCCTCTGCTAATCCATAGGCTTAATTATCAGCCGCTGTTTGGGAGAGGAGTCCGTGCTCCAACGTAGACGGGATTCGAGAGAGCGACGGAAATAGAGCCTCTAGTGAACCAGTGTACCAGCATTTTGGTTAGGGAGTAAAGTGGTGCGATCATCACTTGAGATACCTGAAGTTCTCTTTTTTTTTTAAGGAAAAGTAAGCAGACTTTTCTTGAAGTTGAGACCTTTCTTTGCTTTTAAGAGAAATGGGTTTAAACTTTCTTCTTTCATATTCCGACTCAAAAGACCAAAGTACAAATAAATTAATTCGGGATACCTTAACTGAAAAAACCAAAAGACACTTTTACAACGTTGCTTTTAAATGAGATTCTCCAAAACCAATTGCAACAATTGGGCTACGAGCGAATCGTCCATGTTCTAGAAAGAATAGTTTATTGACCCTCACCCCACCCGTAAGGTTTTGTCAATAGTTTGAATAGACGATTAACTATAATGGGCTAAAACTGCCAGTAGCTGTTCATTCATCCTCAGCGGAAATTTTGATTTGTCGATTGTGTGTCCATGATTTTTATGGTATGTCTCAGATTTAAGGGGATTGGGCCGAGCATGGGTAGAGTATAGACGTGTTTTTGCTAGCTCCGCTCAAAATTCGTATATGGAGGCCTCTACATGGCAGGAAAAGGAGAAAAGTTCAGACGAAAAACTCATGTAGAGAGAACTGGGCCAACTTGGAGAAGTGTATCCAACTCGTCGGAAGAAGAATCCCTTTCACCGTTGGAGAAGAAAGCCAAAGTCAAGTTGCACATGTCTGACACGGTGCAATCGAGCGAAGAAGACGAAACCGCCGCTGCCGTGGAGTTGGCTAATTCTGTAATGCCGAAGCTAGACCTTGTTCTGCAGAAGTTAGACAACATGGAAAAGAAATTGGACATCCTTGAGGGTTTTGTGAAAGTGGTCGATGGAAAGGTTAACAAGTTACAGGATAAAGCTGAGCAGTTTGAAAGCTTCAGCAGGGACGCCACAACAAAACTGAAGGTGTTAGATGAAGGAATGTCGTTCGCAAATACAGAGATAGAAAATTTAAAGAAGAAAGTAAAGCTTCTGGAACAAACTATCCAAGAAAATACAGTAAACACCGAAAACAAATTCAAGGGAAAGATCGAGGCCTTAAGAAACGAGAAGTTGTATATGGAGGTGTATCAAAGACGGGAAAACCTTCGCTTCTACGGCATTGCTGAATCTTTCCACCTCTCAGAAGAAAATGTCAAAGAGGTGTTAATTGGCTTTATACAGAAGGAACTTAACATCAGCGAGGCGGATTCTTTTGAGTATCAACGAGTGCACCGCATTGGCAAACGCGACCCATCGCAAGAAAAACCAAGACCAATAATCGCACGTTTTTTGCGATACTCCGACAGAGAGCGAGTCATGTCAAGTGCAAGAAAGCTGAAAGGAACTGGTTTCGGAATATCGCCAGACCTTCCGAAAGAAATTGTGGACCGCAGAAAGGAATTAATGCCTAAGTTCAAAAAAGCAAAAGAAGACGGAAAATCGGCGTTCTTCAAAAGATCAGAGCCGGACAAACTTTTTATTGAGGGTATACGAATCTTCTAATTTCTTTGGAACATAAACTCTCTATCTAGGTATTCATAACATGTAAGCCTCATTCACACTTGTTCTTAAAAATGGAGCTACATGCGTGTCATCTAGTTAGCGCAATGCGTGCAAGACCTATTCCATTAGTAGCGCAATTAACAGCTTTTATCGCTGGCTACTGTTTTACATACATGTTCAATTGTAGTTGTAGGTGTTATAAATGTTTTTCTTTTGTTTCTTTTTCCTTTTCAATATTAATTATTTTTACCTTTTTCTTGTTCAAGAGACATGCAAATTTTTTCATTAGCTCATCTACTAAAGATTACTATCTCATTCTCTGCAACTGCTCGCCTTTTCACTTAAATATGTCCTTAAAAATTTACAAAACTTAATTTAAATTTTGGTATCCTATCCTTAAATGTTCGGGGGATAAGATCTTTTGATAAACGAAAAGCACTTTTTCATTGGTGTATGAAGGATAAAGCTGATATAATTTTTCTACAAGAGACCTACAGCACATCCGAGGTGGAAAACACCTGGAAATCCCAGTGGAGAGGAGACTTGTTTTTTTGTCATGGTTCTGAACACAGCAGAGGTGTCTTAACACTAGTCAAAGAAGGGCTTGACTGTAAACTTGAGGTATGTAAACAAGATAATCTAGGTCGGTATATCATTCTAAAAGGTCTTGTTCAAGGTCAATCTTTTTTATTTTTGAATATCTATGCGCCAAATAAGACCAACGAACAATGCATCTTTTACGACGAAATACAGAACGAATTCGACAAATTGGAAATTGACACTGATTGCAAAATAATAATAGGTGGTGACTTTAATGTTATCCGCGACCCAGATTTGGATGGATCGGGAGGATCTCCAAAATTGAAAGAATCGTCCAAAAAGATAGAAAATCTATGTTTTTCTCTTGATCTAATAGACATCTGGAGAATCAGAAACCCTAAATTAAAACGTTTCTCCTGGAGACAGAAAACTCCAATGATTCAACGGCGGTTAGATTATTGGTTGATATCAAATAATATACAGGAAGAAGTTGATAAGGTCGATATTATCCCTGCTATTAGATCTGACCATTCCGCCATTACGTTGTACATTAATGGTATAGAGAACTCAACCTATGGACCGTCTTTTTGGAAATTCAATGCAAGTTTGTCAGAAGATAAAGAATATGTAGACCTAATTAGAAACAAAATCGGTGAATGGGTAGACGAAAGTAGAGAAATCGAAGACCCGCGGGTTACCTGGGATTATTTAAAATATAAAATACGCTATGAAACGATTGGTTATAGTAAGAAGAAAGCAAAAGAGAGAAGGTCAGAGCTGGTAAATTTGGAAATTAGACTAAAAGAGTGTCAGCGAAAATGTGACGAACACCCAAGTGCTGAAAATCTCTGCGATTTAGAAGTTCTCAAATCAGAATACGAACGCCATTATGATTATATAACACAAGGAGCAATCATAAGATCTCGGGTGAGTTGGTATGAAGAGGGCGAAAAGAATAGCAAGTATTTTTTAAATTTAGAAAGTGCTAAAAAGAAAAAGACATGTATACGGAAATTATCCGTGGATAATGATTCATATATAACAGACCCAAAAGAAATAATGAAAGAGATTCATGATTTCTATGAAAAACTCTATGATAGAGACTCGTATAATTTAGGTGAGAATTCAATTGATCGTTTCCTTAATGAAGTGGATACTAAAAAATTGTCTGATGAAGAGAAAATGACTTTAGATAAACAACTTACTAGATCCGAACTGTACGAAGCATTGAAGACATTTCCGAAAAACAAAACACCTGGAAGTGACGGTTTAACTGTGGAATTTTACTTGGCGTTCTGGCACGTGGTTGCAAAGTATCTCGAAAAGTCTCTAAACTTCTCTCACCAACACGGGCAACTATCAACTTCGCAAAAGCAGGCAATGATTACCCTATTGGAGAAAAAAGATAAAGATAGACGATTTATAAAGAACTGGCGACCTATCTCACTGATCAACGTAGATGTTAAAATTGCATCCAAAGCGTTTGCTAGAAGGCTGGAGCCAATCCTGCCAGAACTTATTCACCATAATCAAAACGGTTTTATCAAAGGAAGATCTACATTTGATGCAGTTAGAACAATCGATGATTTACTTGAATTGGCAAAACTCACAAATACAACAGGTATTCTAATGGCAATTGACTTTGAAAAGGCATTTGATTCTCTGGACCATACATATCTATTTAAAGTATTGGAAAAATTCAATTTTGGACCGTATTTTTTACAATGGGTAAAAACATTTTATACAAACATATCCAGCTGTATCTTAAATAACGGCTTTACTACAGATCTTTTCTGTATCCATCGTGGTGTACGACAAGGTGACCCTCTATCACCTTTATTATTCATCTTAGCTTTGGAAGTTCTCGCATGTCAAATCAGGCAGGATAAAACCATACAAGGAATAATGGTCAAAAACGTGGAGATCAAACTCACGCTTTTTGCAGATGACATGACTTGTTTTCTAAAAGACATAAATGCATATTCGCGACTTTGTACAACTTTAAAGGTTTTTTCATTGCATTCTGGTCTCCGAATTAACGACGATAAAACAGAAGTTTTTGGTATCGGCCCACATAAACTAGTACAAAATGACTTTACTCACAAAGTGCGAAAATCAATCAAGATATTAGGTACCGTTTTTGACTATCACAAACCATCACGAGACAAAGCAAACTTCGACTCAATATTCAAATCTATTAAAAAAACGCTGAGTATGTGGAAGTGGAGGGGTCTTACCCTGATTGGTAAGATTCAAATAGTTAAGACCTTCATTATTCCAAAATTTTTGAGTAAAGCGACTGCAATTTCAATATCAAACGATCTTGTCAAGGAGATAAACAGACTGATTTTCGGTTTCATTTGGAAAGGTAACGATAAAATTAAACGGACCGCGCTTATCAATGATATTGAAAATGGAGGACTAAAAATGCTTGATATTGAATCCATGATATCGGCTCAAAGAGTGATGATCTTAAAAAAGTATCTAGGAGAGAGCAACAGCACTTGGAAAACTATTTTAGATGATTTCTTTTTTGGAAATATAGGTGGAAAACTCATCCTGTTCTGTGATTTTGAAACTAGTAAACTACCGGTTCATCTTCCAATATTCTACAAAGAGTGTCTAGAGGCATTTCGTAATTTAAAGAAATTCAAGGTAGCCACCTATGAGGATGTTGTAGACCAAATTATTTGGAATAATAGGAATATTGTGATACACGGAAAATCTCTTTTTGAAAAACATTTGTTTACTAAAGGAATTGTTAAAATTGGTGACTTGTTATCCGATACGGGTAAATTTCTTGAAAGCCCTAAAGTGTTGGAAGCGAATCTATCTCCAATCCAGTACTTCAAATTAATAGGAATTGTAGATGCCATACCAAAAGAATGGAGATTAATTATCAAAGAATCACATATTCAACATCAGCAACTATATCCTCAACAGCATTTGGATACAGTGTATATTTATATCGACGAAACCAAATCGGATCTGTTAAAAGCCTCTTCAAAACTTTTGTATAAAGGATTTAAAACAAAGAAACAAACTCCTCCAACCGCCAAAAGGAAGTTGAAGGACAAATATCCAGAGGTTATAGAAGACTGGAAAAAAATTTATTCTTTACCATTCACTGTCACACTTGAAACAAAAATTAGAGAGTTCCAATATAAATTATTAAACGATATAATTTTCACAAATGAGAGGTTATTCCGTTTTAAAATGATTGAATCACCAATGTGCACCTTTTGTTTGAAAGAGGTCGAGTCCCTCGAACATTTGCTCTTTTATTGTGATACAACAAAAGACTTCTGGCGGGCTTTTTCTTCTTGGCTTTCAAACCAGAATGTATCTTTGGACACTTTGACATTTGAAAATATATTGTTTGGAGTGTTCAACAACAACGAAGACTTTATTATCCTGAATCACTTGATACTGCTAGGAAAGTTTTTTATTTATAAATGTAAATTAAATAAAATTAAACCAACATTAACAATATTTTTAGCAAAGACAAAAACCGTTTATTACATTGAAAAAAAAATAGCTACCAAAAATAACCAACTTTATAAACATTACAAAAAGTGGGAAAAACTAATGCCATCTCTTAATAATAGTTGAGCTTAATTTGTAATTTCTCCTTCTCAGCATGTCACTAACTTATTTTCTTTTTTTTTTTCTCTGTATTTGGGTAGCTGCACTATTGTAAACAACGCATTGTATATTCTTTAGGTATAATTAGGCTACGATTAGTAATTATAATTTGTTGTATGTAATCTATTGTAGTTATGACGTATTGTAAGTATTGTAACTAGTGTTATGTCTTGTGTTGTATTGTATGTATTATAACCCAAAATGTTGAAAAAAAAATAAAAATTACAAAAAAAAAAAAAAAAAAATGTCTCAGATTTAATTTAAAATTATAGGCACCTCTTGTTAAAAATATGCTATCTCCGACGGTTTTTCCACGAATTAAAGAAAAACTATAAAAAAAAAATATATATATAGGGCTTATAATGTCTGATCAACTCAGACAAAGAGAGTAAAATGAGCCGCAAACTTAGAAACGTTCTTTTAGCTCGTTCATTTCCTATTAAAGAAAAGATAGTTTGTCTTTCTATCTTTAAACTTTAATACGTATCTAGTTGTGTTATGATAAGTTTGTGGATACCTTTACTTTACATCAAATAATGTTTTGGCTGCATATTTTACACTTTCAATTTTATCGCTTCACACTTTGCTATAAAAGTGTGTTTTTTTTTTAGTTTTGAAAGCCATGCTGAGCTATCTTTAAAATACATTTATATGCTCAGTTCAAACCATTCTGGGACGTGTGCGACTTCCTCTTTATTGAAAAATGGTTTTGGTCTAATCAAAATACAAACCGTGCCATCTTGTCATTCAATTAAGGAAAAAAAATGAAGGAACTGGTTCATCTGCGTTTTTTTTACTCTTCTGGAAATACCTGATCAGCAAATTAATATAGAGACTTTTTCTACTACCTACCATGAACAGTACTGTTATGCGTTGTTTATTTTTGTAACTAATTGTTGAAGTGAGAACGGTAAGTCAGAAACAAGATCTTCATGAGTGGGAGAACACTTTACGACTTCGTGGCAAAATGCAACAATATTCTTCGTCTCAATATTCATATTACATATTATTCATATTCTCCGTCTCAATGTTCTCCCTTACGTTGTGGCGATTTAGTGAGCTGACACGTTATCAAGTGATACCGATGTTGAATCCTTTGGAGTGAGGTCAACTGCCTTTAGTACCAACAATCGTAGAGTAGAGGTAGAGTAGCAGAACATTTCGTGTCAAAATTCTCCTAAACTAATTGGAAAAACAGCATGTTTGCGAAAACTTGAGGGACTTCCGGAATTGTGCGGTAACAGGCGAACAGCTTCACGTACTTAACTAACCTGTGCCATTCTTAATAGTTTACAGTCTTGATATATGTATTGCGTTAAGAATTATATTAATAGCTGTCATAAACATCTGCCAATTTTATAATTAACTTCATCTGAAAAGTTTTACTCTAAATATTCAGAGTTAATGAAACCGAAACTAACGAATCGATATAAGGGGCAAAGAACTGAAAAATGATCGGAACCAAACTTAGGGTGGATAAAAATTTTTAACATAAAGTTTGTGGATAAATCTTAATTATGTGATTGTTTAAATTAAACCAGGAGCAGTAATTTCATGCGGCGCTTATTTTTGTAATTGACTTTTAGGGTGAGAACGGACAATCTAAAAAGAGATCTTCATAAATTTGAGAAAGCCTCAAGACAAGGTGGCAAAATATAACATTTTCAGTCCGTCTCAATATTCTGCCTTACGTTGTAGCTGACACGTTGTCAGGTGACACTGATGTTGACCTTCTCTGATCGTTTCACTGGGAACGTTTCCATTAGTAAAGTTCGGTAGTTCCTCGACGAAACTAAACTTGCTACCTGTGGATTTTACGATTCGCGACAAAGTTTAAAACCGACAAATGCAAGGAGATTACGGGATCAATAATCAGGAAATAATTGTAAGGAAAACAAATCTATAACTTAGAACACTGAAGTAACATTTATCGGTCAAAATTGCTCCTTACCTAACATTCAACGATAGTAAAACTGACGATAGTGTGCCCGTAAAAATCTTTGATTTTTGTCGATTTAGCCAGAAATGATCGTGGGACTAACATTCATAAAGTCGCCTTTCGATGCAATTTGACGCCAAGTTACTTTCTAGGTACTGAAATCAGGGCAACTGAGTAAAATTCTAATTGCTCCAATAATTAAAGGGTTGCCGACTCAATTGAAGTGAATGGAACGGCCTTTAGCGCCAGCGATGGTTACCGCTTTTAAGTGTATAAATGGAGAGTAGCGGAAAATTTAATGTGGAAATTCTCCACGCTAATTGTAAATACTGCCTGGTTAAAATTACTGGGGCGCTATCTTTACTGGGTGGCGCAGATTTCGAAATTCTTATTTAATAGGTGATGTCTTTACGATAATCTTATTTTTCCCGGTCATTTCGCAATAATTTACTTTTCGGATCAATTGATCAGACTCAAATTACCTTATCACACCTGTCAAACATTTAATTACTTTCGTTTCGTAAATAGTATTATTAATATCTATATCTCGGCTTTTCTGATGATATAATTATTTTTCCGTTGCTTGGCTGATTTTCATGGGGCACACGTTTAAACTAATCAAATATATATATATATTCTGTCAGGGGTGTTTAGAGTCGCCTCAAATGTAATAAAACAGGGGCTTCGAGCAGTTAGAAGGTGTGTTGGCCAGCTAAAAGATGACTAGTATTTAATTTCAAAGCGGGCAAAAACTTTGTTAATTTCCTAATTTACCTAATTTGGTTGATCTCAACCTTAATATTTATAGTTTAAGAATTCAAAAAGCAAGTGAATATCATGAAATTCACAATAAAATCCGAAAACAATTGATTAGAAGAAAATGATCGAAATCAAACTTCCAGTTAATAAATTTGGTTTTGAATTTTTAACATGTGTACGAAATCTTCGTATGTGACTATTAACTCTTGGGCGGTGCTTCCTGTGATGCTGATTTGTATTTTTATTCTTTCCTCTGTCCAGAAATATCTCTTTCTAAGAAAGATTTCACAGCTGGGCGAGATGTGATATTCCACTCTGAAAATTTTTGATAATTCATTTCTTTCTCCGTTTTCTCCTTAGTTTTAGATTTGATTGAGAAGATATATCAAAAGCTCAAGACAGTGTTTGACCACATTTCCAAACACCTCGAATTTCGTCAAAAATACTCCGCTGCGAGTCGGATTTTTAACTCTCTTCTCAGTGTTTGGTAATGTGGTCAAACACGGTCTTTCGTGTTTGATATATTACATATTACATGCTATTTAGTTTGCTGGCGGTAGTGGGCTTTGGGAATCGTTTCCCTGCAGTCAATTTACCCAAAAATTGTCGATAAGTAAATGATGCTCGTAAAGTCGCTCAGCGATACCATTAATCACAGAATCCTTTGCAACTGAATAATAAATCCAAAATGGTTCAGTCAGGTTAAAGGATTGCCGAATTGCTTGGGAGCGGCCTGTAGCGCCAACAAAAGTTGCCGCTTTTAATCAAAAATGTAAATGGAGAGAGGTGGAACATTTCATGTGAAATTTCTCAAGATAAATAGGGAAGACTACTTGTTGGTGAAAACTTTCTTGTATCGCTAAAGTTGCAAATAAGGGCGGTGCAGATTTTGAAATTAATTGTAGCTTGACTGTCATCATATTAATTTGGGTATATTCATTTTTTAAGGTCATTTATACTAGTTTACAAATTTAATTGTATTTCACCTGACGATCCTTTAATTATCTTTATTTAGTAAATAGTACTATTAATATTTATAGGTTGGCTTATGTTATTTTTTGTCGCTTGCTCGAATTTCACGGGGCACACTTTTACGCTTCTGATATTTCCGCTAAGTTATATGTTTGTTATGGTTTATAGTCTGCTGCCACGACATCAGAGTCCAGTTAATAATGACCGCTCTGGTCATCTCACGGGGAACGTTTCCGACTCAATTATGTTATTGCAGGCTAGATTTCATTAGACAAGGCGCTTGTTTACATCTCTGGTACATTCATGATTTTTTTCGTTTGCTTTAAATTGCATGCCTCTTTCAGCATAAATCGTTGCACTTGTTATCACCATGGATGAAATTTGTCGTAGCACCAAGCCATCTAAGGAGCTGCTGCATTTATCATCCGTAAAGACTGCATCCATCCGACTTAATTTTAGCCTTCCTTATTGCCTTATTTACCTATCCATTCATACAGGAACTAGCCACTGATAGTTGACTTAAAGCCAAATTCGATGTATTAAAAAATCCCTACTCATCTCTTTGCCTGAGAGGAATAAAACAAATATGCCGTGCGCTTGATACAACTTCTTGTTATTCTCCAAAGCCTTGGAGCCAGGTATCAAAATTGGCCTATTTCAACACTGTGGAGGTTCTGTTGACTCGGGTTTGTCTACGTTAATGTTAGTTGTCGGATGAATGACCATTTTGCCTGTCTACCTCATTACTAACTAGCAAACACAGATATCAGTGAGTGCATCTTGCCTGTGTGTTCGCCGGTGTTGGATAATTACACAAACAAGATATAAAATAGATAAAATCAAATAACTAATTAAATACCTCCAATATTAGACCTTTTCTTGTTCTTTATTTTTATTATTATTAGTTTACAAACACAATATACGTAGGAAAAACTACACAAAATAAAAAGAGGAACATAGTAATATTACAGCAAAATATTTACAGTACAATATGATAATTAACACTACTTACATCGTTTAGTTTACAGTTTGTAAATTTCCGGTATTTTTGGTGTTAAAGTTTCGAACAAAAGGCAGCTATACTAACGCTACACTTGCCACATATTTACAGTATGGTAAACATTATATTACTGACCAAAAAAAAAAAATGAACACTATATACATCGTTTACTTAGTTAACAAAACAAAGAAAACACGTCATCAATGCATGCTAAATAATATGTTGAAAGGATTTTTGGAAAGCAGTAATATGCTTGTTTTTAAATGCTATTTCTTTCTGCATATTTAGTTTTTTCTTTTAGAAGTATGAGAAAACTGTTGAAAGAGAGCTTTTCGTCGTGTAGTCAGCTGCAGTATGTAGAAAATTTCGCAATTTTACAACTATTTATTTTGTTTTTGGATTTGATTGATCTTGTCAAGCGTTTGGTACGTTTTCCAGCTGTGCACAACTCAAACGACCTAAAAAATAGGTCCGCAATGCGTACTTGTGGCCTTATGCTTAGTTTGATTCCATTCCGTTGGCAATCACTGTAAAGATAAAGGTGTAGAAATAAGTGAATTATGTAACATAGACTTTTTTATATTTCTAGCATTAACATAAACAAGTCGTTAAAACAAGTGGGAAATTTATTGCAGAACACTATTTACTTATTTACTTTATCCTCTGATAATATTTAACTCTTATTTCCTATGGTGCATAACACAACAACAGTGTCTCTTTATTTAGCCCCATTTTGTGTAGCATTCGATTCTGTTAAGTTTTGCTATCTTTTAATTTACTGGAATCGGTGGTATCTGTCATGCTTGCCCTTTTAGATCTTATCACGCACGGTTTTACAGACTCGTGAACACCACTTAATGGTGTATTTATCGATTAATTAACCTTGTATTTCCGTTTTCGTGGGAAAAATCTGGACATTTTCAGGCGCAGAGATATTGTGTGCAGACTGTTTAATCTTTTCTTGTACAAGTTTTTTCGTTGTTTAAAACTTTTAAAGTCTTTAAAAGAATACTCAAAAAGTCTATATTGGGTTCTTTTCTGTAAAAAGCTATCGCTTTTGGTATCATTGAGAATTGTGATTGAGAAATAATTGTGATAGTTTGGGTGGTATTTATTTTATTAAGATTGACGTTTCCTGTCAAATGGTGATAGAGCGGCTTTCACTATTTCTCTTAGAACAGGAAATTTGCGGGAGTAAGGAATGACCGAGTTTGTATTCGAGTTCGAGTTGGACCTCGAATTCGATTTCGAGTTGGACCTCGAGTTAAAATTTCAAACGCAAGTTAATAATTGGCAATAAATACCTCTTAGTAACCGAGTTCGAAGGTCATACTGTAAGTTACGAAACGAGTTTTTCCCCATCTATTTATAGACCAAGCGCGAAGCGCGGGGGCCATAAATCAAAGGGGAAAACGAGGATCCGTAACTTACAGTACGGACCGAGAAAACGAGGTCAGTAAGATATTTATTACATCTCTACTGTGTGTCTGACGGGCTCAGGAGCTATTTTTATTCACGCGGAACGGCTTCAAATTTCTGACGCACCTCGAAAGCAAAACGACTCAATTTGAAATCATTGTTAAGTGACTCTTAAATCGTTAGTAGGTTTTAATACACAATTTTAGGAGTAAAAGAAAGTTTTTTAAACTATTACTTGCTAAAAATGTTAAGAAGACTTGGTGGTAAATCTCGAAATACGGCCCGCTAAATTAACCAATCACAGCGCGCGTACTAACTGAGAGATACAATAATTAATGTTAAAAATCAACCTCTTTCCAAGCAGCGAAGGGTAACTGAGATATAGGCAGTCCCGATGGACAAAAAAAAAAAAAAAAAAGATGGATTGTATAAGCAGATGCACAAGCTGGGTGAATGTGACTGTGACGTGAAAGAATTGAAAGTTGCCATGAAAAGTACGTGAAGAAGGCGTTTTATTATCACCTTTCTAGTGCCTTTTAACGCATAATGAGCTCAAGGTAACAAACAATTTATTATTCAGTTGTTTTTGCCGTTTAAGCAATACAATTGTAGGCACACACCAAATATAGAGCAGGGATATAGATTTTCATGTGTTACCATTTGTCACCGCGGATGAGTAATATCACATTTTCCTCTTATTAGACGATTTCATATGATTCTGAATAAAAACAAATTCTTTTTAATTACCTTTATACATTTCATTTCTTTCTCCAAACCAGGAAATGTGTGATTTCACATAAGATGCCAGACTTGGACAACGTTAAAGCCACGAGTCACGACTCTTGTCCTTTCTTAAGAGAGATGAACACTGCTTTCTTTTGATTTGCACCCATTTTTACTCGGGCTTCCTTAGGAAAGCCCGAGTCATGAAATGTAAGTCCTTCTTGGTCTCCAAAAGGGGGTTCATGGTCCAAGGCGTTCCTAGCGTAGACCGTGGAAACTGGGGATGAGAGTGCAACAGCTTGTGTTATCACGTGCTCGCTCTTCGTCAACAACATAATTTACAGGGTGCTATGTTTTGTGAAGAACGTTTTGGAGAGAGTCACGCCTTGCACGTTCATCTCACATACTAAGATGTCGATCTTTTCGGAACGGATCGGTCCACGAATTATTTCGTTGAAAGCCTGTCAAATAATCAAAGTTCATGCTCATTCACACGAGATAACAAATGAGCCCTGCACGAGTTCAAACAACGCAAACACTGGCAGAAAACCTTGACCATGCACTTTCAACTAAGAGTATAAAATGGTTTATGAAGCTCACTTTTTGATAGAATTCGGGATAAAAATGAAGAACTGTTTTTATTTTTTTTCTGGGAAAGCTTTTGGGCACTATACTTAAGGATTACAGAAATTTTGAAATTCTACGGTATTAGTCGAGATTTTAGAATAAAAACTAGCGGTAAAAAACGACGTTACGATCTCTCGGAGATCATTTTCAAGTTGAAGAAAAAACGAATGAAATATACATATATAAGTACAAGTCAGGGCTTGAGAATGTCAAACGATAAAATATGTAAATGCAAACGCTAAAATGTAAGTGTTAAAATAATAAAATACTACAAAGAAAACCTATACAAATAACTTTGCACAGATTGAGTCTGACTGTTTGTTCAATGTTGGCGTAAGCTCCTTTATAAAGAGCATTTCGTAGATCAGGCAGTCGAATTTACTTTGGCACTTTCTCAAGATCTTAAAATCACGATATATGTCACTTGGGACTGTTCCATGCTGCTCTTTGATGTGATTCCCGATTGAAGACGATCCTTTGTGTTCCTCAACGCGTTGATAGAGGTGTCGGCACGACATAGTTTGCATCACACAAACCACACTTGTAGTAGTAAACAACGCGTTGCTGGTTAATGATAGGCGGCTTCTTTTCTTTTGGTTTGATCTCGTGTCCGATCTTGCGGCTTGTATACACAGGACGAATATCAATTCCAATTTTTCGGCCTAGTTCCCCATGTCGTCCTCGCGCGGAATTGGCCGATCTCTGATCCTTGAATGATAACACTATTCTGACAGGCGTTTCATTCACGTTACGTGCTCGAGTGGAAATTGGATCGCCAGAAACTTTCTTGGTGACAAAATTACTGATGGTCGATTGTATCAATTGCGTAATAATTCCAGTACCCAACGCATATATATTTCATTCGTTTTTTCTTCAACTTGAAGATGATCTCAGAGAGGTCGAAACGTCGTTTTTTACCGCTGGTTTTTATTCTGAAATGTTTTTCAAAAAAAATACTTATAAGAATTAGTCGAGATCGTTAGGTATATCTAAGAGACTGTCTCTCTATAAAACCACCCACTCAATTCCGCATCAAAAATACATTTGCGCGAAACTCTGGCAGCCGAAGCATTTTTTAAGGTAAGAGTGAAAACAGGTTTGGTTTGACTAGAAATGATTTTCCAATCGCGTTCGGAACGTCGCGTCAGGGCCTTTCGCAACGTCTTCCGTGGAGCTGTAAAATATTTGATTCGCAAAATCATCGCGAAAGAAAATGCTTGTAATAAGTCGGTGGAAACCTCAGCCCACCTTGGATTTTCGTTGTAATAAAAATTATGGTTTGTTTAGTAGAAAGCCCTCGAACTACTCGACAATGCCGCATAAGAAGAAGAATTATGTCAATATAAAAAAGACCAAATCTGGCTTCAGAACTACACCTCAATGTGCGGTTGCTATGACAATATCAAATCGGAGACAGTTGACATATCGAAATCTCAGGAGGGTGACAGAAAATAGCTACGAAAAATGTTCTACGGGCAAGTGCGCCCCGTCTATAGACTGATCAAAATTAATATTAGCAAAATTCAACTAGTTGTTGAAAAACTAGTTTCAAACGAGGGCGCTATCACTCGCGCTTGATTTACGATAGAGGAATTAAAAGTCTCAAAAACCCTGCGTTTGACCTTTTCTCAACAGGTACCAGGTAATGATAAAGATTTGGATTAGCAATGGGGATGAAAATCAATTCTCGCCATCGTAAGACTTCCGGATGAACCGTTTTTGGAATGAAAAGCGGATGTAATATTTATGAAATAAAGAAAACATGCACCGTGTTTCTATCGAGTTACAGAGGCGCGAGTGAAAGTTTGGGAGAACGAAAAACGCAGTGGGAACACGAGCCGTTAGGTGAGTGTTTCCACAGCTTTTTCGAGTTCTTTGGGCTATTTTCTAAACAATATGACAAAACAGCAAGCATCCGTTATCCTACTTTATTCAAATGTTGATTAACAGTCTTGACACTTTAACCTCATTTAAACAGAAACCCTTCACAATTAGTCGTTGTTGTTAAATAAATGGACGACGAATCTTTTTCCCCAGCTGACATGTCGTCGTTTTTTCTAGAGTTAGTAGAAAGTGAATGATGCGCTAAGGAGAAAAGAAAAACCAACAGAAATTACAACATGTTGCTGGCTAAGGTGTGATAAATAAAATCTGAAAAACTTGCTTGAGATAATTCTCGTTGTCGCTGTTGACGTGATTCTAGCTTAGCTTTAGATAAGAGCTGTTGGATTTTACTCTCTTTACGGGCGTTTGTTTTATTTTCATTCTACAGAATTGAAGTAAATTTGGTTAAATTTCTAGCGTCCCACGTTTATAGCCGGTTTCACCTTTTTAATTCAATTTTCTTCAAGTGTAGATACATGTTTATTAGTAAAACAACAAGTTTAAAATAGTAAATCTGGTAACAGTAGTCGACAGACAAATAAAGGGGAAAACGCAATGCAACTGCATAGAAATCACAAATATAGGGAATTAGGGTCAATTTGCGTTCGCATCTAAAGAAAAAGCATACTTTTCAGAGGCCGCGCAAAAAGCTAAACTGCTTCTAGACAAATTCCCTACTGGAGAACTCAGTTATAAATTGGGTTATTTTATTTCAAGACTATTCTAGTTAGTTGTTCTCTCTCTCTCTCTCTCTCTCTCTCTCTCTCTCTCTCTCTCTCTCTCTCTCTCTCTCCTTTTCTTTTCTTTTTGCGTATGCATTTGTGCTATCTTGCTGGCCTGTAATTTATTTTCATTTAACTCTGATGCGAGCTGGCTGCCTGGCTGCCTGGCTCCGCTAGCCCCTATGGTTATTCCAGCCAGCCAATACTCTAATTTTATTGTCTATATTTTGTGTAATTATTAGACGTGAGAGAGAGTACAAATAAGGATTGTTGTTGTTGATGTTTTTACCTAACGCTCCAGGAGGAGTACGAGTACGTCGTCGAGTACGTCGTCGTCGAGGACGTCATAGAATACGAGTACTCGTCCCTGGACAGTTGAAAAGATATTAAAACAAAGCAGTTCAAAGAAGTTAAATAGATATGTTCACTACGTTTAAGTTGCAACATTTAATTATAATTTAATAACCCTCTAGCTTAACGCATGCAGAATGTGGGCGGAGTTAATGGGTTATTATTGGATCCTGAACAGAATGGCCCGGATTTGAGCGTTTTTGGATTGTACTTTTGTACTAGTCAGGAAGCTTTTTTTCATAGCATTTCTCTCCGCCCGGTAGAAAACACATTAAAAGAAGCCGATTGAGCTGATAATGGTAGCTGTCCAACCAGGAGTATTAACACTACTTATATCATGTTTCGGAAACCGAAGGCGGACTCGTTTCATCTCCACCTGTTAAACAACTTTACTTTTAATTAACACAAGTTACTACTCTCTTTGAAATGATCTTTTTCATTAGTAACGTTTTTGTTGTTGTTATTGTTGTTTTATCGCTTTGTTAACCAGATTACTTACCGGCCCTCCAAATGATCCTCTCTCTGCATAAGGCGTTATCAAAAAAAAAAAATGAAAAAAAAAAAAATTATAATATTGAAATAATTAGGGGAGCTAAGAATTATTAAACAGAACGGTTGTCACTTTCTTGATTTTAAGTGTGACTTCATATTATAATCTTCATTGCAACGTTAACAGCATTTATTTGATAATTCTATTTTGAAAATGAAGAACATGTAAATTTGAAAGTTTTGCGCTCTCCTTAAGTGCCAGACTGAATAGGAATGGACAGAAGTTGGTTTAATTTAAACCCTGGCGGTTTCCGCGAAACAGGAAAAAAAAAAGCAACGAAAACAACAGCCTCATCGACAGCTTACCATTTCAGGCGCTTCCTTCAAATTGTCCGTTTCCTGCAACATGTCTGAAATGCCATCATCGACATCATCATTTTTCAGGCTGTAACCAGTCGACAAGCAAAGGAAAACAATGAAGGCAACAATTCGAGCAACCATACTTGCTTGGAAATATCTGCAATTGATATTTTACCAGAGAAACTAGTGGTTATGATTCGAAAACGTAACAACATTACGAAAAATGTTTTCTTTTTCTTTGCATTCGTCATTAGGTGAGATTAAAGCACAGCAGGTCCCTCCTATTGGCCTGTATTAACGTAATAATTCATTAAAAAGCTATTATCTGCATAACATCAAGCTCAAGCTTAAAGAACTTTTTTATACATACTAATATTTCGAAAACTCTTTTGAAATGAGAACTGAAAATGGTGGCAGTATAAAGGTTATGTTCAATAGCATAAAATTGAATCTGGTGTCTCTTTTTTATTATGCCAAGTTTCAGGCTCGTACTAGGAACGCTTCCCTTTAAGAAAATCGAAAATCTATGTAATGTGTTCGGTCAAAACGATGCACGATTTATAGACGAAACGAAGATCAATCAACTTCAACTGTACGAGTTGAATTGAGCGGTATTGAATTGAGCAATCTATATTACGAAGAGGGGGGGGGGGGCAAGGGGGGGTCTTGTCACGAAGTGACGATAGTAAATTTTCGATTTCACGAATCACGAAACAAAATGTTCACTTTTCACGATTCTCAAACATGTGCACGAAACTGTAATCAAAATTTGTACAAAAAAAGTGCATTCTCTAACTTTACCAATAATTTACAGCTGTTGGAAAGGTGATATTGGAACTCTTAATTTGTTGGTTTTACTTTAAGAGACCTCTTAAGAGAGATATCGGACTTGGACAGCTCTTCCACTGCGAGTTGTTACGGCTCTTAAGAAGGTCAGAGTATCGTCGTCGTTGTCACTTTCCACGGCATCGTCAGGTCCACTGTCTGTGTCATACTGCACATCATCTTCTGGAACTTAGGGGGGCTTCAGACACTTTAGGATGAGCGAAGGTGACTTCTTGCTCTTGCTCTTCTTGTTCGTCGACGATTGGTAGAACAGCTGGCTGATACTGTGCAGGAGGTTCAAGGTGGATCGTGTCCTTTGGGCTAGCAGAATCTGCTGGACGATACATATTCAAAGGCAAAGTGGCAGTCTTGAACTTCGTTGTTCCTTGCCTTACAGTTCTCTGTCGAACGCACTTGCCATGCTGAACTGCCCATTCTCTCATGATCTGCTCTCGGGTAGAATTAAGTGCCTTGTTTTGTCAAGACGCGAAAGTTTGGAAATGTCTTTCAGTGGAATTGAACTGTCTGAAATTGGATAGTAGGATGTTGGGTGAGTGAAATAATAGGCTGCTCAGCTTGTGATCCTTTTGATGCTTTCGTAAACAGTGTTTCCCAGTTTACGGGAGTAGTTAAGAGATGTGGGGCACATTTCACCGTTGTTCTTGCTATTGCTTTTCTGAATACTAACAAGTTAAGTATATGTTTTTTTTCCCCTTTTTTTAAGAAAGGGAGCGCAGAAAAATTTACCTTCTATTTAAAATACTTCATAACGCACACTGACAATTCTTTCCTCCAGGGACCATTTTGAGTGTTTTCGGGAAAATTTGGAAAATTTTACAAAATGTCAGAGGAAATTGAAAAAAAAAATGTCTCATTAGTTATGATCCAATACTGACTGATTGTGATCTTCTTACGTGCGCACCAAACTAATACTGGGAGCGAGAAAAAAACTGCCAGTTATAATGGTTAAGAATTGATGTAACAAGGGTTTCAAAACTTCCGTTTTTGTGCCCTCGGCGTTCGCTAATAAGAGCGAGTTATCGCGGTAAGTGAGAGACTATCTAGAATACAATTTAAACTGTAATTGGGTACTCATTGCTGCCCTTTTTGAAGGAGGGTATGTCTACGTGGGTGTTGTGCAACTTACCGTTATTGCTCCAAAGAGTTTGCTTGGTGCGTCTTGCGGATTGGGTAAAGGTAGCTAAGAGGGAAAATTCTGTACAGGGGACAATCAAGGAGCTAGGGGAGATATATAGTGTATATTCAAAGTGTACAGCATTCTTTATTTCTCATAACAACGAGACAGTTGCTTGGAAATAAAACAGTTTGTTGTCTCGCTTGCATAAGGTACAAGGTTTTCCTGAAAATATTGCACACTGAGAAAAGAAAATGTGCGCTTTGAGGCCATCATTCTTCTTTTTTGATACCATCAATAGAACGTCTTTAGCACGGACACCAAAGGGACAGAGAAGAACTAAGTGTCTGCGTTTAAAGATAAGAGATTGTAGGAATTGATTTTGTCTGGAAGAAAGTGAACTGTGTGAAAGGTGTCGGTGTAAATACGAATAAGTCCGTAAGATTAGGTTCGACTGAGCCAAAACTGAATGCGCTAAAAATGTAACTCATATTTCGCGCCGTGTACAAAAAAATTAGTGTAATTAAAAAGTAATAATTATCAACAAGTTCAAACCGAGAAAGCGAAAAATAATTAACAACTTGGACCGCCCCTTGATTTTGTATTTTGGGAAAACAGAGGCGCAATTTGTGTGATATTAATTGTGAAAAGCTCACTTGGGCCCAATTTAATTATAGTGTTAAATATTTTTTGTGCTCGTTTCACATATCCAATGGAAATCTGTTTAGATGTGCCGTTTCACGAATTTCAACTTAGTATTATTTCCAAAGGTGGTTATAACCGCAGTTCTATAAAGCCACTCGCTTCCTGATGATGTATCATCGTTATGGAACATAAACAAAGAGGAAACAACCCGTATAAAAAGGTAGCAAATTACTACAGAGTTACGTCAGACCATAACATTCAAGCCTGAAGGCTTTTTAAGTATATGGTTCGTAAGAATATGGTTTCTAGACGGCACGAAACCCGATTCAATGACAAAGTTGCAAGAAATTGTAGCAGCTCTCCACGATGATATTGCTTTTCTCAATACCCAGCTCTAACAGCCTACTCGAATTATCACACGCAAAACATAGTTGAAGTAGAACGTTCATTCAAAGGGGCTACAGCGATACTTCACAGTGCATACTGACAATTTTTTTCTCCGGGGACGGTTTTGAGAGTTTTGGGAAAATTTGGGAAGTTTGCAAATGTTGTGGGAATTTGAAAAAAAAAATTTGCGTTAGTGTCATTCAATAAGTGGTTCTGACTGACCGTGATCTTCTTACTTAAGGAAAATGATCTTGTGCACACTAAGCCAATACAGAATCCCAGACAGCAACTGCCAATTATTGTGGTTAAGAAATTGAACTGGTTAAATCGTCTAAATCGTTTACAGTTATGTAACAGGGATTTCAAAATCTCCGTTTTTGCGCCCTGGGCATTCACTAATAAGACAGAGCTATCACTTGTAAGTGAAAACGTATCGAAACAGCAATTAACACTCTAATTGGGACGGTACTCATTGTCGCACCATTTTAAGGAAGGTATTTACAAGGGTGTTGTTTAACCTACCGTTCTTTGTCTGAAGAGTTCGCTTGGTGCTTCTTGCGGCTTGAGTAAGGCGAGGTTTCTGTTCAGGTGACAGTCAAGGAGGGGAAATATATAGTGTTTATCCAAAGTGTACAGCATTCTTTTTTCATATAACAACGAGACAGTTGCTTAGAGAGAAAACAGTTTGTGGTCCTGCTTGTGCAAGTTACTAGGATTTACCTGAAAATAATACACACCAGGGAACGGAAATGTGCGCTTACAGGTCATCATCTTCTTTTTTAATATATCATCAATAGCACGTCTTTAGTACGGACACCAAAGGGACAGAGAAGAGCTAAGTACCTGCGTTTTAAAGATTAGAGACTGTAGAAATTTTTACTTTGTATGGGACAAAGTGAACTGTTTGTAACGGAGAGGTGTCCGTGTAGTTAGGAATATGTCAGTTAGGATAGCTTCGACTGAGCCAAAACGGAATGCGCAAAATATAGAGCTTATAGACCTTATATCTCGCGCTGTGCCAAGAAATCGATATAATTAAAAAAGTAATATATAATTATTGCAAACTTCAGATCGAGAAAGTGAAAACTAATTGACAGCTTGGACCACTCCTCGGTTTTGTATTTGAAAAGAGAGAGGCGTACTGTCGAGCGCGGTTTGGGCGATATTGTGAGAAAAGAAATCTAATTTGGGCTCAATTTAATGGGTGTTAAATTTTTTCTGTGCTTGTTTCACGTATCCAATGGAACTTATATAGCTAGCAAATCACTAGTTACTTCCGACCACAAAATTCCCGATTGAAACTTCAAATACAGAAATGACTTTAATAAATACACGAGTAAACACTGGTGATAGATTGAAGTACTTCAAACCGAGAGAAATTTTCTAGTACACGTACTCCGCCTTTCGCCACAGCCCCCACGGCATCAAGAAAGGCTTTCTCAAAGGCGAAGCCCCACGACCTCTGAGAAGGAACTCTTCGAAGCCACAAAACTTAATTACACAATTCAAACGTAGATTATGCGACGGAGGTTACCCAGATAAACTTTTAGATAAGGCTCTCTCGTAAGTTAACTTAAGCGCAAGAAATAAACAAAACTCGGGCAAAAAGAGTTAAACCCTTTGTAACAGAATATCACCCATAAAAATATTCTAATGAGCAAATGGTATTTAAAAGAAAATTAATCAGTCTCTGCTGAGAGGGATCTATTAAGAGTCCTCTCTGCTTTTATACAGAGAGGTGAGGTCTTTGAAAAACGTATTTGTGCGAGCAAAGTTTTGAAGGGGAAAGTTTTCCTTTCTTGACCGAGGGCGTCTCTTTGGCCGGTCGACATTTTATATCATCAATGTCTAAACCATTTTAACCAAAGGTAAGTTTTCTACTCAAGGTCTGATGCACTGGCGAATCCCGGAGAGCACTGACTGTTTGCTGAGCTGAAAAAAACCTAAAAATTGATAAAACAAAAAGGGTCTACTCGTATCGCCTGTTGAGGATAAGAGGACATAAAGAAACTGACACCACCCCTCCCTCCCCCCAGAAGCATATTTATTTTGTCGCAAGGTATGTTGGGAAAAATAAACGCACAAGGTTCGTTTTTGTCCGCCATATTGTTTTGCTTTTTTGTGTCTGATGCGTACAACTTTGTCTTCTCCCTTGTGCGGCCGGTAACACAATGTACATACGTTCAATTATAAAAGTAAAATTATAAACTTGGAACACTACTTCCATTTGCTAGGATAAATGAAACAAACGCACCAAGTGATTCATTTCCCAGCCGTTAAATATGCGAAATAAAGTAGAATCTAAGAGGTTTTTTTTTTCTTTTTTATCTCAAGCCAATCAAGAGCCAAAGGCTTTTTACTCAACGCAAAATAATTCTGATTTAGATTGCTTAATCACAACCAGAAGCCAATTCAACCATTAGTTCAAATACAGACTTATTTAGACATATTTAGTGGCGGAGGTCCAAATATTTAAGAATCACAACCTTGCCTACGATCGGAAATGCACCATCCTCATTGACTAATTTCTTTTAGCGAATAGAAATTGTTCGTTTTCTATCAATTTCCAAGGGTAATTAAACGGTAGCTAACTACATTTTCAACAGAGTAAGAAGAGATTTCACTACCACCCCTCAAAACATCAATAAATTAGCAACTGACGAGATTTGCTGAAAGAATGGAGACTGCAGTCCTGCTCGTGAGAAACTATGGGGAAAAAAGCATCCCTACAACACGACGGACTACTTGCTTAAGTCGCATCATTGCTTGCAGAACACTAGCTGTTTAGCCTGACGACTCATTGGTAAACATAGACGCTGAATTTCCTTGCGTGAAGATCCAACTGACAGCGAACAAACCGAAAGAGCGCCAAGACGAACAACTGTTCAAAGCTGAACTTTCTAGACTAGCCGTTTTGTACTAGAGATCGGACGTGACATTGCGTGACAAGCCGAACATTCTAGATAAGTCGTTTTGTATTGTTTTGTAACCCGGATGTGACGTTGCACGAATTGTTGTACCCCCCTATAGGGGTTGTAGAAACATGTGCTCGAAGAATAAATATGGAGTCCAAACATGGTGACCCGCGACGTGTTTGATCGCTAGCCTCGAGTGTTGTTTGCGTTCGTTTGTCGCCAACGCCGATCGAAATGAAGACGAAACAAATTGATCAGCTGAAGAGAGCTCGCACTGGGTTGAGAGGCTGGATGAAAAGGGATTTTGACGCTGTTAGAAAAATGATTGAGTCCGACTCGCCTGAAATTGCTCGCGTGGAAGAAAAACTCGATTCGATTGTTACGAGATTGCAGAAAGCCGAGGATCTGCAGATGGAAATCGAGAAGCTCTTGGACGATGACTTGCAAGTAGAAGATGAAGTGGACGCCCAAGGACCATGGTTCGATATGGTAAGAGAACGAATTCATGATGTGAAATTATGGTTAAAAAACAGCCAAAAGCAAAATACAAGTGAGAAGCCTGAACCCATTGCACCATCACCAAAACATACATCAAGTGCGCCTAAAATGAAGTTGCCAAAAACCGACCTTAGGAAATTCTCGGGCGATGTGTTGGACTGGCCAGAATTTTGGGACATTTTCAGAGTAGCAATACATGATAACGTTGAAATACCTACTGTGCAGAAGTTTGTTTACTTAAAGTCCCTGCTATATGGCGAAGCCGCAGGATACATTGCAAACATCAAAACTGAAGAGGCAAACTATGAAGTTGCTGTACAACGCTTGACATCACGCTATGGCAAGGATGAAGTGCAAAAAACTCGCCTAATGACTAAACTAGCAGAAATGAAAGCGCTTGAACAATCCAATAAAGCTATGAGAGATGTATTGGATGAGCTTTGTGCAACTGTGCGAGCGCTTGAAGTACAAGGAGTTACTACTGAACAATATGGAACCCTTTTGATGCCTTTGATTGATTCAAAACTTCCCAACGATTGGAGATTGGTGTGGGCCCGAGAAAAAGCTGGCTTATCAAAGGAGGATGTAACATTCTCGAAGCTGCTGAAATTTTTGGAACAGGAACTGGAAATTCGAGAGAGTGCTGACCAGACTGTTGAGATAGAACAGCCATCTAAACACCACCAGTCTATCGAAAAGGAAAAACCTTTGTTGCCAACTGCATCTGGTTTAATGGCTAAATCTGTAACATGTACCTTCTGCAAGGGTCCACATAGTCCTAAACAGTGCTCTGTACCTATGTCAGTTGATGATCGCTTTAAGAAAGTGAAGGAAATAAGGGCTTGCTTTCGTTGTGCTCAAAGTGGACACCGGATGACTGCATGCAGGTTTCGAAAACCACGCCCGTGTGGACGAGGATCCCATATCCCTCAGCTATGCAAGACTGGCGGAGTGAAAATTCCAGAAGTTCAAAACCCCACTCCGAGTACGGGTAACCCACCAAGCCACCCAAGTCGGAATCCTGCTGCCCCTCCTTATACACCAGCTAACCAGAGTCATTTGCCACCGTTATCTCAACCTCCAACAGCTGCTGTAATGTCTTCCGCTAAGAATGCTGACATCAAAACTGCTGGCGTGATGATGAGAACTGTGTGTGTTGTTATTGGGGCTGTGGCTGTAAGAGCATTGTGTGACACTGGGGCCACTTTTACAATGATGTCATCATCTTTGGCTGCAAATATACCAAAGAGAGTTGTTGGAAAACGTCATTTGCGGATTGAGACACCTGGAGATGTGCTGGAAGGCGAATTCGATGTTGTTGAGGTGACTGCAAGAGGAATAAACCTTCCAAATACCTTTACCTTCCAAGCTGTAGTGATGGATGAGTTGTCTGGTGTCTTTGAGAGGGTGGAGCCTGAGTCCTATCGAGCCCTTCAAGAGGTTGTTGGTGGTTGTCCAGTCCTTGCTGATCTCGTTGGCCCTGGTACAGATAGTATTGGTATTGTGTTTGGAGAAGATTGCTATGACACCATTGTCCAAGGTATGACAATTAAATTGAGGAATGGTCTCAAAGGAACACCGACAATTTTTGGGTGGGTCCTTCATGGTGGAAGTGGATCCATTCCATTTGCGGGTGTGGCTGCCAGAGCTCATATCCATGCATTTCGGGCTTCTGTTCATGAACAACTGCAGAACTTTTGGACTTTGGACCACCTTGGTGTTGCACAGGAGGAAGTGTTGGAACGAGACCTTGAGCTGGAGGTTAAGAATGCTATCCAACGCAACGAATCTGGGAAGTATGTTGTGTCGTGGCCTTGGAAACCTCAAGCTCAAAAGCATTTAGCACTTAACAAGGCCCTTTATGAAACAAGGCTTCGTCGCATGGTGAGAAAGTTGACGCCTGAAGAGTACACAGCATACGACATTCAGTTAAAAACACTCCTCGAAGAGGGTCACATTGAGCTGTTACCAGAAGCCTGCATTCCTCAGTCCTATCTTCCACATCGAGGAGTTGTTAAGCTTGATCGGGAGACAACTAAACTGCGTATTGTGCATGATGCCTCAGCTAAGTCTGAAGGAAGCCTTTCTCTTAATGATGCCCTTGAGAAAGGACCAAACTTGTTACCGCTGTTGTGGGGCATACTTCTCCGTTTCAGAGTTGGCAAAGTCGGTGTTGTAGGTGATCTTGAAAAGGCATTTCTGCAGCTGTCGCTTCGTGAGGAAGACCGAAATGTTTGTTGCTTCTTGTGGCTCAACCCACAAGGGGAGATTGAGGTGTACAGATACAAAAAGGTTTTCTTTGGTGCCAAATCATCACCATTTCTTCTGCAAGTAGTCCTGAAACAACATTTAGAGGGTTTCATCAGTGAATCACAAATGGCTTCCAAGCTTCTTCGCAACCTTTATATGGATGATCCAGTGAACTCAATGGAGAACACTGAGGAAGCAAGGGAGTTCTGACACGAAGCAGTGCGTATCTTTAAAGATGGTGGCTTTAACCTGCGGAAATTTCGGTCCAACGATCAAAATCTGCTCCACGAGTTTTCAGACAGCCAAGTGCAGCAACTTCACAAAGTACTTGGGGTTAGTTGGGAGTTAAAATCTGATGAACTTCTTCCACTTGTTGATCTGGAAGTAATAGTACCCAAGAAATTTACGAAGCAAGAAGTGTTGTCCTGTCTGTCTAAGATTTACGACCCATGTGGGCTAGTGAGCCCGGCTGTAACTCCACTGAAGATTATTGTCCAAGACTGTTGGAAAGAGAAGCTCGGATGGGATGAGGAAGTTAACCCGGATTTGCGAAGGGTTGAAAGGGTTGTCAGGAGGAAACCATCTGAGAGTAAGCCGCTGGTTGGGAATAACACCCTCTCAGTGCAAGGACACAAAACTGTCACTTCACGTTTTCTGTGACGCCTCCTCTAGAGCCTATGCTGCGGCAGCCTACATTCGTGTTGCAGATACAAATGGGGACGTAACAGTGAATCTTGTTGCTTCGAAATGTCGACTTGCCCCACCGAACGGAGACACGATACCTCGCCTTGAACTTCTTGGTGCCTTACTAGGAGCTCGACTTCTCAATTCACTGAGATTGGAGTACAGCGGTGTCTTTAAGATTGATGATGAATTCCTTTGGACAGATTCCAGTGTTGCTCTCTCGTGGATAAGTCAGGAACCGCGTGTGGGTGGAGTGTTTGTCGCTAACCGTGTGGAAGAGATTACTGCTGTTGGTGGAGTGTGGTCGTGGGTTCCAACAGATGAAAACCCTGCGGACTTACCTACTCGGGGTATGACGGTGGCTCAGTTGTCTGACTCCAAGATTTGGTGGAGCGGCCCGGAATGGTTGAAACGACCTGAGGCAGAATGGCCGAAGCACCCAAAGAATGACACAGATGCTGCATTGCTGATGATGGTTGTAGCTGGTAATCAAGAACCGAAATATGTGAAGGAAATTGTTGACCCACCCCGAACGAGCAAGTACCTTCGCACTTTGAGAAGTGTAGCTTGGATGCTACATTGGCGCAAGTCTCCTAAAAGTACCCAAAATATGCTGACCTCAGAAGAGTTGCAATATGCCAAAATGGTCATCCTGAAACAAGTGCAAAGGAAGTTTTTCTGGAGGAATTAGTGTCAATGGAAAATAGCCAACCAGTTTACCGCCAGTCCAGTCTGCGGTCCTTACACCCGTTCTTGGAAGGAGGATTAATCAGGATGGGGGGTCGTTTGCAACAAGTGGAGGCGACCTTTGAGGAACTCCATCCAATGCTGGTTAAGAAGTGTGGTGTTGTCAACCAATTGGTGCTTCATATTCACGAACAAATGCAACACGCTGGTACTGCAACAGTTATTTCGGAACTGAGACGCCAAGGGATTTGGATCCTGCGCTCTAAGAAATCAGTCTCATCAGTGATACGGAAGTGCAGGAAATGTAGCAGGTTCTTGGCGGCTCCTGCATCTGAACAGACACCTCCTTTTCCTACGTGTCGTGTAACTTGCAAGCGTCCCTTTGAAACAACTGGCATTGATCTAGGAGGACCGTTATACCTGAAGGATAATAGTAAGGTCTGGTTCGTAGTATTTACCTGCATGTCAGTTAGAGCCATTCATTTGGAACTTGTAACGTCGTTGTCTGTAGAAGCGTTGACTCAGGCACTGCAGAGATTTATGAACAGAAGAGGTGTCCCACAGTTGTGCATAAGTGATCACGGATCAAACTTTGTGGCGGCAGCTAAGTGGGTTAAAGAGAAGAATCTTGACATGAAGTGGCAATTTGTGGTGGAACGCGGACCTTGGTGGAGAGGAGCGTGGGAGAGGTTAGTGGGCATTGTTAAAGGCCTGCTACGTCGCTCGTTGGGCCATGATGTGCTTTCCTGGGAGGAATTAGTAACCGCTCTAACCGAGGTGGAGAAAGTCATCAACCGCCGGCCTATCACTTACTTGTGGGAGTCGAGCAATCCTGATGGTGGTGTTCCTTTCCCTTTGTGTCCTGAAAAGTTCCTGTTGCCACCGCGAGAAGACATCAGGGAAGAAGAAAGAGAACTAAACATCTCTGATGAATTTCAAAGGAGAAAAAAGTGGCTGTCCTCCATGAATGACATATGGAAGAAAGAATACTTGCATCAAGTGCTGGGTTCACAAGGGGAAGTTTGGAAGACTCAGCCAAATCCTTTAAAACAAGGAGAAGTTGTCCTTGTTGCTGATGACAGAGAGAAACGTCTAAATTGGAAGATGGGGGTTGTCCGGCAGCTCATTCTTGGCAGAGATGGAAGATGCCGTGCTGCGACTGTCCAGGTGAAGTCGGGACTGCTAACCCGACCAATTCGCAAACTGTACAAATTGGAGCTCTGTGCTGAATCTGACAATCTCCCGCCCATTACAAGCTCACCAGAGAGTACTGAACAAGATGGTGGGATGTTAGACAGCGAGGCCGAGACGATGGAGGATGAAGATGAAGAAGCTGAACCTGAAGTCACCCTTCCACAGAGGACTCGGAGAGGAAGAGAGATTGTTCGTCCAAGTCGCTATAAGGACTGACCAAGTCGATATAAGGACTGACCAAGTCGCTATAAGGACTGACTAAGTCGCTTTAAGGACTAAGTTACTTTAAGGACTGATTAAGTCGCAACAGGCTACTGCAAGTTGCGAGGTGGAGGATGTTGAAAGCTGAACTTTCTAGACTAGCCGTTTTGTACTAGAGATCGGACGTGACATTGCGTGACAAGCCGAACATTCTAGATAAGTCGTTTTGTATTGTTTTGTAACCCGGATGTGACGTTGCACGAATTGTTGTACCCCCCTATAGGGGTTGTAGAAACATGTGCTCGAAGAATAAATATGGAGTCCAAACAACAACCACCCAAACCGACCCAAACTAACGACCGCTTAAAGTTCAGGAAATTTTGATAATATTCCAGTGAGTAACTAACATACCCGCCTTCGTAAAGTGTTCCGATAAATTCACGTAAACCTCTTACCTGCCTTCAAGATTAAATTTTTTGTCCTTTGTAGCGATCCTTGAAACCTAGGTAGCACTAAAACTGCCGAATTAGGTGTCCTTCACGCTCGACACAGATGAGGAACGTATAAATGTACCTTGTATACAAACATACAGCTGGAAAGAAGAGCTGGCAGTTTAAATGCTACCTAGGTTTCAAGGAATCATACGCTAAGTACTGATCAGTATGTGGTGGTTTCCTGTAGACACTGGTGGCAGGCGCCATCAGGTTCTCTATAAACTAACGTGTCGAGAAAGGTGATCTTGGTGTTATTCTCGATCTCCATGGTGAAACGGATTGATGGTTGTTGACTATTTAGGTGTTGCAGGAAGTCGTCAACTCTATCCCGATCCAGGATGGTGAAAGTATCATGTACGTAGCGCTTCCAGATCTTAGGCTTGCAAGGTGCGGACTCTATTGCTTGTTCTTCAAATATCTCCGTGTAGAGATTAGCATTAACCGCTGATACAGGGCTCCCCATGGCTGCGCCGTCTCGTTGTTCGTAAATCGATCCGTTGTACTAGAAGTACGTAGATCTTAATACGAAATCCAAGAGGTCCGCGATTTGAACTGGTGTAAGTGTCGTGCGGTCAGCCAGGTCTGCGTCGTTCTCCATTTTTTGTAGCGCGGCTTGTACGACGCCTTCGATCACCACCCTCAGTCAGTAAAGCGCGGTATTGTGAAGTGTCTGTACGACCGGGGTAAACGTCTCGTGACCAAACCATCAGTAATCGCTGGAGAAAAGAAACATCTGTCATCTGTACTTGTTTCCAACGGATATCCCTCCTCTTTTGTGCAGAAGATCACAAAGGCACGAAAAACCCCAAGAAGAGAGCCCGTCGCGGAATTTAAATCCACCGTCGTTTTACCTTATGTCCAAGGAGTTTCGGAGTCTCTCCGCCGCTGCCTAGAACAACAAGGCATTCGCACCGTCTTCAAATCCGACACGACACTTCGGTCACACTTAGTGCGACCAAAGGACACCGTCAACGCGGCTAAACAAGGTGGTGTTGTCCACAGGATTCCCTGTGAGTGCGGCAAAGTCTACATCGGGGAAACAGGGGGATCTATGCAGGAGAGGATCAAAGAACACGACAGGGATGTACGACTCGCCCGTACCCAGGCCTCCGCCGTTTCTGAACACACCCACGAGACCGGCCACTATCCTATCTGGAATGAGGTCAAGTTCATTGATCGAGATCCTCACTGGTACACACGTAGGGTCAAGGAAGATATTTACATAAGACTTCACCCTAATAACATCAACAGGGATAGTGGAATTGAAATTCCTGAAGTATGGATGCCCACGATCAAGAAACACAACAACAGGAGAACGGTACAACAGCGGACCACTGAGGGAACAGCTACTCGCGGAACAATGGAACAGTAGGAGGATCGAAATGCACCAATTACAGCCGACCTTTGTGATATAAATGATACCGTGCAATCAGTCGACCTTACCGCCTGAAGAAGACTAGCAGTAAGCAGTCGAAACGTCGCGATCTACATCTCAAGTGACTGCATCGTGAGACAAACGATAATACACATGATTATTGCATCTACCACGATGAATGACATCAACCTTTTCCTCGACACGAATTATTTTATTTTATTTTTCATGAGGTCAACATTCCTAGAAAACAATGCATCAGTGTTACCCGCTGATGTCCTGGATTTTGCCATATTGCTTGCTTTTGGCAGGCAATAGCTTATATTGTCAGATGTCATGTGAACTTGGAGTAGCCAATGTACTGCATTAATATTCTAGTTTTTGAAGTTTTTAATACAGTTTTCTCTAGCTATTACCAACCTGAGAATCGAAGGCCCAGGAATTTTTTACACACAAATAAGTTTATACAATTAGTTATACATGTATTTATAATCCATCAAATATTTTCGCTCATACGCGATTGGTCTAAATGTGTCATGTGACTAAATATGCCCCAGCTAAAATTGGGGAATGTCAGAGTGATTATTATTATTATTATTATTATTTATTTATTTATTTTGTTTTTCACAACTTTTTACAACTTACAATAAGATACAATACTACTACGCTCTATTTACATTACGGTGCAATATTTACTCTGCTTACAATACGGCACGATTCTTATTCTACTAATAATAAGATGCAATACTAACTCTATTTTATACGAAACAATACTTACACTACTTACATTTCGTTGCATTACGCTACAATACAATGCACTATATTGTATTATATGACATGACTTTACTGATTAGAGTACAACACAATACTTTAAATACAGGACGTGATATTACAGTCCGCTACAATTGCATTTTAAAGCGTAAATTAGAATACCCTCCTACTTATATAATATTTACTTATAACAATAGAGCAGCCACACTGCCTTGTGAATAGTGTTATTATTAGGTTGAAAAGAGGCATACGAGACAGGTACCAAACGAATGTTGAAAAGTTAACAATTCTCCAATCTATGAATCTTCTCTTGAGTTCTGCAGATCCAAATGTAATACTACGATTATCAGTTGAGTAAGGCACGAGGGAAGTTTGGTTACGCAGTTTTGGCTTTAAAATTATGGTGTTGTCACGGGCAACTTACCTCGTTTCCGTTGGCAACAATATCAACAGCCGTGCGTCGCCTGTCGCGTCGCCTACAATTTCGCGCGCTTTGCTGCCGATGACGTCAGAGGCCGACAACTTGTCAATGGATCCGGAGCCAGTTGCTCGTGACAACAACACACGATGATGACCAAACTTTTGTCCCGCCTTACTCAACTGATAATCACAGTATCTAGCAAGTAGGCAGAGGAAACGAGTCTTCTAACTGAAGAAAAATGGCTTAAAGCGTAATACTATTGCTGGACTAAAACTTCTGGTTACATTTTCATGGTTGTTGTTATCCACTGTTTAAATTCTTGCCAAAAAGCGACTTTACACTGCAGGACCAAAATAAATGAATCAAGCTTTCCACCTCGGTTTTGCAGAAGGTGCACAGGTCGCTCACCAAAATGACCTAATACTTCAATACGTGTGGAAACCAATGTATCTTTTAGATAATTAAATTTGGGAAATCTATCCAAAGTTAGCTCAAAAATACTGGGAATTCCGCAAAATTTGGATTTTAGATTTTTTGCTAACGGTAGTGATAACTAGCACAGCAGTTCGCTTGATAAGCATTATCCATTCGTTGTCATCTTTTAACACTTCTGCGGTACCATTACAGTTGTTTAGCCATTTCAAATGCTATTCTCAATACCCACAAGTTGTTAGAGGAAAAAAAAAAGCAAAGAAAGAAAGAAATTGGCTGCTTATTTAAACAGCCGACCCTAATTACCATACACAGAACACAGTTTAAAGAACGATTTTTAAAGAAAGAAGACCATGAATAATTCATTGATAACTTATATTAAAAACTTTATATATGCCCGGTTGAAATTTTCTTAGACTAATTTAAAAGTATAATATCTAAGTCTGGCTAACTAAACTAATTAATAATTGATATTGTATTATAAGAATAAAAGCCGATTATATTTTATTAAAGCTGCTTTTCAAGGATGCGGTGTCTCATTCAAAGCTGTACTTCTTTAAAGGAAAACATCGATAACTTATAGTGCCCAATGATATCTCAATTTCTGCCGGTGATGTTTTTGGTATTTGGAGGGAAAACTGAAATATTAAAAAAAAAAAAGTGGCTTTAGGCCCGGTTCAGACGCCGTACTTCACATGAGCCGAATCGAATTCAATGAATTAATTTATAAGTTCCTGTGAAGTACGGCGTCTAAATCAATTCGAAACAGCTGATTAAATTCAGATCGACTCAGCTGATTTTTGCCTGGCTCAGCCGGTCGGTGCGTACTTCGGCTTAGGTATGAAGCTGCTAAAAGCACGGTTTCTTTACAAGTGGCAGTAAAGGAGGGGAAGTAATTTATTGTATATTTAATGTGCGCAGCATTCTTTATTTCACGTAACAACCAGACAGTTGCTTAGAAAGAAAACAATTTATAGTCCAGCCAGCGCAAACTTACGAGCTTTTTTTCCGTCCGTTTTTATTTTTCTACTACTAACGGCAACACGTCTTTAAATCAACCAGGTAAACATTGAATAGACTCTGCCGTTTTTTCTGGGACAAAGTCAACAGTCCGTATATGACGGATATACGTGTCCGTGTAGTTATCAATGTCTCGTATTGAGCTACGTAGCTTTGCGACTCCCTAGCTGCCAATATAATGCGGTATTGCCATCTCAAAATCGCACTTAATTTTCAAAATCACGCTTACTCACGCTGTATTCATCGTCCTTGGCGGGAAATATAACATTTAAGAGGTTGGTTAGTGAGCTAAGCACTTTTGCATCTTAGGCAAGTCAACAATGCAAGGCGGATAGTTGCTGGATTAAATTTTCATATACTCGAAAGACATCAATAATGATTCAAGACAAGCTACTATTGCCACTTAGGCAAACTTTTAAATTTATTTTCCCACTTAGGCAAGTAAGCAAGGCGGAAAGCTGCTAGGCGAAATTTACATATACCAATCACTATTCAAAGCGAAGCAAATTTTGAAAATGACTATCATCGCCATTAGACCAAAAGTGGCTTCAAGCTAGAACTACTATTCGAAGTATTCAAAAAATCGTTAACGCCATGGTTTCGTAAATCGCCAACCACGACAAATTGTGTCATTGAACGATCGAAATTTCTTTCTGGAATCTGAATGTATTTACGATAACACCTTTGTAACTGCCGAAGAAGATTAACGCCAAACGAATTTAAAGAGCAGTTTTTCGCCAGGATATGAATCCATGACCATTACGTTTTCTTTGGCGAAATGATTTTCCTAAACTGATCGTGTTCTAGGACCAACGGTCTGGTGTAGCCATTTTCTTTTTATTATGCTGTGTAAATAAAAGCGGAGTACACAGGAGGCAGATTCAAATAAACGCGCAAGAAGTTTCACATATCGTGCCATATTTCCTAAAGAAAACCGATTAAACAGCTAAGTGAGGTTAGTTGTAGCATAACCAAATCCCGGTGCAAGGACAATATTTAATAACAAACTGATTATTACATACTATACAACGATAATACTAACACGCTAGGCCAACTGGTCTCTAACCTTGTGATCACGTGTGGAAAATTATTTTGGCGTGCCAAAATAATAATTACCAACGCAGGGCAGAAACTACCAATGATTATGATTAAGGCAGTGAACTAAATAAATTTATTACAGTTTTGTAAGTTTTCATAAAAATAAAAGTATCACAACATCCGTTTTTGGGTGCTCGGCACTCTACGTGATCTACACGCGATCTTCACGCGTGTGTAAGAATTAGTGCTATATACATAGGGTGTGACACACTCTTGTCTTCATAGCAGTTAACTGGGTACTCCATGTAGCACTTTTCTAACGGACACATTTACAAGAGTGTTGTGAAACTTACTACTCTATGTCTTAATAGCTCGCTTACTGCGTACTGCGGCTTTGGTATAAAGCAGCTAAAAGCACGGTTTCTGTACAGGTGGCAATGAAGCGGTTGAAATAATTCATTGTATATTCAATGCGTGAAGCATTCTGTACTTCACATAACAACCTGACAGTTTCTCAGAAACAACATGATTTGAAATCCAGCCAGCGCAGCTTATGAGGCTTTTCTGTTTTCATTTTTTTTCCCTACTACTAAACGCAACACGTCTTTTGAAGTACAAGTAGTTGGTAGAGCGTGTATGAATTCGAGTTTAATTAATTTCGGGTACAAAGTCAACAGTCTGTAACAGAAAAGTGTCCGTGTAGTCATCAATATATCTGCAAGGATAGGTTCGAATGAGCTAAAACCAAATCCGTATTTTCATGTTTTAGCGCTGTACCAAAAGTTGATGTAATTAGTAAAATCACCCTGACTTAAACCATATTCACCGTGCCAGGCGGTGAATAAAACATTTGCGAGGTTGGTTAGTGAGCTACGCAACCTTTGCCACCTAGCTAGGCAAGTAAACAATTAAGGTTGATAGTTGCTGAATAAAATTTCATTTATTCGAAAGAAACTACTATTCAAGGCAAGGGACATTTTAAAAATGACTGTCACCGCCATTGGACCAAAACTGCTTTTAAGAACTCTTATCCAAGGCATTTAAAAATCCGGTTAACGAAATGATTTCGTGAATCGCCAACCACGAGGAATTGCGTCATCGAATGACCGAAATTTATTTCTAGAATCTGAGTGCAATTAACGATAACACTTTCGTAATATGCCGAAGAAGATCAACGCCAGTTCTTAATTTCAAGAGAACCTTTTCCTGAGGACATGAATCCGTGAACTTGCGTTTTCTTTCGCGAACTTAACTATTTTTCCCGAAATTGATCATTTTCTAGGACCAAAAGTCTCATGTAGCCATTTTCTTTTTAATATCTGATGTAAATTAAAGCGGAGTACAGAGCGAAACAGAAACATAAAAGCGCAAGAAGAATTGAAGTATTGTGCGATATTTTTCCTATAGAAAATCGATTCAACAGCTAGGCAAGGTAAAATGTAAACTAACCAAATCCCAGCGTAGGGACAAAAGTTACAGAACGTTTTAAAGATTAAAAAAATATGGAGTGATTGTAGATATATTGCTCTCGGAGAAAACAAAAATGTTTGGAAATAAAGAACATTCTCAGAGACTTTTTTGTTGTTTATATGTCAAACTTGCTACTGTCCAAATTTGCCGAGGGCAAACGAAGAAATTCCATTTGACTTGTAGCTTTCAAAGGGAACTAAACATATGATTCGGACGCTAAAATTTAAAGGTCGTGAAAAATTCGACAATTCATCTTATTTCAAAATTCTTGGTATAGTGTGATGGCCAGCTCTAGAAGCTTGATATAAGGATTTGGGTACCTACAGTTTAAACCGGACGCGCCACATTGCTTGGAAGCGAGACACCTCTAAAGGTGCTCTAAAAGTATACGGTAGTCTTAAAGAGACCTTGGCGCACCCCGATCTTTAGGAGTAAAGTGCTTGTCGCAGCGTTCAGTTTGATTCTTCACCGTATAGACACCCTTAACGTATGGACACCCCGTCAGCGAAGTTAGTAGCCACTCAAAAAAACAATTGCAAGACGGAAACTACTAAAGTAATAAGGACGAACATTTACAATATTCACTCGGATTTTGTTTCGTATAATAGTATTATTTAAGCTTGACCACCTGCCATTAAATCGCAAATTAAATACTAAACCCACTTTTGCTATTTCAATGATCGCTCAGTTGGTATTGTTAACAACGTCCCCGAGATTTTCTGAAAAGACATTTCAAAACAGACATTGTAGCTTACCGTTCTCTATCTTCAGAGTCCTCTTGAGCCGGGCTTGTGCTTAGCAAGTTTACTGGGTGTGAAATGAATGGGCTAACAGGTATACAGAACTAGTAGACTAAGTTCTAGGTCATGTGGGTCCATGCATATTCGGTGTTACCAGCCACATTCTTCTTCCACATAGCAACCACACAGTTGACTTTAGGACCATGCCAGGTTTCTATAGTCAGAATGTGAGTTCCTTGGCAGGCATTATAACCCTTAAGCTTAAGATCAAGATCGAAATTACCAAACGCAGAACTTAAAGAGCTTTATTATCCTTGAAGCGAAGAACTTCGAAGAAGATTATCACTAATTGATGCAACTTTTCTCTCACAATAGAGACAATGTATTAATTAGCCAGACACACCGTATCACAACAAGAAAACTAGCGTCTCCGGTCGGTAGCATATTATCCTTTTATATCTTTTTAACGGGCAATGTGCGAGTCCTTGAAAATCCTATTCCGATAAGTGCGACAGGATTAAAAGCTTTACGGGAAGCTCAGAATTCTAGAGTTGGAATATCCGAAGAGTTCTAAGTCAAAGACGGACATGCATATTCAGTGTTATCAACATTTTTCTTCGATATAACAACCGGACAGTTGTTGAGGAAAACGTTTATGTTGAGCTTATGTCTGGGTTCTGGAGACAGCATGTGTGGCCCTTTGCAGCAATTAAAATCTCACATTGGGCATGAGGATCTAAAATGCCAGTCGTAGTAATTAAAGAGTTGTAGTCTATGTAGCGTTGAACCTTAAAAAGGTTCTTATTATCGACAAAAAACAAATGAGCCTGGTAGACTACCACAACACTGAAGAAAACAAGCTTCGGCGAGCTTGTTATACTTTAATATTCATTAAGAAGATAACCGGGAACGCGCTCAGAGTTCTGCTGCCTGGCTAGTTCGGTCCTATTCCAAAAATAAGAACAAGATGAGACGTTTTACTTGGATCTCCGTAACTATTAATGTGGTGTACATGTACGTGTAGGTAGCCACTAAAACGGCAAGAAGTTAACCCATTTCATTTTAAGAATTCGGTTGTCTTTTAAATTCGCCGTTTATTCAGTGCCCAAAGTTAACAATTACTTGAATTCGTTCGAATTCATTTCGCCTACGTCAAGTACAGATCGTCTTAAAATTTATAATTCTACCTGAGCGAACGCTCGTAGCAGGTAATTGGTACTGGTTGCCGCACCTTTTTAGGGAATGCTTCTACAAAGACGTTTATATTTGCATATCTTCGCGCTTTACCAAAAGTTGGGTGATGTTCTTTGGGATCCGTTTCTGGTTGGTTAGGTTGGTTCGGATTTTTCGCGTGTTACTGGGGAAAAGCTGTTTTCGGTTGGCTTAGTTGATCAACTTTTCCAACCAGTCTCAAACCAGGTCGAAACGGTTGAAAAACATTTAAGTGATTATGCCCGTGTTTTCACGCGAGATGCTTACCTTTAACTTTACTGAAGTGAAATTTTGAATCGTGTAAACACAGCAGCAAACCTCGGTAAATGGCGCAAAATCAAAATTAAGCCAACCTAGGTTTGCCGGCAGTTGAACGCCTCATCAGGCATGGTTTAGCTCACTAACCGACAGTAACCGAGGAAAAGCAGACGTTGTCGCGATATCTCGGCAGCAAGTGTTCACGCGTGCAGCTCGTAAAGAAGAGAAAAATAGACAAAGATTCCTCCTAATGTAAGTAGGTTTCAAGTCAACGGGCAAAATAGCTAAATAAACTCATGTTTAGGCAAAGAAATCCCGGACTCCTGTTTCCCGTTCATTGTCAAGTGCCGTAAGCGTTTCCCATCTGTTAGAAGCTCAGTAGCTTAGTAGCAGTGTACAGGCAGGCGCAACTAGAGGAAGACCTACCACAAATAGAGAGAGAGAGAGAAAAAAAAAAACGTAAATGAGGTCTGTGGTACAGAAAAGCAAATGTTGGAATTTAAAGCAGTCCCGAATAAGAAAAAGTACGTACCGGTAAACATTTACGTAGCCTGGGCTCCGTGGCAGATGCCGTTTCAGCTTTTTTTGCGGGAAGAGGCTCAGCGAGACATCAAAATTTCCTTTCCACTATTCATCTACGAAGCTTTGCATTTAAGGAGTGTTTGGCTGGACATCACAGCAAGCAAACTGACAACGATCTGCGTTCGGCAATGGAGTAAAGTCAAATTTTATAATTTGCCAATAACAACATTGCAGCACTTGCTTTCCGGGAAAACCTCAAACCGTGCGTTGTATGTGGCCTACTTTAGTTAATTAGTTTCGTGTAAACAGCCCCTCTAATAACTGCGGTTTAGTTACGAAACCTTGGTAAGCAGTAACCGTAGTTAACCCTCTCTCGTGAAAACACGGCATATGTCGCGTGATTTTGGCTTGCGTAAGGACTATTCAGGAGTTACCGCGTTTCAACTGAAAACGGTTGTAAAAGTGTTCTTTTGACAAATGTCACACTGCGTGAAAGCCAAAATATTCTACAGTATTCTAGACTCGAATATGTGATTGTGACGCAATAGAATCCTAGAGTATTCAAGCCGCGCACAACACGTGACGTACACCTGCAATATTCGTATCGAATATGGTGGAATACGCTTCGTTCATAATCGTTCGTGGATTTTTGTTAAAGTATACCATACATCTGTCGTACTCCTAGAGTATGATGGCGAACCCTTTTTAAACAGAATTTTATGAAAGAATATAACAGTTTGGGTGCATAGCATTCTCCTGGAAACAAAATTTAGACTATGAATTCAAAGTAGGTGCAACCTGCGCGTGTATACGTTTATCCTTGAATACGTGATCGATCTTGACGCCAAAGCTATAGAATTTTAGAGTGTTCATGGCGTGTACAACCGTGACGTAGACCTGGAAAATTCTTATTGAATATGGGCATATTGCAGGAGCACGACCGTGTATTTGTTCGCTGACCAGAACTTTTTTGGTTCATGTAGTCGGCGCAGCGTATGTGTTTTGTTAAGAAATTTACACACTTTGTTGTAACTTCGAAATTCCCTCATTCGGTTTTGACCGACGTTTTCGGGGTAATCACTACAAAACGATTTCTCTTTGTGTTACTCGTCTTGTCTGAAGTGGTTAAGTGCTGTAAAGACGTCGTTAGGTTGTAATAAACACTTTACGCAATTTTACCTCTTACGAAAAAATGAATTTACGCAACTTTTTAAAGTTAGCGTACGCCAATATACGCTTTGATGAACCTTTCTTATTTTACTGTGGCTATAAGACCGGCAGCCGGTCAAGATGTTAAATAGACTAAATGACCGGCAGTCAGACTTCGAAATTTTTTATGAAATGCAACAGGAGGCGAACACTCAGTGGAGGAGCTGGAGGAGGTGGAGGAGGATGAAAGGAGCAGCCACACCCCAACCTCCAAACAGCATTCAACACCAGTCTCTATAGTGCATAGAAGTGATAAAGGCAAGCGTACATGGGAACATAGACACGCACCACGCTCTCCTAGGAGACAGAGGCATGCCATCCAAAGTGACTCTGAATAGTTTAAAATACAAATAGTTCGAAGATAATTTTTAAAAAAATCTGAAGAAAATAATTGATTTATTAATACATTTTATTAATACGTGTAGTTCATGTTGAAAATGCTGGTGAGAGCATACCTTAAGGTTGCCACACAAAGTTTGCATGCCAAATGCTACAGTGGTTTTTTAGACTTTGCCTCCCAAATACTTTATTATGCTTTTTCATAACACAGCAGCATCTAGTTATAAAGTTTGCATACAAAATGTTATAGTGGTTTTATTTTTTATTTATTTATTTATTTATTTATTTTTTTAAGACTTTGCCTCTCAGATGGTTCCTTATGCTTTTTCATAACATAGCAGCATCTAGTTATAAAGTTGCACGCAAAATGTTATAGAAGTGTTTTTTTAGACTTAACTTCCCAAATGCTTCATTATTCCTTTTCATAAAACAGCGGCATCTAGTTATAAAGTTTGCAAAAAAAATGTTATAGTGTTTTTTAAGACTTTGCAGCTCAGATGGTTATGCTTTTTTACAACAAAGCAGCATCTAGATATAAAGTTTGCATACAAAATGTTAGATTGTTTTTTTAGGTTCCTTATACTTTTTCATAACACAGGGTCTGTCGTTGTTGTTCAAATGTTGTTGTTTTATAGTGGTCAATGCGCTTAGCTACAGCTAGCAAGTTCACAGGCATGCCACTTTAAATGAAGGAAACAAATATATCAACTAAACGTAATAGGCTTAAAAATCCTAACCGGCGGGAGGCAGACCAGTTGGCTATTTACAAGCATGACCGAGGAGCTGAACTAGGGTCTACCGAGAAACAACTCCAGCTAAGTGGTCAGAGCGGGACTTGAACCCGCGACCTCCGGATTTCAAGTCCGGCGCCCTAAGCACTCGGCCACGCTGCCTCCTGGTTAATGTAAATTCTTCCATAGTTCAATGAAAATAAGCATACACGAACAATTAACATTATAAAGTTATTTTTTATTTATAAATATTGTCCTGGTAATTTTTTTTCTTTTGGGTGGGTTTTGTTAGGAATCCAAGGAATCAATAAAGAAATTAAAATGTGTGTTAAAATCGGTAGTTTGAACACAGTTTGGGGGATATACAAGCTTTGATATGGGTCCTCAGTACTTCACGTTGGCGTCAGTATTCGATCATGAACAGGTTTCATTCTTCGCACGAGTCTCGTGTTCCAGTCGAACATCACATAACACCTGATGTGTGTCGTTTAGAATACCTTAAAACCTCACCTAGGCGTCAGTATTCGATCATGAACACGTTTCATACTTTACACGAGTCTCGTGTTCCAGTCGAACACTACAGAACACTTGAAATGTGTCGTTTAGAATACCCTCAAAACCTCACAAATGCGTCAGTATTCAAACATGAACACGCTTCATGCTTCGCATGAGTCTCGTGTCCCAGTCGAACACCACAGAACACTTGAAGTGTGCCATTTAGAATACCTTAAAACCTCACGTATGCGTCAGTATTAGAACATGAACGCATTTCATACTTCGCATGAGTCTCGTGTTCCAGTCGCACGGTTCGGAACACTAGCGTGTTGTCTGACTGAACTACGCGGTAGTGTATATTACCTGCATAAAACCCGTTCTAGACGACGCAAGACATCTTTGGCTGTGAAAAATGTGACATAACTTTCGTATTCATAGCGTGCGGTTCTCAAAAATTAGAGCACACTTGACGTATCCATTAGTATTCATACGAGATATAAATGGTGTCTATGGAGTCTCTATAAGCAGAAGAGACTCGAGGTGAAAAAGCTATTAAAGAGTGCCGAAGTTGCTTACTGGCAAAAATTATTCAAAGAAACTACCAACCCTAATGAATTCTGGAAATTGACTAACCAAGTTTTGAGAAAACACAAAGTCAAAAACATTGGCCCAATCTGTCATCACAACCACAACGAGGAGATAATAACCAATAACCTACAGAAGGCTGAGCATTTCAATGACTTTTTTGTGAATGTCAGCGAAGACCTCACTAAGCAACTCGATCCTTTGGACTTCTCATCCTTAAACACCTTTATCACTAGAGTCACACCTACCAGGGACAACACCTACATGAGCTGGGATCTGGTGAAAGAAAAACTGATGAAGGCTGCTAACCCCAAAAAGGCTACTGGTCCTGACCATGTATCCCCAAGGGACCTCTCTATAATTGGTGACCCTGTTATCCATAGTCTATTACCAATTTTTATGAAGAGTGTCAGAGATGCATCTTTCCCCTCAAGCTGGAAATTATTACGTGTCAGTCCCATATTTAAGAAGGGATCACCAACAGACGTAAACAACTACAGGCCAATCTCCCTTCTCAGTATCCCAGGAAAAATCTTAGAAGATGTTGTCTGCTATACCCTGAACAACCATATGGATATACAAGGTTTGTTATGCCACAAACAATGGGGATTTCGAAGAAATTATTCAACCGAGAGCCTTTTCCTTCATCTAACTGAAACATGGAGAAATGCACTGGACAAGGGCCTAAAAGTGGGCGTACTTTTCATTGATTTTCGAAAAGCTTTTGACACCGTAAACCACACTATCCTACTAGAAAAGCTAAAAGCCATTGGTGTATCAGGTGACTTGCTCTCCTGGCTTGACGATTATATGTCTGCTCGTAAGCCGAGTTTGTCCAATTATCAGAATATCAGTCCTAGCCCAAAACAATTACGTATGGAGTTCCCCAAGGCTCAATATTAGGGCCCAAATTATTTTCTATCTTTGTAAATGACCTTCCTAGATCGATAACTAGTGGTAATGTATTCATGTTTGCTGATGATACCACAATTTATACAATTGGCAAGGACTTCGACAATATCATCTTGACACTGCAATGCATTTTAGACCAAGTATACACCTGGTGTCAGTCTAACAGATTAATAGCCCACGAATCGAAGTCTGAAGCCCTGATAATTTCAAGTCAGACCTTTATTGGTCCCTTGCCACGTTTGACATACGGCAATAGCACTATTGAGTATAAACAATCATCTAAATGTCTTGGGTTAACAATTGACAACAAGCTATCATGGCAAGAACACATCAAGAACGTTTGTAAGTCTTTCAGCAACAAAGTAGCAGTCTTAAAACGGAGAAAGTTCCTACCAAAACCAGTTCTGGAAACTATTTATTATAAAACAATTATCCCCAGTGTTCTATATGGTATTGCAATCTGGGGATCTTGTCCTTCAGCCTTGTTAGATGACATAGACCGAATCCATTTGAGAGCAACAAGAATTATTAAGAGCCAGTGCCCATAACTATGGACCAAACAACGGCACAAGTCGAAAAATCGATTTTGCTCATTTTTTGCCCATAGATTGGCCCTAGCTAGTAAGCAAACGGACCATAGTTAGTTTCTGCTAATGCAGCTTTTTTGGGGAGAAATTTGCGAAAAACGATTTCGCCCCGATTGAGCTCAAAATCTATTTCCTGTTATGCTAAATTTTCTGAAAATTTGATTGCTTTGCGCGTCGCACAGCAGCCACTTGAGAATCTTTCAATGGTCTTTACATTCAGCTCAGGTCTTCATGGTATGACTGAGCGAAAAATAAAATAAATCGAGGTTTCTTTTGAGCCCGAAACGAGATCGAACAGGAACGCAAAATATTACGATGTGTTGCAAACGAATTATAGCACTAAAATATCGCCATATTTTTCTATGGGCTATAACTTTAAATACCATGAAAACACTTTCTACGGGTTAAGTTTACACCCACCTGTTTGAAAATCAAAAAACATCTCTGGGCAAATGATTTTAAGTCGCCCACCTTAGCCTGTGCTTCTCATAAATTTTTCCCTGAACCGCCGTGAGAATGTAAACAATTGCGTGACGCGAGCGGTCACCCTGAATACATAATTCGTTTCCAACAAACCGCAGATGGCTATCTTAGAACATTTGGGTGAAAAAAGAAAAACACAATGGACCACTTTTAACTTTAATATTTTGAAAGTCATCGCTTTAGAAATTTCGTTAATTAAAAGCGCCAATTAAAAGCAATTTACTTAGAGTTCGGGTGTTATTGCTATGTCGTTTTAAGCTGTCGTTCTTTCTTTGATCATTTTAATATCAAGGACGAGTTCTAGAAAGAAAATCGTTCTAAGTTCATTTGTTAAGCGTAATGACAAGTTGATATTGTTGGTTTGTAGCCTTACGTGATCTGAAGGAACGCTACAGTGATTAAATTTGTATTTCTCGATTTCGACGGATCGATTTTCGGTTAATCCTTTTTATTTGTACCAGCACATTTAGTGCCTTTTCTCCTGCTAAAAAGTCGGAAAAAGTAAAGTAAACAAATCCTAAAAGTTTAAATCATAAATAAGAGGCATCAGCATTGCGAGTGTCTCGGTGAGCTGTTAATTTGAACAATTACTGTGCTGGACGGATTGCTTTCCAGGTTACGCACGTACTATACATATAGTTCATTGTGCGCGAATGTTTCTGTTTCAAACAACTGAAATGCTCAATGCTTTTTTTTCTTTTTTTCTTCAGTCTTAAAACTTAAGGTTAGAGTTAGGCTAAACCCTAAACTGTTTTGGCGGCCAACCTATTTTTGGCTAATTGCTTAATCAAATTATATATATATATATTTCACTGAAATTCGCTCTTCGGTGACCGACTTCCGCGAACAAAACAAGATGGATGTTCGCTGTTCATTTAAGACTACAATCCTGGTCAAAAGTGTTGGGACAGTTACGGCAGATGACTTCACAGGCAGCCTCTCTTAAGACCAAAACCGCGCAAGCCCGCCTACTCCCCTCCCCCCTGTCAATGTTGATAAAAATCTTGAAGAAAAAAAAATCCTTGACAATAGCTTCAGAATAGCCACGTTTCAAGAATTGTTCGCCTCCTAGAACAGTATTCTCGAATTAAAGAGACGATAAGATAGATATTCACGTCTTATTCCAATAATAACGATTTTTCTGCAATCGCGTTCGGTTCCAACACAACTGTCTAACCACTTTCTATTGTCCCTTTTTCCTTTTTTCCCACATCCGATCTAGTCTTCAGAATAGCTTCATTTTCTTGCAACATTGCTGGGGGGGGGGGGGTTCAATTGTACTTGCCTCTATTCATCGTTTGTTCTAAATCGTTAAGGACGTAGTTGAAATCGTGGGTTTTAGCGCGCAAAAAGGGGAGGTGTCCCAACAACTTATGGCCAGGATTGTAGGTTTACACTAGAGGAAATTGTTCCGGAGTCGTGATGAATCTGGAACGTTTTAGTGCCGGATTGATTTTGCCGTTTACACAAAAGTGGACGAATCTGAAATAAAAACTCCCCGGTTTGGTCGTGTCTCCGGAGATTTTGAATCCGGAATTTAAAGTGGGAACTTTGAATCCGAAAACTTTTGAATCCGGAGAGTTTTGTCGTGTAAACGATTTCCTCTCGAATCCGGATATTTTTCCGCCTGTGATCTTTTGAGTTTGCGGTGGAACGAAAATGGCGGATTACATGATCCAGTCGTAGTGGAGTCGTAGACTCATTGATGGCCATTTAATGGCGGTCGCTGGGTGATTATCTCGTGCTGTTTCAGGTGTAGGTAATCATTTTTATAATGGGTAATGCCATATTCCTCAGATACCCAATTTATACTTTACTGCGCAGATGACGACGATGGCACGATCGAAAACCTCGACGGTTCTAGATATTAAGTAAAGACCAGAATAAATACCTGGAGGGACCTGACATGATGGACAACAGTACCGTGCTCAGCGAGTTGAAAGAGAACTTCAGACTGTCTCAACCTACCCCTAGCCTTATTTTCGGAGGCATTTTGTTTCTCGTTGTCGAGGCAACAAGCTGCTTGTTAACCATTCCATCATGAACGTTCCCGGAGTTATCGTCGTGTGTAAACGGTTAAGAATCCGAATATCCTTTCACTGTAAACCCCTAATAATCCGAATACTATAAAATTGATGAATCCGGGAACTTTTACGAATCCAAAAAAACTCCTTTAGTGTAAACCTAGTCCTAGATCGACCACTGTAATGTTTATTTGTCTACCAGTGTTATGATCTGCAAATTTCAGTTAATTGATCAAACAACCAAAGTAGAAAAGATGGATTTTTTTCCCAGTAGGATTGAAACTTAAACGCAATTTCTTCCTCGGCTAATTCAATTCAAGAAATTCCGGGTTTTCTCATGAAGTTTGAGCATATTGTGTAGGTACAAATTTTCTACACAGCACGCAGTTACTAGTTTATAGAATTTATGGTATTTCCACTTGACTTTATTTGTCAGTCAATGATTCAATTGCCATAAACCATAGAGGATTGGTTAAGTGTATCTTTAAAACTGCCACTGTATTGTAAGTTATCAGGGAAAATCAATAAAGTAAACAAATGTTAAAATCATTTCCCGGGGCACTGTAGTAACGTTCTTTACCGGGGATGCCGTGGGTGTAGCAATGCAAATGAAAAAATATATATATGTCTATATACTAACTTAAACAAAAAAAAAAAAAAGACGAAAAAAAAAAAATTCCATTATTTTATCCACACAACGTTTCAAAAATTGCTTTCATCGGATTGCTGGAAACGAATATTTAATCGAGAGTGGCTATCCGCGTCACTCAATTGTTTACATTACAACGGCGGGTTTTGGGCAAAATCTATGAGAAACACAGGCCATGGCGGGCGACTTGAAACCATTTGCCCAGAGATATTTTTTGATATTTTAACAGGTGGGTGTATATTTAACCCGTAGAAAGTGTTTTTATGGTATTTAAAGTTATAGCCCATAGAAAAATATGGCGATGCTTTTATGCAATAATTCTCTTGCGACACATTGTAAGATTTTGCGTGTCAGTTTGATCTCTTTTCGGGCTCAAAACTAACTTTGATTTATTTTATTTTTCGATTAGTCATACCATGATGACCTGAACTGAATATAAAATCCATTGAAAGATTCTCAAGTAGCTGTTCTGCGGAGCGCGAAGCGATCAAATATTCGGAAAATTCAGCAAAACCGGAGGTAGATTTCGAGCCCAATCGGGTCGAAATCGTTTTTGGCATATTTCTACCAAAGAAAGCTGTATTAGCAGAAACTAACTATGGTCCGTTTCTATTCTTACTAGGACCTATCTATGGACGAAATACGAGCGAAATCAATTTTTCGACTTGTGCCATTGATAGGCGATTTAGGTCCATTTTTATAGGCATTCACTCTTAACAATCTACCGCAGTACATCCACAGTGGTCACATCACGAACGCTCCACATTGGAACCCTATTCTCTCATTTTACATTAAGAGACTTTTAGTTATTACCTACAATATTTATTATGGAAACAGCATCGAACCCCTAAATAACTTACTAGTGAAACCCAAGACTACTTATAACTTTAGAAAATCCTTCAATGTTGAGGTCGATAGACCAAGAACAGAAGTGGGAAGATTTTCCTTTAAACATCGTGCTGCGCTATCTTGGAATCTCCTTCCCGATGACATCAAGACCTGTTCTAACCTGGATTCTTTCAAGAAAAAACTTAAGGCAAATAAGAACCTTCTAAAATCTATTACTTTCACTCAAGCGTCCTGCTGTATTTCAAACAAATCCCTAGACTTCAAATACTTTTAAAATTTTATTGTATATTGTTACTACCTTATCTATTTTTAGCTATCACTATTTATTCAGCCATTGTTTTAATTATGTAGGATTACGTATTACGTAGGATTTTATTAATTTATAATTTTAGATAGTGCAGGTCCACCTCAGGACTTAGCGTCTTGCCAATTTTGATCTCTAACCTGCTTTATCAAATAAATTATGTAAGTATGTATGTATGTATTCGAAGACGTTCAAGTCAGAAGTGGCGTCGTGCATCTCGTGTTGCAGTCGCAAACTCTCGAACAACTGCGAATATTCGAAAATGTTCGAGTCATAAATGATCACTACATCTTCGAAGAACATCTAATGCAACATTAATCTACCAAAAAGTGGCGCGTATGATTTATCGAACACTTCGAGTCATTCACGAGTATTAAATTTGAATACGGAAAAACAGGCCGGATTCCGATAGAATATTCCAGGTGTTTTTCGGGTCAGCCGCAATCGAATACGTCAGAACATTGCGGTATACGCGGCGTGCGCCGATCCGTATTCGAGCGAATTCGCGCCCGAATATTTGGCTTTTGGCGCACTGCACGAAGGTTTAATTCATGGCCAGAGTTCCATTGAAGGATGAATTTCCAATCGTTTTCGTTGTTCATCAATGGACGTCTTCGACTGTTATAACCCCTTGATAATCGACTCGATTTATCAGAGCCTTGTTTTGAAAGAAGCACAAGGGTTTCGGTAAAAATCACTGGCACTGAAAGGCTAATCAGCAATAATAATAAATAAATGAAATATATTTCATTATTAGGCAATTTGATATCGAGCTATTTTTAATTCTCAAATCAGAAATCATTTCTGGACCCAGCTGCACATCCCTTATGTTCCCTTAGGCCTCATGATGTGTATTTACACGTAGCAGAACAAACTCGATTGAATCAGATTTTGTTAGACTGATTTGGAATGGGTTTAAGGAAGCTTTTCCATCATTGTAAGGACAGTTCCTTCAAGTAGAAGTGGTTTCCCACACAGCCGTTAATAAAAACGTGGGATGGTGGACTCCCTCTCCTCATGTTCTCGTATTTTAATTATTAATCTTACTCAAGGACAGCACGTACAGCGTTTTACCATTTTAAGAATCACTGCCTGGAAATATCGAGAATGGCTGGCCAGGTTAGAAAAATCAAAAAACCTGAAACTTTGCCTAAAGAATGCTTTTAGGGATCCACTTTCGAAAATATTTTCCCGATTTTCTTAGAATTTAAAGTCTTCGGGAAATTCGCAAAAAACGAAAATATAGCTTTTTGCCTCATTAAATATGCAAAAAATATCTGGAAAATTGACAAAGTTCTCGGTATTCGCATTGAAACAATTTACAAAACTAGAACTCGGGGTAAACTTAGCATAAGAGCTTTACTTTTCTTCTATCTAACAATAGGAAGTTTTAAATTTTTCAAGCATTTTGAAGGATTCCGTCGACCGTTGAAGAATTGCCTTCTAAAGCCCCTATGAAAACGGCAAAAATTACGTAGTTTTACGGGCTTAAAACGCATCTTGGTATGTCCGATATGGAACTAAAACGAGTACTGTGCAAAAGAGTGTCGTTTCTACTATAATAATATGGAAAAAAATTTCTGGGCAATCGAGGTTCACACAGGTAAAATGCAAAAGTTCGCGACAGTCTCTTCTCCAATTTGCATAATGCGGTATGTTCAAAGAACTCTATTGTTGAGCACTCTAGTCTGTTTTTGTTCTATTTGTGGGCCTTGCTTTGTGGGAAATATACAAAAAGAGAGTTGATCCATGTCGTTATTACAACATTGTTTCATTATTTCACGCAAGGTACATAAAACTACAGACAAAGCCCAAAATATAAGTTCAAACACGCTACATGTATTACGTGACTGGCGTATTTTCAGTTAGCTGCAATTGGAATTACTAGATTATTGAGGTTTAGACACTTGCTTATAGTAGAGACATAGCAGGGTTTGTCTTTCCCGTTTATATACACTCGATTAGTCTGCAAATATTCGAAAGGAGACTGATCTTTTAAAGTATTTTTTAACCATTGAGTGTCGATTTTGATCTTCATGGAAAACGGATTAATCAGAGGACCCGTTTAGACTTTTTCTCCGCCCCCACTAACTGCCCCTGGGTCTCCGAGGTTGACGTCTATAATGATTATCTTGAATTGACTCCATGTTCACTAAGAAATTTATAATCCGATGGTGAAAAAATATTCAAGGTACACCAACCTCTATTAAGCGACCAACCCCTATTAAGCGGCCACCTCCCATTTCCCGGAGGGTAGCCCACTGTATTATATGTAAACCAAAAATAATTGCACAGCGGGAGAAGACCTAAGTACGAGTTTAGCGTTACAGTATTTACGCAAGGCATGTAGGTAGCGGTGGTCTGGTAAAAGATGACAACAGGGGCAATGGTTAACTATTCATTCTTTTCATTTCTTAATTTAGTCTCTTCCTACTCAACAAGATTGTGTGCTCCCTGTGGTTCCAAGCCTTGCGGAGTCTTACGTATTAGGATAGAAATTGTCCTACTCGTACCCCCTAAAATGGGATGACAGCATTGCGTGACGAACAAACAACGAACCGCTATAAGCAAGTATTCAAGCAGCAATTAAGCACGGATCAAACGATGATCAAACGTAATATTTTGGTGTAGTGCAAAGCAACCAACTATCTACAAATCACTTCGCCGTTTTTGACTTAGATGCAGTGGTGATCTTATGTGTCGAAAGAGGGTCACAGATTCATGGTATTCGACCATTAAATAAGTTGACAGTTGGCGATGACGCTACATCGGACGTTGTGTAAACAAAAGCAAACTTCTGCTTTATGTGCGACGAATGGTGACAGAATCACGTCAAATCGGCTTTTGGACCTGCCTTTTACAGCAAATAAGGTTAGAACATTTCGAAATTATCAGCTCTGTGTCTATTTCATTTTAATATAGCTCAAGACATGTGGCGCGTGCTAAACTATATGTCTAACCCGTAAATTGAAATTTGACGACGGATGGACAAATATCTGCATTTTTAACGTACTTTGAAAAGCTCTCGCGTCGCTCACAATCATTTGCCCAAAGAAACTTTTACAGGAATCTGTAGACCATCCTTCTGCGATTCAACCAACGGAAGCTTGATCCATTTGAAGGTTTCGCACATGGTGAAAATCAATTATTTTTACGAAGTCCTTTTAAGTGAATGAATCACATCTCTTCGAAATTTAATTATTTTGCACCCCGAAAGATAACGCAGCATTCCCTAAAATCAACCCAGTACACAATTAAACATTGCCCAAAAATATTTGAGTGTTTTAACGACGGAAGAATGATGTGGTTTTGCATGCGAGGCTCTCAAACTTGTTTAATAAAATGGTGCGTCAAATGACGATTTTAACGGAATTTTTTAATTTGCATATTTCTTTGAAATAAAAGGGTATTTTGCCAAAAAAACTATCCAGTAGTTTTTGTCATACCCAAGCCTATCTACCATAGGAATATGAGCGAAAATCGAATTTTCGACCCTTGCCGCGAAATTAAGAATTTGTCTGATTTTTACAGGCAGGCACTCTTAAATGTGTTTCGAAACGACTCGTAACGAAATGAGAGAAACGACCTACATCAGCATTCTGAGTGCTCGACCTTCAACAAGCACTGATCAGCGGTTTTCCACATTAGATACCAGGTTCTCTCGGTGCTCGCGCCACTTTTGGCGTCCTTTTTTAAAGGTGTGAAATGTTGAAGCTTGCATCGATCTCTTGGTCCTTTTTCACTGTTTAAAAACTATACTTTGGCGGACAAAATTCAGTTTACCTTCACTTCTCCTCTGTGCACGATTTCAAGCAGTTTTTGGTGGCATGCAGCTGGTGAAAACATCGATACATACGGAGGTACGAGTCAGCAACAACAGGTAAAACGTAAGCCATTGTTGTCTTCCCGGGTTGTCTTGTACGTTCGAGTAAGTTAAGCTCAAGTTTCCAGGGTAAAGTTCAGTTGTAAAGTTTGCTTAAGATGTGTGGAATTGCCTCTGGTTGTAAATGTTTTTTTTTTTATCAAGCAGAAGCTATACATTGGAAGTTAATGTAACCTTGATTTCCAAAGGGACAGCAATGTTGGTGAATTAAACCATTAAATCAAACTACTGTGTAAAATTTACTGATTGATTTATTATGATATTTTCCTTAGTACTGCAAGCTTGATTTGAGGTTTCCCAGTGTGGATTTACAAATAAACTTAACTAACTTTTATGCGTATTGCATTTTAATTGTAGGATGAAGTAAAATTGGTAATGCCTTACATGTATGTATAATCCCTGGCATCCTTACTTGAAGGAAAAAAGGAAAACCTGTGAGGAAAAACCCTGGCTTACAAGATACATGTATGTATTCATGACTATTTAGGGGGCCATGGAGACTTTTTAAGATCTATTTTTGGAAGAGCTTTTGGAAAAATTATATTGGCAAGCAAATTTTGGCACTTCACTAGTCAGTCTCTATATATTTTATATATAAACAAGGTGATTTGCAGATCTGTTTTCAGTGTGCTCAGTAGTAAACTAGAGCGTGATTATAGCAGATGACGAACTGAGCAACTGTAAATTTGACTTGACATTTTATTACTATTTAGTTTCGTACTACACAACTTGTGTGCAGCACTCATCCGATAAAATTGCCAAATGCGAATTTACATCATTACACTGATTTGAAATACACATGCAACCGTTGGAAATATGATAGCTTTAATTTCTTCATATATCGCCCAGAGAAAAAAACCCAAAATTTTTGACTAATACCTTATCATAAACTTCGCTCTGTTCAATCTGCATCAAAATAAAACTCCAGTTTGAGCCTGGAAGTTTATTGTTGAGGGGTTTACCAGTCATTTGAGACCAATTATACTTCGATGGGTTAATTTTCAAGGTCACGACGAAACAGCGAAACAGCTAAAATTCTAACATTTCGAAAGAGGAATTGACACTGTAAAATAAATTTGTCCGGTACCTTTGATTTATCGTTGTTGACTTCATTCACAGTTGTTCTAATCGTCCAAAACTAATTAGCTCCAGTTTGAAAGACAATAGGCCCTTTGCAGCTGGGGTCACGTGACCAAAATTTTCCTAAAAATTTTTTGTATTATGGGCTATAACTAAAAGAATGCCAGAAATGGAAAGAGCGCATCGAAAATACCAAAATGGCCAAGTTTGAGGCCCCAGGAAAAAACGAGTAAGTTTATACCATAGTTTGAATTTTCGGAAAATTTAGAGGATTCGTATGGAAAATGTTGCTGGAGAGCAAGGTCTTGCTCTCTAGCAACATTTTTCCATACAAATCTTCTTATTCTTTCAAAAATTCAGACCATCATAAAATCTCATTCTCTGATGATGGGGGCCTCAAACTTGGCCATTTTGATATTTTCGACATGCTTTTTCCATTTCTGGCATTCGTTAAGTTATAGCCCATAATTTTATGAAAAGTAGGTCACGTGACGGCTTAGCTGCAAAGGGCCTATTCAATTCGGTCATGATCACTGGATCCGACCTGCTGGAGATCAGCGAAACCACTGCGTTTGAATACGACTTCTTGAACGCATTCAGGTCCAAGGGCGATGGTAGTCAATTAGAAAATTCCTGATTTTATTACAAATCCTGGACTTGGAGCGAAATCTTTGGAATAAATGAAAATTTCAGTCAGCAACTGTCCGCCATACATGCTTACTTGCCAAGATGGCAAGTGCCTCGCTACATTTTAGTTCAAGTGGTGACTCGCAGAAGCACATCATGATTGACCGTCATGCAGACCAATGATGGTGCAAGTCTAATGATTTGCCAGTAAGCGTCGTCCATTATCGTACATGAAACGGCCCTTAGATGAAACGGTTCGCCATTTGCCCTGTAATTAGGCCGTTTGCATTGTGGCGACAATGTTGTGCTTGATTTAGACAGTATTTGTATTTCTTATTTTAGATTTTAATACTTTTTATTTCTTTAGAGGACCTGCCTGAAAACCACGTATTTACGTGACGGGCGCTTCCTCGTTAAAGATTGTTTTTATTAATATTATTATTATTATTATTATTATTATTATTATAAAGAGCTTTAGCCACATCAATTATCTTTTCGACCTATCAGTGCAATTCTCATATTCACCTTTCGAAATTATAATTAATATGATTAATTGGCAAACGCTTCAAGCAGTGTGGCTATATAAGAAGTATTATCAAAAACTGGATCATTGGATAGTGCAACTCGAGAGTTTTCATTGATTAGCCCTTCATGAGTTATAGGCCATGCTCTACAAATATGGTAAGCGTACGCGTGTTTTTTTGGGCGTTTTTTGTTTTTAAATTTTAGTTTAGTTTTCTATAATTAAGGGCCGTTTTTTTTAAAAAAAAAAACAATTATTCCACTTGCGCTTGATTATGCGATCATAAACGTCTTTTATCACGTGCTGAATGCATATGTCGTGTTTTAATAGTATTCTCGGTAAGGGCAAAGCAAAAAATACCAAATTGTATCTCGGGAAAAATGGAACCACAACACATGTCATTTTCTGACTTAATAGACAATCTTCACTAGAACATTGACGATTCTTTTGGAGGCCAATGTCATTGCAATTTGTTTTCGAGAACCTGATTTCAAAGCAATGTTGATTGACAGTAGTTCAACGTTCTAAAGATGTCTTTTTGTTTCTTCAATGAAGGTATCCCGACTCAATATATTTGTACTTTGGTCTTTCGTCAAAGTTGGAGTTTTTGACAAGAAATGTTAAACCCATTTCTTCTAAAAGTAAAATGTCTCAACTTCGAGAAAAGTGTATTTAGTTTTCCTTATTCTGTTAGAAGAGATGCCAAAAATTCCTATTACATTAGGGGCCAGAATTTTCCTTACTTCATCAAGACATTCATTACCGCACTACCGTACTCCCTACCCAAAACAATGTTACACTGGTACACTAGAAGCTCAATTTCCGCCGCTCTCTTGAATCTGGTCTACGCTAAAGTGCGAATTCCTTTTTCGAGCAGCGGCTGGTAATTGGGCCTAGGTACACAACGCCTTTGGGTTAGGTAACGCAAAAAGCTGGAATAGCGAAAGAATGAAGGCAGACTATAATATCTCCCATTTTAAGTGTCTGTACGGCCAACAAGGTTTTTGTGGTTTTGGTATCTCTATAACATCTAAAAATGTATTCAAACCAAAAAAAAAAAATGAATTCCGATGCTTTTTTACCGTGAAATCCAGCTTTAAATTTTCCCACTTCGACCACACCTAATGAAGTTGACCGCGTAATGTTAGATTGGTGACGAATGACGTCACCTCAGGAGCCTATCAAAGCTGCATGTTTTTATTTTGCTTGATTAACGACCGCATTGTTTCACCAACTTCGGTTTGTTTGTTTTTTGTCGACGAAAACTCCTAACCACTACTGAAACAACAGTGACCTGAAATAGCAGGATTTGGCAATTCCTGACATGACGTCACGACCCATTCAGAAACCCAAACTCTTTTTTTCCACTGACCCACGGTCAACTTCATTGGGCGTGGCTGAAGCAGAACCTTAAAGCTAGATCTTAGGGCGTAAAAATATCGGAATCTAATTTTTTTTTCTTAGAATACCTTTTTACACATCATAGAGATACCAAAACATCAAAAACCCTGTTGGCCGTATAGACACTTTAAAAGGCCAATGCTTATTATAACTAGATGTCGAGGAAAAGGTTGTTGTTATTCATCGTGGTAGATGCAATAGTAAAGTGCATTATCGTTTGTCTCACGGTGTAGTCACTTGAGATGTAGATCGCGACGTTTTGACTGCTTACTGCTGGTCTTCTTCAGGCGATAAGGTCGACTGATTGCACGGTATCATTTATGTCACAAAGGTCGGCCGTGATTGGTGCATTTCGATCCTCCTATTGTTCCATTGTTCCGGCGAGTAGCTGTTCCCTCAGTGGTCCGCTGTTGTACCGCTCTCCTGTTGTTGTGTTTCTTAATCGTGGGTATCCATGCTTCAGGAATTTCAATTCCACTATCCCTGTTGATGTTATTAGGGTGAAGTCTTATGTGAATAGCTTCCTTGACCCTTCGTGTGTACCAGTGAGGATCTCGATCAATAAACTTGGCCTCATTCCAGATAGGATAATGGCCGGTCGCGTGGGTGTGTTCAGAAACGGCGGAGGTCTGGGTACGGGCGAGTCGTATCTCCCTGTCGTGTTCTTTGATCCTCTCCTGCATAGATCTCCCTGTTTCCCCGATGTAAACTTTGCCGCGCCCACAGGGAATCCCCTAGACAACACCATCTTGTTTAGCCGGCTTGACGGTGTCCTTTGGTCGCACCAAGTGTGACCGAAGTGTCGTGTCGGACTTAAAGACGGGGCGATTGCCTTGTTGTTCTAGGCAGCGGCGGAGAGACTCCGAAACTCCTTGGACATAAGGTAAAACGGCGGTGGATTTAAATTCCGCGACAAGCTCTCTTCTTGGGGTTGTTCGTGCCTTTGTGATCTTCTGTACAAAAGAGGAGGGATATCCGTTAGAAAAAATAATACCACCAAAGACCGTCAACAGCGCAAGTTTGAGAAACTTTTGCGAGAGAAACAGTCTCCTGTAACTCCTACAACTTTTGTTGACAAAACAAAGTGGGTTATCAACTTGTCATCCAGGACCCTTAACGAAGCTGAGGTGTCCTTACTGAAGAAAGGTCTAAATTTCGCCTTGACTCCTACGAGCGTCCCAGCTACCGAGATCATGGCCAAGATTGAGTCAGCAGTCAGGCTACTAGATGCGGGGCGAGCAGACACAGTCAGGAGATCCGTCAACACCATCCTTCAACAGGCACAACCACCCACGCCCAACATCACGAAGGAACAGCAGGGGGCTCTTAAAAGCCTAAAAGAGGACAACTCCATCATGGTTCTTCCGGCCGATAAAGGTCGCGCCAGCCTAATCCTGGACGCTGACACATACCACGCAAAAATGTCAGCGATAATTGATTCCGGACCGTACCAGCTACTCAACAAAGATCCGACAGACCGCTTGACCTGGAAGCTATCTGAGAAGCTGCTAGCCCTGAAACGGAATGGACACATATCAGAGGCGGTTTATGATAAGATCAGACCCCGACACAAACAACCACCTAGGATCTATGGTTTGCCGAAGATCCACAAGGCCGACACACCGCTTGGGCCAATTGTGTCGTGTGTCAACACCTTTGCATACGACCTGTCTGCTTTCTTGGCTAACGTATTATCTCCTCTTGCAGGTAACTCGAACTTCACAGTGAAGAACTCAACTGACTTCGCCTCCACCATCGCCAGTGAAGAGATCCAGGACCACGAGATCATGGTGTCTTTCGACGTAGAGTCACTGTTTACCAACGTACCGATCGAGGGCGCCGTACAAGCCACGCTACAAAAAAAAAAAAAAAATGGAGAACGACGCAGGCCTGGCTGACCGCACGACACTCACACCAGTTCAAATCGCGGACCTCCTGGATTTCGAATTAAGATCTACGTACTTCCAGTACAACGGATCGACTTACGAACAACGAGACGGCGCAGCCATGGGGAGCCCTGTATCCGCGGTTATTGCTAATCTCTACATGGAGATTTTTGAAGAACAAGCAATAGAGTCCGCACCTTGCAAGCCTAAGATCTGGAAACGCTACGTAGATGATACTTTCACCATCCTGGACCGGGATAGAGTTGACGTCTTCCTGCGACACCTGAACAGTCAACAACCATCAATTCGTTTCAACATGGAGATGGAGAACAACCGCAAGATCGCCTTTCTGGACACGTCAGTTTAGAGAGAACCTGATGCCCGCCTTACCACCAGTGTCTACAGGAAACCAACACTTACTGATCAGTACCTAGCGTATGATTCACACCACCCTCAGTCAGTAAAGCGCTAAACGTCTCGTGACCAAACCATCAGTAATCGTTAGAGAGAAGAACCATCTGTCATCTGTACTTGTTTCTAACGGATATCCCTCCTCTTTTGTACAGAAGATCACAAAGGCACGAACAACCCCAAGAAGAGAGCTTGTCGCGGAATTTAAATCCACCGCCGTTTTACCTTATGTCCAAGGAGTTTCGGAGTCTCTCCGCCGCTGCCTAGAACAACAAGGCATTCGCAACGTCTTTAAGTCCGACACGACACTTCGGTCACACTTGGTGCGACCAAAGGACACCGTCAAGCCGGCTAAACAAGATGGTGTTGCCTACAGGATTCCCTGTGAGCGCGGCAAAGATTACATCGGGGAAACAGGGAGATCTATGCAGGAGAGGATCAAAGAACACGACAGGGAGATACGACTCGCCCGTACCCAGACCTCCGCCGTTTCTGAACACACCCACGCGACCGGCCATTATCCTATCTGGAATGAGGCCAAGTTTATTGATCGAGATCCTCACTGGTACACACGAAGGGTCAAGGAAGCTATTCACATAAGACTTCACCCTAATAACATCAACAGGGATAGTGGAATTGAAATTCCTGAAGCATGGATACCCACGATTAAGAAACACAACAACAGGAGAGTGGTACAACAGCGGACCACTGAGGGAACAGCTACTCGCCGGAACAACGGAACAATAGGAGGATCGAAATGCACCAATCACGGCCGACCTTTGTGACATAAATGATACCGTGCAATCAGTCGACCTTATTGCCTGAAGAAGACCAGCAGTAAGCAGTCGAAACGTCGCGATCTACATCTCAAGTGACTACATCGTGAGACAAACGATAATACACTTTACTATAACAAACTTAGAGTTCAGAAACCCGAGGCAAAGAGTCAGTACTACACGAAGAAGAACATCGTGGTGCATTCAAGTGTAATTAAATACCCCATATTTACCAGGCGTATTTTAGCAGGAGTACCCGTCGGATCCGCTCCGCAAAATATCCGCTCTGCAGACTAAAGTTGAGCTGGCTGGGAATTTTAACATTAAACAGAATCTTGCTGAGAATTTAGCTTATCGAGAGCTAGCTAGCTGGAAAATTTTTTTTGGTGTTCAAATAGCTTACATTGTGGTTTTACTAATTAGTTCTGGCTGGAAATTACATTCCGGATGCAACCACTGACTGAAGTGTGTCACTTGACACTCTCTGACTGCTTGACCTTTTGTTTAAAAACATGCTTACAATATAATGTTAGTTGTTTATTAAAGTTTTATTTACCAGCAAACAATAGAAGTCTGTTCTGCTGTCATTTATAGTGTGAAATTAGATCGTTTTCTTTTCCCTTGACGCTCCTTTTTCCCACGTTCAGTTGCATGTTTCACCACCGTTGATCCGGTCGCGGAAAATGATCGCCTGTTCTGCTTTCATGTTCTACCTTGAGACAACTGGTTATCTGGTGATGACGTTTGTTGGTTCGTGCAGTCTTTTCACATTTTTGCCTGAGGCCCGGTGAGACTGCGGTAACCTCGTAATATTTTGTAACTAAAACATTGTTCCCGTATAATTTTGTGTCCAACGGTCGGTTTCAAGCGCAATCAGATTTTGCCGACCAGTTGTTTGAGGGTTTGGCAGCCAGAGAACTCTGAGGACTCCACTCATAAATTCAAAGGTTCAGGTAAGAACTACTTTGGAGTTGAACTAGCTGAATCAGCCTATATATTTAATATTCAGTGATAATGTTTAAGCAATGTGTGCGGGAAATGCCGGCGCGGGTTTTCAAACTGTTTTCGCCACTCTATTGTATTTCAAACCCAACGGAAAGTGCAGCTTCAGTGAAGACAGTGAAAGCAAGCAAAGGCCTAATATGTCTCAGAACTTGGAAGGGTTTTCGAAATTGTCAGTGCATTCATCCACAGTGATCCTACTTCCAAGTGTAATTTCAATTCTGTAATTTTAACGACCAGTAAAATCCGATCCCGGTGCTGCAGTCGATGATGAGCGCTTTTTAACGCGTCGAACGTTAAAACATGAGCTATTGAAACACATTTGCCGCGTCTTGGACAAACTGACGAGATATTGAAATGATTATTTTTTCCCGGTGTAAGAAAGTATTGTTTCCATCGGTTTCTTTACTGAAGTGCGATCGTGTTCTTTATATAACTGAAGGCTGATTACCTATTGCTGCCTTTTGATATCGCCGAAAATTTCCCCTGAAAGGGCTGTTGACCAACACACCTGATTGATCTAGTTCAATGCTAATTGTACTGTACTTTGGGATTTAAAAAGGGAATACAAAGGCTTGCCATGTCAAAGGTGAGAAAAGACCAGAAGGCAATCATATCATTCCAGATTTCGTTCTTTCAGTATCGATAGCGCCAGGACAATAATGTGTAATTTAATTTCTTATGCGTTCCCATTTGTTAACGCCCGTGTTTTTCGCACATTCAGTTTCTGTTAGAGAACAAGTTATTTTGCATGGCTACGTTGTTACCGGAAATGGAGACATTTCACCTTATTGTCCTTTTTATGATGGCACGGACAGTGATTTTGTGGTGGAAAATTATCGCGCGGTTCAGTTCATGTAGCTAAGGCAAAGCGCGAAACATGGCACATGAAAAAATAGGGGAGGGGCGTGGCACCAGTTCACACCATTCGCTGAATTCACGCTTCTGGTTATAGTTTGATGACGAAATGAGCGGTAAAAAATTATTCCACAATTATTTTTCTTAAACAGTTAAATCCTTGCTTCTTTGACTTGCCCCAGGGAATGTAATTTTCAGCAATGTAACATCAGTTAAAATCTAAGACATTTCATTGAATTCTCTCATGAATGAGCTATTTTTGTGAACAGAGTTCTTGATCTAGATCTTACATTGAGGGGCCCGATAGTATCACCAATTTTGTATATTATTATGTGTCCGTGGCTGTATGCGTATTTGGATGCATGTGTGTGTGTGTGTGTGTGTGGACGTGGGGAGGACGCCGGTATAAGAGGGATTGTGCAGTATGTTACATTTTCTGAAACATATCATTTTTCAGGTGTAAAATTAATTGCGTGAACTATAAGAAGCACTGCTAAAGATGCTTCAAACGTTACCCGATGTCATGGACAGGTGCCCAGGAAAAGATGAGCAAATTTGTTGATGAAATCACGAGATTAAGTTTGTGAATCTTTTATGCTGATCGTCCAGTGTATATTTATGACATTACATTGATCTGATTGATACATTTTGTTAACGAGTTAACGAGGGTTGATGCTGTTAATAGCAATACTTTTACGGTGAACGGCCTGTAACATCCCAACAATGCCGGGGTCTTTGCTGCGAATGTTTGCACTTAACTGTGTGAAACTTTTATGGTGAACGGCCTGTAACATCCCAACAATGCCGGGGTCTTTGCTGCGAAACTTTGCACTTTACTGTGTGAAACTTTTACGGTGAACGGCCTGTAACATCCCAACAATGACGGGGTCTTTGCTGCGAAACTTTGCACTTAACTGTGTGAAACTTTTACGGTGAACGGCCTGTAACATCCCAACAATGCCGGGGTCTTTGCTGCGAAACTTTGCACTTAACTGTGTGAAACTTTTACGGTGAACGGCCTGTAACATCCCAACAATGCCGGGGTCTTTGCTGCGAAACTTTGCACTTTACTGTGTGAAACTTTTACGGTGAACGGCCTGTAACATCCCAACAATGCCGGGGTCTTTGCTGCGAATGTTTGCACTTAACTGTGTGAAACTTTTACGGTGAACGGCCTGTAACATCCCAACAATGCCGGGGTCTTTGCTGCGAATGTTTGCACTTAACTGTGTGAAACTTTTACGGTGAACGGCCTGTAACATCCCAACAATGCCGGGGTCTTTGCTGCGAATGTTTGCACTTAACTGTGTGAAACTTTTACGGTGAACGGCCTGTAACATCCCAACAATGCCGGGGTCTTTGCTGCGAAACTTTGCACTTTACTGTGTGAAACTGTTACGGTGAACGGCCTGTAACATCCCAACAATGCCGGGGTCTTTGCTGCGAAACTTTGCACTTTACTGTGTGAAACTGTTACGGTGAACGGCCTGTAACATCCCAACAATGCTGGGGTCTTTGCTGCGAAACTTTGCACTTTACTGTGTGAAACTGTTACGGTGAACGGCCTGTAACATCCCAACAATGCCGGGGTCTTTGCTGCGAAACTTTGCACTTAACTGTGTGAAACTTTTACGGTGAACGGCCTGTAACATCCCAACAATGCCGGGGTCTTTGCTGCGAATGTTTGCACTTAACTGTGTGAAACTTTTACGGTGAACGGCCTGTAACATCCCAACAATGCCGGGGTCTTTGCTGCGAAACTTTGCACTTAACTGTGTTAAACTTTTACGGTGAACGGCCTGTAACATCCCAACAATGCCGGGGTCTTTGCTGCGAATGTTTGCACTTAACTGTGTGAAACTTTTGCGGTGAACGGCCTATAACATCCTAACAATGCTGGGGTCTTTGCTGTGAAACTTTGCACTTAACTGTGTGAAACTTTTACGGTGAACGGCCTATAACATCCTAACAACGCTGGGGTCTTTGCTGTGAAACTTTGTACTTAACTGTGTGAAACTTTTACGGTGAACGGCCTATAACATCCTAACAACGCTGGGGTCTGCTGTGAAACTTTGCACTTAAGTGTGTGAAACTTTTACGGTGAACGGCTTTAAACATCCCTTCGATGGGTATTTATGAAATTTTTACGGTAAACTACCTCTAGGAATGTGAGTGTCTTTGGTTGTTTAGCTTTCAAGTTAAATTAATTTTGTGAAAGTTGTGTTGACAGTGCTTTGCAGTCTTGGGTAAGGCATGGATCAGTGACATGGAGTGAGATGGATCACCAACATTCAAGGTATGTATTATCAAGATTTTTTTTACTCATTTTATGATAAAGATTCTAATGTGGTTTATAAACTTTTATCTCGCAATTCCAGAGTGGGAAGCTCAGAGAAGACAGTTGTCCAAAGAAAAAGGAAAACACGTTTTTCAGTGCTTTTGAGGTAGACATGGTGTTACTAATCAGCACTAAACCAGCTCCCTTTGGTTGTTTTAAGGAGCTGGCATAACCCTTTATTTTTCAAAAAAAATCATTAGAAGTAATTGTAAACTAATAAATCGGGGTAAACATATAAAATGTGTTGCTGTTGTTGAAATTACAATCATTATTGGGCTAGCAATATAGAAGTAAGGCCGATATGTAGTAGTAAAGGACTTCAATATTATTTTTTGTTCATTTCCCTTACAGCATTATATAAAAGAAATTTTGCAACAAGCATTTCTTTGGTGAAAGTAAGTTTGATCTGAATGTCTAGAAGGATTAGAGGGATCTTATTTTAAACATAAGTGTGAATCGTTTTATAATCGTTTTATAAGTATGTATGTATGTATGTATGTATGTATGTATGTATGTATGTATGTGTGTGTGTGTGCACACATGTGTGTGTGTGTATGTATGTATGTATGTATGTATGTATGTATATGTATGTATGTATGTCAGAACGTAAAGTGCCAAACTGTCACACGTATGCTGAACCTGGAAGGCATCTGAAGTATCGGAAAACAACGTGCTGGGAGACACCTTGTCCGATCCGCTTAAACATAAATGGTAAGTTGTATTGTTTTTCAAGGGATAAGATAATCAAAGTGTAGATTTTGCTCATAGCGGCAAAAATAACCACATATTCCTAATTTGTCTCTAATAATAGTCAACAGACAATAGGCTGTTGAATAAAGGTCCTAAACGATGCGTTTGTTTTTAATCTAGGTCAAAACGCTGGCCAGAACATTTTTTCGCCTATAATTGCCTTGCTGGCATTTAAAATGTTACTCTTTACTGCTGGCTGGCTACTTGGCTAATTGCCATTTTGCTAGCTCGGTATTCAAAATTTTCATTATGTCTGGCTGGGAGTTTATGAAATAAAGTCGATCTTGCTAGCAGTGAAGAGCGGATATTTTTTTCCCAGGAAAGTTGCTTATTAATGGTAATTGACGTGGGAGCACAGAATCAGTGCTTGGGAAGTCACATATTAAATTTCCAGTTAAAGTGTCGTTGGGTACTCCTGTTTTAGATTTGTCTAATTTGGCATTTCCCCCCTCACCCCAGAAAACACAAGCTTATTTTAAAGATAACCATAGCTGTTTTAATTTTACCCCTCATAGGTTTGATTGAAACAACCACAGACAGGCGTGAATGCCGAAACTGAAGACCCCATGTGATCGACAGAGGTAGTTGGTTGTTTAACGGCCCCTGAATCCAAACGAGAGACATTCTTCATGTACAGTATGGGCATAAACAGCAACGAAACAAACGCCAATTCATCTGGCTCAACATTTTATTGCCCGTACGCACCGTATGTATCATGGGAAAACGATGGCTCGGTTTTTTACTTGATTATAGGCCTCATAACGGTCGTGGCTTCATTCCCAACAGTTCTTATGAACGTATTCATAATCCTGGCTATAAAGCAAAGAAGAGAGCTTCAAAAACCCTCAAACATTCTATTGTCAAGCCTGGCCGTTACGGATCTTTTAGTTGGCGCCATAGTTATGCCGACGTGTGCCGCTATTGATTTCTTTACACTGAGTCAAGTCTCGTTTGAGTATACTTGTATGTTATATGCGGTAAATATGTTCTTCGGGCCTTTCCTCTTCTCGGCCACGTTGCATCACTTGACTGTCATTGCTTGGGAGAGGTATGTGGCGGTACAAAAATGGATGGACTACAAGCTTATCATCACAAATGGCCGCCTCAAAAAGATTGCGATAGGTACCTGGCTCTCTGTCCTCTTCCCAATGGTTGCAAGCTTTTTTACGACAATTGTCGCTACGGGTGATCGTGCACGTACAATTTTAGAAGGCGTTGCAACCGTGTGGACTGCTGTAGATACTGTTTGCTTATTTCTTGTTGCATTCTTTTATCGAAAGGTTTACCTTGGAATACGCAATCGTAAACTAAACGAAATCTCTCAAATCGACGTTCTAATGAAAGCAAAACTGGAGGCTAAAGTTGCCAAGACAACTGGTTTATTAACCGTTGCGGTAATATCATCGTTTATTCCAACATTTGTTTTTGCTATCTTAGTAAACGTTGTACCAATCTTTCGTACAGTTGCCTCTCACAGGCTTACACAGACATTGATTCAATTAAACTCTATTTTTAATCCGCTGCTTTACTGTTATAGAGACCGCCGTTTTAGAAACGCTATTTGCGAGCTGTTGGGGAGAAAAAAACCTCAAGCAAAACAGTCGAGAGTTGGTGCCGCCCAAGTTTTCAGGCGAAATGATTTAGTTAGGTCGTCAAAGCTTCATATAGTAGGAAATTGTATCCAACGCTTGAAAAGATCAGTATCTTGCAATCTAACTGGTGCTCTAGATTCTTGTCATGGAACAACCAGTGCGGCTACAATGAAAAGGTCTTTGTCTGCTCCCACCCTCGATACACGCGGCAGCTCCTTTGATGGTTAAGTTGCGCAGCAGCCACCACCCATCATGGAAACAAGCCAAACGATCTGTAATGGAAGCGGCGTGTAATATGAAGCCAGAGACGATCGTGAAGGTTACAGAGATGAAAGGATGCCTGAAATACCCCGTGAAATAAATGTGTCAAGTTCAAAATCCTGTGATTCTACCAAGACGTTGTGAAATTTGCCAACCAAGTTTGCCATGGAACCGTTTAAAGACCAGATCCGTTGACAGCGAATACCGTGGCCCCATATGAAGCATCTCTGAGCATCGTCTCAATTTGAGGCAGGATTTTAAATATTGAATTACAAGTAACCTGCTGGACGGCACTGCAAACATTGCATTCATTTGGAATTCGGAACCCAAGCTAAGCGAAACTTTATCACCTCATGTTTCTCTATAATATTTTAGGATTATTTTGTCCAGCAGCTCTATTTGTATCTTTGTACCCGTGTATCGAATTCCATTTAATTTGAAATTTTCACGTTCAAAGACGTCTGAAACAGTTGTTCAACGTGCTCGTGAATCGTTGAGCCTCACACCTGATCTATTGGGACCAACTATCGCAGGCAGATTACAGAAAGAAACATTCGTCTCCTTCTAGGTTAGGAAACAATGCGTAGTTTCAATAGACTTAGTGCAAAACCTCATAGAAACAGACGGGACAATACGCTATCGTTACTAAAAAGACCTAACAAAGAACATATTGTCGTTGAAGAGCATCACCTTGAGCTGTCACAGCACAGCGGACCGTCGAGCTCTCGAGAGTGATCCCAGCTTAAAGTGAATGGGGGAAAATGCAGGATGTACAGACAGGACTAATAAGTTTCTAGATTGGGAAAGAACCACTAGTAGAAATTGGTAAAAGGGTAATTGCTGCCTCACAGTATTATTATATTATCCCATACCATGAATAGGATCCCGCAAGAACTTTTCATATTTTGCAGCACCAAAGTATACTGGTTGTATTTAGTTAACGTGTTGTTGTCTAGGTGCAGGAACCTCAGCTATTAGTTGAGTTTTTGGTGATTCCTTCTTTTAGTTTGGAGTTCAGCCCATTTCTCAGCTATCAGTTATTTGGCAGATCTCAGAACTAAGCCTTCAGTTAAAAAAAAAAACAAAAAACCACCCTTTCTCCAACTAACAGTTAACATCTCCAGAACCTTAGGAAACGCTAAATCCAGGCCTTTTTAACGATTTTCATAGTTATTGGTTTAGCAAGATGGTATTGAAATCGAAAAGACTAATGATATGTTGAAAACAACCTCTTATCTTCCTTGCAAAACTACGAGTCTGAGCTAATCTTTTCTGAAGGCTCTTCTCTATATGGAACATTTTCGTCCATTGTGTTTCATTTAAAAGTATACCACTTTGAATCATTGACTCAGTATTGTATATCTGTATATAAATTTAAACTTTCACAAATAATTTTTAAATATGTTATTCATTCATCTAGCTCTAAATAGTATATATACATGTTAAGAGATACGCCGATTCACAATAGCTAATAATTGCTTGCACAAGTAGATTATCACGGGTTGTACAAATATTGTGTAATAACTGTCGTCGCTTGTAGCGAGACTGCGCAGTTGTATTTTAGTTGAGTAGTTCTTCATTGTTCCTTGACTTTACTGAGATTTGATTTCAAGTAAATGTAAAATGTACATACAAGCGAAGTTAAGATGAATAAAATAAGTTAATCCTTTGCTAGTTAGAATTGAAAACAAAGCTTGAACGAAGATCAAGAGTGATCGAGAACGGGCAATTCTTAGATTTCACAAAGGAAAAGCCATGCTGGCAATGCTGACATTGGCTTCTCGTCTTTGCGGTCTAACGCTCCAAACATGGTTGAGTCAAACCAGTTCAAACGTACCTTAAGATTGGCTTAAAGTGGCTGAAAACGGTTTTCAGGCATTCCCAAGAGTTATATTTTGATGGGTCATTATTATCACTCTTGATCAGTTGGTGTTACAACTATGATATCAAAAGACTGCCCAATCATTGGTGAACGCGTAGTTTTCACTTTTGTGACACATAGGTTACCATAACAGCAGTATAACCTGCTAAAAGCACCCTCAATGTTTACTTAAAGTACTTATCTTTCAAAAACGACACGGTGAAACCCTTTCTAATTTGGAAAATATTATTTCCAAGTTGTAGACGTGGAGCTGTTTCTCTCCCTCACTTCTTGTTAGACATTTTGAACCCCGAGGTGAAGGAAGCGGGGGGGGGGGGGGGGGGGGGAGACTCCCATATGGATAGGTCGGGGATACTCGTCGGAAAATTTGAAATTAATCCGCAAAAGGAGACAAATCTGAGTGTGGCTCTAGCTTAATTTGATTCTTAAAAGATACCACGTAAAACGTAGTAGGCTCCTTATTGTCTTATTTATCTATCCTTTCCTTACAGGGACTAGCCACTGATGGGTAATACTTTAGGCAAAATTTGATGTGATTAAATCCTTACTCATCTCTTTGCCTAGTCTAAGAGGAATAAGACAAACATCCCTTTCGCTTGATACAACTTCTTGTTATTCTCCAAAGCCTTGGAGGCCAAGTATCAAACTTGGCTATTTCAACACTGTGGAGGTTCTGTTGACTCAGTTTTGTCCAAGTTAACGTTAGTTGTCGGATGAATGACCGTTTTGCTTTTCACCTCATTACTAGCTAGCACTCACAGATTTCACTGAGTGTATCTTTTTTGTGCGGTTGTCGGGGTTAGATATTACACAAACAAGATATAAACTAAATAAAATTAATAAATGAAATAATTCTTAGAATTCCAATATTAGGACCTTTTCTTCTCAAATTTGGTGAAAAGTACTGTTACATGACTGGTATTAGAGCTATATATTTGTTTTTGTGACCGTGCCCATACATTCTCTGTAATGGCGTTCCCATACTAGCCTGATTCTCAGACGTCCGAGGTCGTTCGCAGCCCCTTCGTTACCCAGCTCTCCATCTCGCATCTGATATACTCTGTGGGAGGCGTGGAAAAACTGTTCTCTGAACCGTTCAAAGTGCTCAAAACGTTTGTTTCTGGTATTGATGTCCTTCTTAACTTGCAAACGGGATTCGGAAAGTTGCTTGTGTTCCAGATGGATCCTAAGTCCAAGCCGAAATCACGAGGCCACGATGGATTTGCAGCGAATCCAATGATAATTGTAATATCCACTCTAGTGAGCTTTATGGAAGATCAAACAAATTTCTTACGGAAATTTGGTATATCAGCTGGCTCGATAGGAAAAGATAAAGCTCTGAGTCTGAAGATTTAGATCATGGTATTTTCGTCGCCAGAGTCCTTACTAGGAAGTGGTCGTTGGCGAAGGTTTCCTGGGGAAACCGGACCTTTGTATGAAAAGTATTTGTTGAAATATTCTGTGTAAACAGTTTTGTTTTCCACAAATTCATTATGTACTCAAACTTAACAGCCAAACACATCACTAAATACAGTTTACTGTAACGATACTTCAGGAGGAATATTTCATATCCATTTTATGTCAAACAAAAATGTACCATTTTCTTTATTCCTTTTCGAGCAAAACAAGCCATGATCGAATATTATGGGAATATTATTAAACTTAGAAAACGCAAAAGAGGCTTCAATATAGAAATTGTCCACACTTGTACAAAAGGCTCTGTATCTAAATTGCTTTTGGACACTGTTTCCCTATTTGCTGCACCAAGTTTGTCCGGTTGAGGTGAGAAGTAATTCTTCCCAATGTTTACACAAGCTGGAAATGCCCGCACAACTACAGGAACACCTGAATGCCTTACTACTGTATATCCAACCATCGAAACTGTAGGAGGTAACTCTGTCAGACTTGTCATCTCCTTTGCCGTTACTGGCGAAGGGAACCTTGTTTGATCTTGAGGTGGATTTGTAGGAAATTGAGCTTTCTTCACCGGCTTCGCCTCCAGCGATTTCGCGGCAGATACCTCCTGAGTTTGATCTCGACTCAATCCCCGCTTTATGTGAACCACGGCGTTTTTAGATACCCCTGCCCTCAACTCGTCTTCGAGACTTCTGAGATTTCACATCAATTTTTTCGATCTTTTTCAACTTTGGGTAGCATTTTCTTGTGCAAACATATTACAAGTCCTCGTGGGAAGTTTGTAATTGACCGCCTAAAATCTTGCAGAGTTCCTCGCAAAGCGCCCAAAAACCGTTATTCTATCGCTTGTTTCGAGAAATTCAGCGCAGAACAAGTACTGAATCGAGTTATTCTGAGATAAGACGGCTATCTTCGGCGTAAAAGTTACAAACATGGCTAGAAAATCTTTACTTTGCCAAAATCTGATCAAGGAAAAACCCGCTTGAAATTGATTTGTTGCCTTTTCCACGCTTCATTTCTTACGCGCGTCGTGATTGGCTCTTGCTATACAATAGGTGCTCTGACATCATGAACACGACCTCGCACAGAGTATATCAGATGGGAGAGAGAGAGAGGGGCCGCGAAAGACCTCGGACGTCTGAGAATCAGGCTGTTCTCATACAAGCTCTGTAATTTAACAAATATTTTTTTTCTAGCTCGAGTATTTGAGCTATAGATCTGACATTTATCTACATTATCTCTGCATTATTTACTTTAGAACTGTTCATTTTGTTTTTCGATTTGATATTTTTATAGCCAAGAAATTTATGTGAACGCGTCCATACACTTTTTGTAATAGCGGAGCATTTAGCATCCATTCCTTAGAAATTTTGGTAACCTATCAAGCCGAGTAAATTTGGTTATGACGTCACCGTACGAGCGATGTCCGTCCATCCGTCCGTCCTTCCGAACAGACTCTTGGGGAGGCGGAGGGTAGTCTCAAGGTAACCCGAACGGGGGAGCTTAAGAATGCCATCTTTTCTTGGCGAGTTAATGAAAACTCATCGCTAGCTATATCGTTACGTCAGCAAACGATGGCGGAGTTTATAATGTAATCTTTTCAAGAGAGGGTTTAACTGAGGCAGAACGTGGAAGAGAATAATCGGGGGCAAGAATTACTAGTAACAGGAGATCGCGAAGGAGAGCAGGTGCGGCGAGGGCTAGAGAAAGGAGACGGAACAGTACTGAAAAATGCCGTGAATTAGAGCGAGTCAGGCTGAGAGAAACGAGATGAAACAATACCAAGCAATGCCATGAGGCAGAGTTAGCGAGAGCTTGATAAAGGAGGCGAAATGGCCGACAAATTGTCTCAGAAGCCTACAGAACTTCCCAAGTTAATTCGCGCGTCGAGATGTGCAGCCGTGCAAATCACATGATTTTTACTGTGTTTAGAGAAATTACAGAACGCTAAATACAGCAGAAAAGATGGTTGATTCGTTGATCTATCGAAAAGATTAGTTCAGTTCCGTCTTCACTACTTTTGCTGCAAGTTTCTGCCTGGAAGGCCTAGCCAGTGGCAGAACTTGCGGTAAGCGACTGATCTATTGTTGTGGTGTTTTCTATAAAAATTAAGCTTATCAAGTTGCCTCATCTTCAATAGGTATTTTTTAAAGTCTTTTTCACTTGAAGCCATGCTGCGCGACATTTTCTTGCTTCACTCCAATGTTCTCAGATAGCTATCTGCGGTTTGTTGGAATCAATTATGAATTCAGGGTGACTGGCCGCGTCACGCGATTGTTTTCATTCCAACGGCGAATTTAAGGCAAAAAAATTATGAGAAACACAGGCCATAGCGGCCTACTTAAAATCATTTCCCCAGAGAAATATATTTTGATTTTCAAACAGGTAGGTCTATAGTTAACCCGTACAAAGTGTTTTTATGGCATTTAAAGTTATAGCCCATAGCAAAATATGGCGATATTTTGGTGCTATAATTCGTATGCAACACATTGCCAAATTTTGCGAGTCTGTTTGAGCTCGTTTCGTTCTCAAAAATAACCTCAATAAACCCCTGGCGCGTTGTCGACTTTTCTTCTGACATATTCCTTGCACAATCGTCTTTTGGAAAGTCCCTGATATATTGCGTACGTAATTTCTACAATCTTGGTTAGGCTTATTGGGTATAGTTTATTAAAATTTAACTGGAAAAAAGACCACACGCCGAACAATTACATGATCATAATTGCTCAATTTCTGAGTTTCTGATCCAAGAAAAAATAATTATCTTTTTCTCTAAGGTCAGTTATTGCAATCAGGAGCTCCGCTTAACTTTTAGGATTGGCTAAATCTATATATCTATACGACCAGTAAACGAACTTCGTACAATTTCTGCTAGCATGTACAATGCCCGACAATGTAATCGCCATAAGTTGTAAAAAGACCTGGAAAATTCACAAACAAATTCTCCATAAATGCGTAGACAGCTGTGCTTGATTCTTGGACCAAAATGGTTTAAACTTACAACTTGCGATTGGATTAGGAGGATACTCAACGAGGCAATTAATGAATAGTAAATATCTAAGTGGAGCTCTTGAGCTAAAATATCGTGGTTCTTTTACTTGTTTTTATTGTGTCCAATATGCGTACTCGTAACGAAGCCCGAGTAAACGCTCTTAGAGCGTCTAGTTTTATTGATTGACAGGAACAATATTGAAAACTATCTAACCTTAATCACGTATCAGCTCCACTAGTAGAAACTCAATTGACCCTATTCATAAATGGCTGCCAAGTTAAAATGATTTTTTATGCATTTAAATAAGCCCAACTAACCTCGTTTGAGTGTAACTGAAAAATTGTTTTGAATTATCAACTCAAAAACGAGATTAAAAAAGAATTTTTAACTCACAGCCATTTATGAATAGGGTGTATAAGAGACCAGATACAAAAAAATTTGTCAGCTTCCCATCGAAGTAGCTCAATTTTGTAAGCCACACGTGTACGCATTGCGGACCTATCTTTGTTAATGATTGTATTTTATTTTCGCCATTGAAACTAATTTGTCGCTTGTTCGTGTAAAATATTGTGTTATTTGCGCCCAACACATAGATTTTCGTTTTTCCCAAACAGAAATACTTTGAGATCCAACATGAGACCTGTTGTATGTTTAATAATGATATTGTAAGGCTGTAAAGTAAAATAATCGAAAAGTGAGGTATCGGATACATTTTTATACTGTTAAATATGGTTCGCAAAACCACTTTATGAACATATCTGTGATAAGTTTAAAACGAAGAATTAATTAGAATGGCCGTTCCACATTTGCGTGAAATTTGAAGTGAAGTGAATTTATTTTAAGGCTTCAGTAGCGCTGCGTCCGCGCACCTTATTTCGGTAACTTTATTACACGAAAAACCGCACTTTGATTGCGCTTTCACGAGGGTTAGCCGAGTGTTTTAAACACGATAAAACACATGCTGCGAGTTTTTTGAACAACTTCAAAAACGTTTGTGGTATATCTACTCATTTGTAGAATAATCCTTGAGTTTATTATTGTTTTTGTAGAGAGAATCGGCTGCAAAATTTAGCCGTGTCTTCATCAAATTTAGACACTCATTAAGCATTTATTTGTTTCGTATTTCTTTTATGAATTATAAATGAGTTTTGAATGATTCTGTAATCTCCTTGCATTTATCGATTTTAAACTGTTAGGAATCTTAAAATTTACAGGTAGCCAATTTAGTTTCGAAGAAAAATTACCGAACTTCACTGATGCAAACGTTCCCAGCGAAATGATCAGAGAAGGTCAGCATCAGTATCACGTGGTAACGTGCAAGCTTACAAAATCGCTACAACGTAAGGCAGAATATTTTGACGGATTAAAAATGTTGAATTTTGACACCTTGTCTTAAAGCTTTCTCAAATTTATGAAGATATCTTTTTAGATTGCCCGTTCTCGCCCTAAAAATCAATTGCAAAAGTAAGCACCGCATGAACGTGCTGATAAATATCACTTCTGCGTTGTAAGTTATAGATTTTTTTCCTTTCAATTATTTCCTGATTATCGATTCGGTAATCTCCTTGCATTTATAAACGTTAAGCTTTGTCGCGAGTCATAGAACCGACAGGTAGCAAGCTTAGTCTTGTAGAGAAATTAACGAACTTCACTGATGGAGATTTTCCCGGTGAAACGATCAGAGAAAGTCAACATCAGTATCGCTTTTCCAAAAAAAAAAACAAAACAAACAAACAGGTCCTGTACATATAGTACAGAGATAAAGTAAAATGTCGCTAGTGAATATATGAAAAACCATATATTTGAACTGCGGAGAACGATTTTAAGACATGATTGATCATCGCAGTCACACACACAACTTAATCAGTTGGGAAATTAAAGCCTGAAAAAAAAAAAAAAAAAAAAAAAAAAAGGAGGCTTGAACGGGATTCGAACCCATGACCTCTGTGTGCTCTACCAACTGAGCTATCAAGCCAATTGGGAGCTGGTAACTTCGTAATATGCCCATAGATGGTGAAGATGCAAGTGAATGTATGAAGAGCATGTATTTTTACTGACGAGATTGATATGGAGACATTATTGATCAACGCAATTATATAAACAACTTAAGCAGTTGTGATATTCAATTAACACCATCCAAGAAAACATTTTATCAGTCTCGCATAAATTTGCCGTGCTGTGCAACAACTTCGTACCCGGTGTCTTCGCTTCCCTTGACCAGCGGTCTGGGAAAGCAACCAACGCGCAATTAATTAGGCTCGGACCACTTTAGAGAGCAGCCGGATATCTTTGATCTACACACACTAAAATTACGATAAAACCGATTTGGCTAACATTAAAAATACGGTCCTGAATATACAAATACAATGATCAATTGCTTTCTCATCCATAGCAAGCGACAACGCTTTTAAATTGCTATTGCAAACATCACTGCCATAACGTTATTCACCTAGCAAAATATTTTATTCCGTTTCTGAAAGTTTTTATCGACATAATCTGTCTTTACATTCGAGATTCCTTGTCGCAGCTGTTTGGTTGCATGAACTAAAATATTAAAAAAGTTCAATTCAATAATAAATGAAATCAAATGAATAATGGGCAGATGTGATAAAATAATTTTGAATGCGATTCACGTAATAAAAAAGAAGACTTGATCATTAGAATGAAGTTGAAAATTGTATGTGTGTGGAGATATCACCTTATAAATTCGACATTTGCACATATAAGATATTGAAGAAAAACTCATTTCAAATGCCAAATGAAGGAGCTATCAAAACGTCCATCATGTTATAGCTTATCTTAATCCACTTATTCAAAAGTTGTCAAGTTAATCCCTAATTTAGATTGGTGATTGGCTGCTTGAACATTATTACTCTGTTAAATGCTATGTAATTTTTATAGGTAACGGCATAATTTCGACAAAAATTGGTAAGAAATATCTCACAAGTAAATTTTTAAACGGCTTACGAAATTACACGAGCCCGTAAACACGAATACAACTTTGTAGAAAAAGTAAACTATTTATGGCCATTCACCGACTTCGAAATGTCTTGGATGACTGTCGTCAATTTAATCAAAAAATTGGCAGGTACCATAAAATGATTTTTAATATAAAACGAACATGTAGATTATAACTGATCAGCCCGGAAAAGACTATTGTAGACTGACTGTTCACGAAGGCCGTTAAATTTCTAAATTTAGGCAGGCCCAAATTAAAGTTTTAATTGTGTGCTAGCGGCCACAGTCCGTTTCCAAAAAGGAAGCCGTTTTTCCAATTGGTTCGACGACTTTTTTCACACTCAAAGCCTTTGGCACTTTCCAATTGTGCAGTTCATTCAAAGCGGTACTTTTCGGCCTGTCTGATACCGCAATGGATATTGTAATAAAAGTGTTTTTACTTTTACTAATTTCCATGTCAAATGATAGAGAGACAAGTGGTCTGGTTGCATATAAAAACAAATGTGAATTTCTGGTGATACCATTAACTCCTGACAAGATAGGGGACAATTATTTGAGGCAAATAATTGTATCTTGCTTTCCCGAATCTGAGGTAAGTGCAAATTTTGACTGGCAAATATAATTTCAATCCTTGGAAGCTTTTGTTTTCTTGCAAACAAATTTCTGATTCATCTTCCTTGTAATTTCACGCTTCTATTCTCATCCACTTGGTTGCGTTTCTCCGGTTTCAATCAACATTTACGACAACAATTTCCATCCCTTCATATTAGTTGTTCGATTGCCCAAGCAAAATGCCAGTCTACTAATTAAAGATCAATAAATTGTCTAACTAAATTTCGATATCAGATGCAATAAAACGATATTAGCTCAAGAATGTGATTTAAAATATTTTCAGTCATAATATTGATATTCTCGGCCCCCACAAGTAATCACCTTTAGACGATTTTCGAGAAGTTATTCCACCCCCTGCACGCGAAGATATCGTCTGTCAGGCAGAAAAACAAAATTTGTACACTCCATAAACTAACCCGCCCAACCACCGTGGCCAGATTCCTTTTCCATCAACAAGCATTGTTTTCCAATTTGTTTCAACGAGTTTTTCAGCCATTAAAAGATACTGGTACTTTCAGGTGTGTATTAACAATTCATAACGGTACTATTAGGTTTCATGAGGGTGTGACTGAAGTACACAGCTATCCTTCAAGTAAAAGCCATTAGAGAATTTCCGAGTTGTCCTTTTTTAGCTACCCTTCAAAAAGGTGTTAACATGATTCAGCGACAAACGTTACTGTTATGTGACAAAATAAGAACTAGTTTTTTTCTTTTTTCTTTGGAGCAGAATGTGAATTTCTGGCTATATGGACAATGCACTCGATCTCTCCAATGATTTTTCTTTTCTTTCGTGGAGGGCGACTGTAACACAGGTTACCAAAACGCAAGAGTAGTTAATGTCTGCCTGAGCCACTAACACATAGAAAAAATTCGGTTACATAAGTAATTCATACGGTGTGTATGAACACAAAACAAAAGACTATGCACGGCGGTGGACGTTCAAGATAAATCTTGGCAGCTCCGTTGGCTCCTTTGAAATTGGCCGGGCTTTATAACCATTCCCCTTTATTAACTCTCAATTAATTAACTCCTGACATACTGAAAACACCCTTTTATTCTCATAAAGTGGTGAAGATGGATGTTTCGATTAATAACACCAAACATATTTCTTGTAGACCTTTTGTTTACAAACAGTAAAAAGTGCCAGATGCTAAAACGAAATTCTAAGAAAAAAGTCTTCATATCAATTTGTGGATTAGGTATTGCCAGAAGGGTCGCAGATATGGTAGAACAACAAGTTTCGTTTTCTGGAAAAAAAATCTTTTCATAGTAAAGTGGGAGGCTATAGAATCCGTTGAGTTTATTATAAGCGGTGGGTAAAATATGCAAATAAATTGTTTGGTGTAAAGTAAAGAGACCGCAAACTTACAAAAACACAAGGGAAATCCAGTTTTCAAGCAACGTAGATAAATATTAAATTTAAAGATAGAAAGATGAATCACATTGTCCTCAAAAGCAGATGAAAGAGCTAGTACAGAAAAATTTCTAAGTTTGCAGCTAATTTTATTCTTCTTAAATGAGTTAATCAGATATCGGCAGCTCGTGCGTTGGCTGTTTGGTACATTGAACATCACAAGTCCTTATAAGTACTAAGAGAGCGATTTACTACATGGAGTTATTAAAAAATTGATCATGACAGGTGAAATTAACTGACTAATATATAACATTGAATCGAAAGTGTAAATTATTAAGAACTTCACCGAGAAATTCAATATTTGACAATTATTTGCGAGCATTGGTGAATTTTTACCCAGACGACGAAGTCGAGTTTACTGAGCCTGAGGCGAATAAATTGTTTAATTTGACTACAAAATAGAGGACTAAAACAAAAGGCCACGGACGTAATTGTTTGTTTTTATACACGTATGCAGGCGTTGTTTTAATTCTAAGCCTATGTGTAAATCGATTGTGAATCAGTTTGCACATCGAGTTACAAGCGAAAACCACGAATAATAAATTGATCCGATACCTTTGATTTATCGTTGTTGACTTCATTCACAGTTGTACTAATCGTCAAAAAATAATTAGCTCCAGTTTGAAAAACAATTCACTTCGGTCACTGGATCCGACCTGCTGGCGATCAGCGAAACCACTGCGTTTGAATACGAGTTCTTGAACACATTTAGGTCCAAGGACGATGTAGTCGATTAGAAAATTCCTGATGCTTTCACAAATCCTGGACTTGGAGTGTTATCTTTCGAAGAAATGAAAATTTCATTCAGCAACTGTCTGCCATGCATGTTTACTTGCCAAGATGTCAAGTAAACATGCGTGTTTGAATTTTAGTTCACGCGGTGACTCGCAGAAGGACATCATGATGGATACCATGCAAACCAATGAAGGTGCAAGTCTAACGATTTGTTAGAAAGCGTCGTCCATTATCGTACATGAAACGGCCCTTAGATGAAACGGTTCACCATTTTCCCCCGTAATTGGGCCGTTTGCATTGTGGCGATAATGTTGTGCTTGATTTAGACGGTAAAGAGCTTTAGCCACATCAATTAGGGTTTAGAAGTGCAATTGAACGGACATTTCTAGCTGATGTTGGCGATATTTTCCCTAAACTTTGATGCGAGTAGAGCCTTTCCGTGTCTTATCAGATTTAGGCGTACACGGCTTAGCTAACAATCAGTGTTGTCTACGACAAACCTTGTCGAAAGCTAGCGCTAGGGCAGAATTGTATCAGTAACATGTCAAATTCTGTGGCTATGTTTTTGCGGATACAAACAGATTATATCTGTATATCAAAAGAGGGAAAGAAAGAAAATCTTATTCGTAGGGGGACATTGGAAGTTGAACCAGAGAAATTCGATTCAGGAGTCAGGATACATTAACTTACCATTACACCATCAGAGCGCTGGTTGCCAAGAACCCGATTTTTTTAAATTTACATACTGTCTGCAAAATGTACATATATTACAGTAATAATAATGATAATGATGATGATGACGACGACGTGAACCAAGCTTGGAAATGTTGCGTCGTAAGTCGAGCTTTTCGACCAATCAGTCCAATTCTCACGTTCGACTCTGGAAGTTATACTTAACATGATTAATCAGCAAACGCTTCAAGCTGTGTGGCTATGTAAGAAGCGTGCAACGCGCGCTCGTGGAATAATTAGAGAGATTAAGCATGACGTTAAGTCAAACGGGAAACGGCAAAAAATGAAACTTTTGCCCTCTGTCTTCAGATGTCTGTACAGTAGAGTGAAAATATTTGTATTTGCGGTGAATAGTAGAAGACATTTTTCTATTTCTGTGTGATTTATTCAAGGATTACAAGAAAGGAAAAAAAATTAGAGGTAATCTTTGCCGTTTGCCGTCTGCGGTAAACGTCATGCTTAAACTCTCTAATGTTAAACGTCTCTTGCATTTGCTGAATGCATATGTCGTGTTTCAATATTATTCTCGGTAAGGGCAAAGCAAAAAATACCAAATTGTATCTAGGGTAAAATTGAGCCACATGTCATTTTCTAGCTTAAAAGACATCTTTTCTAGAACATTAACGATTCTTTCGGAGCCCAATGTCATTGCAATTTGTTTTCGAGAACCTCGTTTCAAAGCAATTTTGATTGACAGTAGTTCATTGTTCTAAAGGTGTCGTTTTGTTTCTCCAATAAAGGTATCGCGAATCAATTTATTTGTACTTTGGTCTTTTAAGTTGGAGTTTTAGACAAAAAATGTTAAACCCATTTCTCCTAAAAGTAAAATGTCTCAACTTCAAGAAAAGTATATTTTTTCCTTTTTTTTTTTTCAAAGTGAATTTTATTTTGTTAGACAAAAAAAAAAAATTCTACTACATCAGGCGACAGAATTTTCCTTACTTCATCAAACAAGCTTCAGGCCATTTCAAGTTTTTCAAGTGCAGAGTCGTGGCCGCATCACTGTACTCCCTACCCAAAACAGTGGTACACTGGTACACTGGTTCACTAGAAGCTCGATTTCCGTCGCTCTCTCGAGTCCGCTCTACGCTGGAGCGCGAGCTCCTTTCCCGAGCAGCGGCTGGTAATTGAGCATTGGTACGCAAACACTGCAATAGCGAAAGAATGCAGGCATTCCATCTCCCATTTGAAACGCCAATGCTTATATTGTAATATACTGAGAGATCAGAAACCCTAAGGCAAACAGTCAGTGCTACAAGAAGAAGAACATTATGGTGCATGCAAGTTCAATTAATATAAATACCCTTTATTCGTCAGACGTATTTTCTATTTGTCCATTTGGCATTTCCCCCTTCCCCAGGAAACATAAGCTTATTTTAAAAGATAACTATAGGTGTTTTAAATTTATCCCTCATAGGTTTGATTGAAACAACCGCAGACAGGCGTGAATCCTAAAAATTGAAACCCCGTGTGATCGACAGAGGTAGTTGGTTATTTAACGCCCCCTGCATCCAAACGAGAGACATTCTTCATGTACAGCATGGGCATAAACAGCAACGAAACAAACATCAATTCATCCAACTCAACATTTTATTGCCGGTACTCACCGTATGTATCATCATGGGAAAACGATGGGTCGGTTTTTTACTTGATTATAGGCCTCATAACGGTCGTGGCTTCATTCCCAACAGTTCTTATGAACGTATTCATAATCCTGGCTATAAAGCAAAGAAGAGAGCTTCAAAAACCCTCAAACATTATGTTGTCAAGCCTGGCCGTTACGGATCTTCTAGTTGGCGCTATAGTTATGCCGACGTGTGCCACTATTGATTTCTTTACACTGAGTCAAGTCTCGTTTGAGTATACTTGTATGTTATATGAGGTAAATAAATTCTTCGGGCCTTTACTCTTCTCAGCTACTTTTCACCACTTGACTGTTATTGCTTGGGAGAGGTACGTGGCGGTACAAAAATGGATGGACTAAAAGCTTATCATCACAAACGGCCGTCTCAAAAAGATTGCGATAGGTACCTGGCTCTCTGCCCTCTTCCCAACGGTTGCAAGCTTTTTAACGACAGTAGTCGTTATGGGTGATCGTACAATTTTGGAAGGCGTTGCAACCGTGTGGATTACTGTAGATACCCTTTGCTTATTTCTTGTTGCATTCTTTTATCGAAAGGTTTACCTTGGAATACGCAATCGTAAGCTAAACGAAATCTCTCAAATCGACGTTCTCATGAAAGCAAAACTGGAGTCTAAAGTTGCCAAGACAACTGGTTTATTAACCGCAGCGGTAATATCATCGTTTATTCCAACATTTGTTTTTGGTATCTTAGCAAACGTTGTGCCAATCTTTCGTACAATTGCCCCTCACAGGTTTACACAAACATCGATTCAATTGAACTCCATTTATAATCCGCTGCTTTACTGTTATAGAGACCGCCGTTTCAGAAACGCTATTTGCGAGCTGTTAGGTAGAAAAAAACCTCAAGCAAAACAGTCGAGAGTTGGTGCCGCTAAATTTTTCAGGCGAAATGATCCATTTAGATCGTCAAAGCTTCATACAGTAGGAAATGGTAGCCAACGCTTGAAAAGATCAGCATCTTGCAATCTAACTGGTGCTTTAGATTCTATTCATGGAACACCCTGTGTGGCTACAAGGAAAAGATCTTTGTCTGCTCCCATTCTTGATACATGCGGCGGCTCCTTAGATGGTTAAGATGCGCAGCAGCCTTCATCTATGGAGGAAACATGCCAGACGATATGTGATGAAAGCGGCGTGCAATGCGAAGCGACAGAAAATGGTAAAGGTAACAGGCCTGAAATACCACCGTGGAATAAATATATCAAGTTCAAAATCCTTTGATTCCAACATATTAAGCATCTCTGAACAACGCCTCAATTTGAGGCAGGATTTTTAAAATTACAAGTAACAGGCTGGACGCCACTGCAAACATTTCATTCATTTGGGATTCGAAACCTAAGCGAATCTTTATCACCTCATGTTTCTCTTTAACAGTTTAGAATTATTTTGTTCAGCCGCCCATTTGCATTTTGTACCCGTGTATCGAATTCGATTTAATTTGAAATTTTCGCGTTCATAGACGTCTGAAATAGTTGTTCAATGTCCTCGTGAACAGTCGTCCAGTTTCACACCTGATATATTGGGACAAACTTTCGCACGAAGATTCCAGAAAGAAATATTCTGTGTCCGTCTAGATAAGAAAAAAATGCATAGTTTCAGCAAACTTAGTGCAAAACTTCAGAGAAACAGGCGGGACAATACACTATCGTCGCTAAGAAGCCCCATCGAAGCACATATTGCCGTTGAAGAGCATCACCTTGAAGACTTTTTAGATTGCCTTTGCACTTTTGTAGCGCAATCTTCCAAACGTCTTTCAATCTTAGCTCAGATGGCTTAATCAGCTTAAGGTGGTCCGTTTTATATCTAATCAAGCAAGTCAAAACGGCTGTTTTATTGACATAAGATAAATAATAAACCCACTCTACCCTTACCCTGTGTGTAAAGACTTTTGCTGGACAATATGCAAATAAGAGACGCGGAGCCATCGAATATGGCGGCTTATTTGTTACTGCTAATTACTGGGGATTCCTGCCTGATAGCAGGTTGAATGATTGTACCGAACAACAAAACGGAAAACGTAGGAACATTTGCATAGAACTTGGTAATATTGAGCGATTTGGGGAATTCAAAATCACCAGACGAATGCGTACAGGTTATGCAAACCTAATGGAACACCGTTGAAATGGCAGGATAGGAATGTTGTTTGACAGTCAAGACATGATAACCCAGCTAAGGTAAACATATGTATGTTGGTTTATGCTTAAGTCGTGCTAATATTCCTGTGATATTTCGAATTGAGGTGATTTAATGACAAAAACAATGTTAGTACTTTTGGTCACGCATTCGACTGCTGGCGTGATTTTAATTTTTTTGTGTATGATTTGAATAATGTTTTGACGAGTGCCTAATCGTTTGCCCAAACTAAACTTTACATATATTGAAAGACCTATCCTAGTATAGTTAGAATCTAAAATCTTTTGGAATTCTCCGACATGGCACATGGTCAAAATGACAATTGTTTTCACCGACTGACGAACTCATCGTTGGAGAACACTTTAGTTTTGTATACCGCTAAATAGCTACATAAATCCAATATTTTCCAGACTGGTCTTTTTTGGACAAGGAATAGTTCTGCATTAAGTTGGTTGTATTACAACTTTTCTGTGCTCAATAGTTGCGAAATGCGAATCGAATAAAAATGGTCAATTTTCAGCCCAGTTAAAACTCGTTAGATTGATGTCTGGACGTGAAACCGATAATGTCCTTTTTCTCGGAAAATACCAAGATATTAGAAGAAGAAAAAACTACATAGCGTTTTTACTTTCACTAAGGTCTACCTACACGCAACAGTAGGGCAAATTCTATTTTTCAGCCTTACCGAACTATTTTGGTTTCTTGTGGACATTTGCTCTTAAAAGTATACCACTTTGAATCATTGATCCAGTATTGTATATTTGTATAAAAATTTAAGCTTGCACAAAATAAAGTTAAGTATGTTATTTATTCATCTAGGTCTAAATAGTGTATATACATGTTAAGAGATGCAACATTTCACAATTTCAAGACCAAAGCCAATAACTGCTTGCATATTAAGTAGATTATCACGCGTTGTACAAATATTGTGTAAAGCCATCACTTGTATCTAGACTGCGCCGTTGTATTTTAGTTGAGTATGTCTTTATTGTTGTTAGATTTTACTGAGATTTGATTTGAAGTGACTGTGAAATGTACATACATGCGAAGTTATGAGTTGAATGAAGTAAGTGAATCCTTTGCTACTTAGAAATGAAAACAAAACTTGTCCAAAGAAAAACAAAAAAGTGATCTAGAATTGTACACAGGCAATTCTTAAATTTCACATAAGAAAAGTCTTTCTAGAAATGCTCACTTTGGTCTCCCGTCTTTGCGGTCTAACGCTAATGGTTGAATCAAACGAGTTCAAACGTACGAAACGTAATCACCCATTAAATCCAAAACCACCCACCTTAAGGTGGCACAAAACGGTTTTCTGCAATTTCCAAGAGTTATATATTGATGGTCATTATTACCACTCTTGATCAGTTGATGTTACAATAATGATATCAAAAGACTGCCCAAACATTGGTGAAGACGTGGTTTTCATTTTTGTAACACAAGAGGTTACCACAGCAACAGCAACACCTGCTAAAAACACCCTTAATGTTAGCTTTCAGTACTTATATTTAAAAAACAGGACGATGAAACCCTTCTTAAGTTGGAAAATATTGGAAAATTATTTTCCAAGTTGTGGGTGTAGAACGGTTTCACTCCTTCACTCCGTCACTTCTTGTTAGACATTTCGAACCTCGGGGGGATAGAAGGGGGCGGTGGGGGGCGGCGGACTCCCATATGCAAAGGTCGGGAATGTTCGTCGGAAGATCTGAACTAAACCCTCATAGGAGACTAATCTGATCATGGCTCAAGCTCTATTTAATTCCTAAAAGATACCACTTAAAACGGAATAGGCTAGATTACCAGGAGTTGTTCAGGAAAGGAGCCTGCGCTAGTAGACCGGATTCGAGAGACCATCGGAAATCGAGCCTAAAAACGGAGTGTCTTCGAGTGTACCCAAGAAGATACTTTGACAGCTAAAAATAGTGGTGTTTCGTCATGATCACCCTAAGTGAGACCAAAAACTTTTATTTACACCCCTTAGCGAGACGACGAGGATCCTCGAACTTTTTGCGTGGGAGTCCTCGCTGGGTTTCGAACATTCTGTTGACGTCTAACGGCTTTCACAGTCGCTTGCACGGTGTAAAGTAGGTTATATTCGAGAGGCACAAGGTGAAACTTATGACAGCCTTATGATTCTTTCTTGGCGATTCGACTGTTAGGGAAAGTCTTCACGGTTTTTTTCACAAACCTATGTGATACTAGTGGCTAGCATATTGTGAGTTCGAGAAATCAAGATTGATTGTTCAAAAGCTCCAGACAATTTTTTTAAACACGGGAAATGGAAAGAAAGATGCTGCCTTTTGGTAAATGTTTTCTTGACATAAACTATGCGTTAACAAAAAAACAAACAAACAAACAAAAAAAACATAACAAACAAACAAAAAAAGCAAACAAACAAAAAAAAACAACAACGAAAAAAACCAGAAAAAAGAAAAATTGTGACCTATGATGTGCGAACTTGTTTAGTCCGACGCTGAAGGCAAAAGATTATCTTAGTAAACTACTTGTAAGAGCATTGGATTAAGTGTGAAAATTTTAATTAGGTAATTAGCACAGCAGGATCAAGTGAGAGTCGAATCAAAGTCAACATAGCTGAAATATAGCCGTGATAAATATTCTAAGACGAGAAACGGACAGGAGATCGAATTGAGCAGAGACCGAACTATACGTTTCGCTTATAATTTTTTGGCAACGTAAATACGTTTGGGGATGACGAGGTGATATGAACGAATAGTTGGTGAAAAGAAGAAAAATACATTACACAGGGCTGAGAACTCTGCATGCATTGATATCGCCTTGGAAAGGTAAGAAAAAAAAAAAAAAAAGAAAGGTAAAAGAAAACTTTACAACACGGGGTATTCGTATTTGGTCACCCAACCAAGCACTAACTTAATCCCGCCGAACAAGGCTTAATTTGTTGATCGGACGAGGCGCGGCGCTGTCTTTGTGGTATAGTGATTTTGCGCTAAACACAGTATTTTATTTCTAGGATCTCTCAAATTTTACACTTGAAATTGACCTCAGAACCTGCGATCGTAAAATGCCCAACTGAAGATCGGTTTGGCATCAAAGATATATAAATTATACACAGCTTTATATCGATGGAGCGGTCAAACTTTACTACACAGGGCAATAGATGAACTAAGCCAAATGAAAGGGGAGGAAATCACTCACATTGTGTTTATTAGCGGGGAAAATGAAGAACAAAAGAAAGTAATGAAAATAGGAAAGAAAATGAGAACCTGAAATACGGGGATTTTATGACTTGGTCAGGCTTTCGGTACTAAGTTTACCTTTGGTGATCGGAACTGAAGAAGAGGTACTTTCCTTTTGGTAACCGTCTCGGACAAGGATTCGCGGTGTCACGTTTCCTTCTGTATTCTCTAACACTTGCGTTTTACACTATTTGTTAACATTGCCAGTGGGCTGTGACTTCATTTTCCGCCTCTCTAGCTCGGTATATAACTTGGCTTGTATAACTTGGCGTAATTCATCAATTTTAGGAGCCAAAGACATCACATTTGAGACCAAAAAGGATGGAACGTAGGCCGTTGTCGATCCTTTCAACGGGCTTGCAAGGGTCGCGGTAACAGGTATCAAGTTCGCTGGGTTTCGAGTTCGCTGGAGTCTTGCTAACGTAGCGATACGGTGAACAGGTCCTTGCTCGAAATCGATAGTCGGCCGATGTTTGTAAATGGTAGGGATTTTGCGTTTTCCACCCCGCTTATCTCTATAGCGAAATAAACCAAAGTCCTTTAGTGTGAAGAATAACTGAGTACGTTCGTGAGGAAGTATAACACTTGGATAGCCGCGAAAGGTAAGAAGCTCGCTTCGAGAGTAGTGCATTTTCCCTGCGACAGGAATTTGCATACCTCTTGTTGTTTTCGTAAGCCTTCAATTAGATATTATGGCTGTGTTTTCTCCATTTGTAGGGCCGGGTTGGGGGTGAACATCCATGTAGATCTTAATATCTATCGGGGGATCATGTCCAGGAACCAGCAATGCAGTTTGGCCATGTTTAGTCCATTTTGTAGCTGGAATATTTGAAGCAAAGAAGCCGGTGGGTGTCAAATTCCGTGTCGTCAGCGAGGGTCGATGATGCCAGGCATAAAAATACTGCAGAATGCCGGTGGAAATCCGTCTCCCGCATTGAAACTGCCCGTAATAAACTCTAGGATATCCTAATAGAGATTTCTGGTGGAAAGTAAGACAGTCAGAGCGGTAAATTGCGATATGATAGAGTAAAATATATGGAAACAAATTCAGCGTGGCGGCCATGCCTGGCGCCAGGTTACATGTACATTCCTCAAGTGGAATGTACATGTTGATTAGATTTGCAAAAAGACCGCAACACGCCTGTATTTCCTAAAGCAGATAACACGCACGAGGGTCAACCCAAAGGATATGTTATGCGTGCTCAGTTTTCCATCATGCGTTGCCGCAGTACCTATCTAATAACATAGAAAGACTGTAAAAGCGCGCACTGCGGATAATATATCCTGACCTATCTCATGCTGAGGCTCTAGTAGCTGCAGGCATCTCTTCACTGTATGAGAGGAGACAGGCACTGAGCGAAACTTTATTTGATCAAATTATGAGAGACCCATGCCATAAGCTACATGATCTGCTGCCGCCACGTAACGAGTCCACTTATTGCATACGAACCCGGGGATACTTTGAGCTACCGATTTGTAAGACACATAGGTTTAGGAACACTTTTATTATGAGCCATATTTTTAATTATAAATAGTTTGCATATTTTTCCTTGTATAATATAATTCTTTTTTTTTTTTTATTGTAAAGTAATTCGTAATTCAGCCGCTCCAGCGGCTGCAATGAGTTTGCTAATAAAATCAATCAATCAATCAATCTATCTATCTATCTATCTATCTATATAAATGATATATGACTTACGCATGAAAACTCAATTCGGTGGCATCACAAATTCCACTGTTTACGGACGATCCATTTTCCAAGTTGAATGACTCACAACCACTTTGATTGTTATCAAATTTTGATAAACACGATCAGATGCAACTTTTGGCAAAGTTTATAAAAATCATGTAGATACAATTCAGGGCCACCTTAAATTTTCGAAAATTTAAGGTTGCTCTTAACTTTATCTACAATTGTTTTTAAACTTTGCCAAAAGTTGCATCGTATCCTACCGATCAAAATTTGATAATAAAGACGGGGTTCACCGTTCCGCTTAGGAAATATAAGTACTTAAAGCTAAAATTACGGGTGTTTTTAGTAGGCTATACTGTTGCTATGGTAACATATAGTGCCACGAAAATGATACCAACGAGTTAACCAATGATTGGGAAGTTTTTGATACTAGAATTTTAGCATCAACTGATCAAGAGTGGTTATAAAGAATTATCAAAACCTACGTCTTGAAAAGTCCTGGAAAGCTTTTTGACACAAACGTTAGTTCTTCAATTGAGCAGAAGTACATATATATATTGAAACGTAAGAAAGTTATATCCAAAAGGTTTAATTTTAGCTAAGTTTGTTAGCATCAAAAGTTCAAAATTGTGAGATAACCAGGTTAGAAAACGCCATACAGGGAAAGCAATTTCTTCCAGCAGTTTTAACTTAACAATCATTTGCAAAAATACTGCTTTTATCTAAAAAACGCAGAAAATGTAACAAGAAAAACATAAAACTCAACTTACCAGAATGGCTAACTTTGTTGTTAACCTACACATTTCACTGCCTCTTTCTAAAGAATAACAAATATTAATATCTGATTCCACAAAAACAACGTCATGTCACCAATTCCGTCGAGCGCGCCATAATCAATAATGTTGAGTGACAGTTGTTCCAATTACCAGTTGTTAGAATTCTACGCAAGCGCAAAGTATTTTTCTACGTCTTTAACTCTCCATTCCTCCCAGTCTCTCCCTTCCTTAAATCGGAGCCACTTTTCAACTCATCTTGGCACATCTTTCTTTCTGTACTCTCAATACCATGATTATGTTCGTTCTTTTGATCACTTTAAAGAGGTTCACATTACTGTACATTTTCCTATCCTTTGTGCTCTATGAAAACCACTCCACATCAATATTAGTTGCCGCAGACAGACTGAAAAAAATCCTGATCCTACATAATTATAAGCTTTAGAGACTAATAAATTTAAACTTCCACACAAACTTAAGCGAGTGATTATGGGTTTAATAAATGGTTAGTCAATCATAAGGCATGTTTGAACTCGTTTGATTCAACCGTGACTGTACGTTAGAGCACAAAGACGGGAGGCCAAAGTCAGCATTGTTAGCATGGCCTTTCTTATGTGAAATTTAAGAATTGCCTCTTTGGACAAGTTTTGTTTTCAATTTCTACTAGCAAGGATTCACTTATTTTATTCATCTCATAAATTTAAATGTATGTACATTTCACAGTCATTTCCAAATCAAACCTCAGTAAAATTAACAACAATGAAGAACAACCCTAAAAATAGAATAAAACAGCGCTGTCTCGATACAAGCCATGGTACTTATTACACAATATTTGTACAACGCATGATGATCTACTTGTGCGAGCAGTTGTTACCGTTTGTTCTTGAAATTGTGAAATGGTGTTTCTCTTAACATGTCTATACACTATTTAGAGCTAGATGAATGTATAACATACTTAACCTTATTTGTGCAAGTCTGAAGGTATATATAATATGCAATACTGCATCAATGATTCAAAGTGGTATACTTTTAAATGTCACACAATGGACGGAATTTTTTTCCGTACACACAAGTGCCTATGAGCCTTCATAATTTTGCAAGGAAGGTGAGAAGTTGTTTTCAACAAATCATTAATTTATTCAACTTCAAAACCCTCTTGCTAAACAAATAACTTTAAAAATCGGTTAAGACGAGGTTCTGGAGGTTCTGGAGGGAGGTTTAATGACAGCTTAAAACTGATTAAGGTTTTAACTGTGAGTTGAGAAATGATGTTTTTTTAACTTAAAGCTGAGGTCTAAGGACTAAAAAATAACTGATAGCTGAGATATGGGCTGAAATCCAGAATAATAGAAGAAATCACTGAAAATGTATCTGCTAGCTGAGATTCCTGTACCCTAGACTAGACCCTGTTAACCGAATACAACCAGTACATTTTGGTGTTGCAAAATGTGAAAAAGTCTTGCAGGCTCCCCATAATGGCATGGGATAAAATTATAGTGTTGTGAGGCAGCATTGACTCTTTTATCGATTTCTAATCGTGGTTCTTTGTCAAGCTAGAAACTAATTAGTCGTGTCTGTTGCTCCTTTATTTACCCTAGCGCAGCCTCATTCAATTTAAGCAGGGAACACACTCGAGCCTAGCGGTATTCATTTTTAACCTTAGTTTGTAGTATTTTAATTCGTGTTTTAGTTTTTAATCTTAGTTAGCTTACCGCATAGGTTTTTGTCCTTTTTATTGTATTTTAGATTTTAATGTATTTTAATGGTTTAACATTTATTTTCTCAGAGGACCCTCCTGAAAACCACCTCCTGGTGATTGGAGGCCTCCTCTTAAAATATTATGTATTATTATTATTATTATTATTATTATTATTATTATTATTATTATTGCGCTATAACAGTGCAAACGCAATCTAAAAAGGCCCCAAGGTGATGCTCTTCAACGGCAATATGTGCTTTGTGAGGGCTTTGTAGTAACGATAGCGTATTGTACCGTCTGTTTCTCTGAATATGTGATCTCAGTATGCTGAAACTATGCATTGTTTCTTAATCTAGACGGAGAGAGGATATTGCTTTTGGAATCTACGTGCGAGAATTTGTTCCAATAGCTGAGGTGTCAAACTCGGCATTGAACAACTCTTTTAGACTTCGGTGAACCTGCGAATTTTAAATTAAACGGAATTCGCAGTGAAACACGAATACGAAATAGAAATAGAGCGCCTGGACATAATAATCCCAGACAGTTAAAGAGAAACATGGGATAATTAAGCTTCACTTGATTAGTGAATCGCAAATGGCTGAAATGTTTGTAGTGCCGTCTAGCCTGTTACTTGCAGTTTTCAAAATCCTGTCTCAAATCGAATCGATCGCTGCTCAGCGATGCGTCCTATGAGGCCCTGATAATTGCTGTCAGCGTTTCTGATTTTCCAATCATTCCATGTCAGTTAGCAACGGGCAAATTCCACTGCGTGTTGCTGGAATCACAGGATTTCGATCTTGGTATATTTAATGCAGATCTAAGCCCACTAAAGAGCTGCTGCATGTATCAAGCGTAGGAGCAGATGAAGACTTTTTCAACATAACCACACTGGGTGTCCCATGAATAGAAGCATGAGTTAGGTTACAAGATGCTGATCTTGTCAAGCGTTGGGTACGTGTTCCTACTTTCTGCAACTCTGACGACCTAAATGGACCCTTTCGCCTGACAAATTGAGTGTCACCAACTGATGACGACTTTGCTTGAAGTTTCTTCATCCCTAACAGCTCACGAATAGCGTTCCTAAATCGGTGGTCTCTATAACAGTAAAATAGTGGATTAAATAGAGAGTTTAACTGCGTCGCTATTTGTGTTAACCTGATAGGGTCATTTGTACGAAAAACTGGCTCAACATGTCCTAAGATGCCAAAAAAAAATACTGGGATAAACGAAGATATTACCGCAGCAGTTAACAAACCAGTTGTCTTGGCAACTTTAGATTCTAGTTTTGCTTTCATTAGAACGCCTATTTGAGAGATTCCGTTTGGTTTACGATTGCGTATTTCAAAGTAAACCTTTCCATAAAAAAATGCAACAAGAAATAAGCAAACAGCTTCTACAGCAGTCCACGCGGTCAAAATGCGCTCCATGATTGCACGATCCGCAAAGACCATAGTCGTGGTAAAGGTTGCAACTGTTGGGAAGAGCGCAGAGAGCCAGGTACCTATCGCAATCTTTTTGACCCGGCCATTTGTGATGATAAGCTTGTATTCCTTCCATTTTTGTATCGCCACGTACCTCTCCCAAGCAATGATAGTCAAGTGGTGCATAGTAGCTGTAAAGAGTAAAGGCCTGAAGAAATGATTCACCGCATATAACATACAGGTATACTCAAACGAAACTTGACGTAATGAAAAGAAATCAATTGTGGCATATGTAGGCATAAGTATAACGCCAACTAGGAGATCCGTAACGGCCAGGCTTGACAACATAATGTTTGAGGGTTTTTGCAGCTCTCTTCTTTGCTTTATAACTAGGATTATGAGTGCGTTCAAAAGAACGGTGGGGAATGAAACCATGACCGTTATGAGGCCTATAATCAAGTCAAAAGTTGAACCACCGACTTCCCATGGCACGTGCGGTGCGTATGGACAATAAAACGCTGAGTGGGATGAACTGAAGTTTGTTTCATTGTTATACAGGTCCATGATGTAAATTAAGGAGGGATGCAGAGGCTTTTAAATAACCAACCACCTCTGTCGATTACATGCGGTCTTCAGTTTCAGCATTCACACCTGTCTGCGGTTGCTTCAATTAATCCTGTGAGGAGTAAAATTGAAACAGCTATAATTATCTTTACAGTAAACGTATGTTTCGTGACTGCTGTTCCTGTTTCGTGACTTCCTTGAAAGTAAACCATATTCTTAAGGGACCCTTGATCTATGTTAGTGAAACGACCCAAGAGAACGGTATACAAAGGTATAAATATTGTATTTCGTCACACATATCTTTGTTTTTGTGTGGGGGGACCAAATGGACAAACAGGCAACGTGTCTGATCGATATAGGATGTTTATTAATTACACTTGCATTCAGCATAATGTTCTTCTTCATATAGCATTGACTGTTTGCCCTAGGTTTGGGATCGTTCAGTTCCTTATAATAAAGTTGTAAAGATATGTGTGACGAAATACAATAACTTATTGTAATAAGCATTGGCCCTTAAAATAAGAGATAGTCTGCCTGCATTCTTCCACTACCGCAGCTTTTGCCTCTGCTAATCCATAGGCTTAATTACCATCCGCTGTTTGGGAGAGGAGTCCGTATTCCAACGTATACGGGATTCGAGAGAGCGGCGGAAATAGAGCCTCTAGTGAACCAGTTTACCAGCATTTTGGTTAGGGATTAAAGTGGTGCTATCATCACTTGAGATACCTGAAGTTCATTTTTTTTTAAGGAAAAGTAAGCAGACTTTTCTTGAAGTTGAGACCTTTCTTTGCTTTTAAGAGAAATGGATTTAAACTTTCTTCTTTCATATTCCGACTCAAAAGACCAAAGTACAAATAAATTGATTCGGGATGCCTTAATTGAAAAAACCAAAAGACACTTTTACAACGTTGCTTTTAAATGAGATTCTCCAAAACCAATTGCAACAATTGGGCTACGAGCGAATCGTCCGTGTTCTAGAAAGAATAGTTTATTGACCTTCACCCCACCCGTAAGGTTTTGTCAATAGTTTCAATAGACGATTAACGATAATGGGCTAAAACTGCCAGTAGCTGCTCATTCATCCTCAGCGGAAATTTTGATTTGTCGATTGTGTATCCATGATTTTTATGTTATGTCTCAGATTTAATTTAAAATTATAGGCACCTCTTGTTAAAAATATGCTATCTCCGACGGTTTTTCCACGAATTAAAGAAAAACTATAAAAAAAAAAAATTATATATAGGACTTACAATGTCTGATCAACTCAGACAAAGAGAGTAAAATGAGCCGCAAACTTAGCAACGTTCCTTTAGCTCGTTCATTTCCTATTAAAGAAAAGATAGTTTGTCTTTCTATCTTTAAACTTTAATACGTATGTAGTTGTGTTATGATAAGTTTGTGGATACCTTTACTTTATATCAAATAATGTTTTGGCTGCATATTTTACACTTTCAATTTTATCGCTTCACACTTTGCGATAAAAGTGTTTTTTTTTTTATTTAGTTCTGAAAGCCATGCTGAGCTATCTTTAAAATACATTTATATGCCCAGTTCAAACCATTCTGGGACGTGTGCGAATTCCTCTTTATTGAAAAATGGTTTCGGTCTAATCAAAACACAAACCGTGCCATCTTGTCATTCAATTAAGGAAAAAAAAAATGAAGGAACTGGTTCATCTGCGTTTTTTTCACTCTTCTGGAAATACCTGATCAGCAAATTAATATAGAGACTTTTTCTACTACCTACCATGAACAGTACTGTTATACGTTGTTTATTTTTTGCAAGTAATTTTTGAAGTGAGAACGGTAAGTCAGAAACATGATCTTCATGAGTGGGAGAAAACTTTACGACTTCGTGGCAAAATTCAACAATATTCTTCGTCTCAATATTCATATTACATATTATTCATATTCTCCGTCTCAATGTTCTCCCTTACGTTGTGGCGATTTAGTGAGCTGACACGTTATCAAGTGATACCGATGTTGAATCCTTTGGAGTGAGGTCAACTGCCTTTAGTACCAACAATCGTAGAGTAGAGGTAGAGTAGCAGAACATTTCGTGTCAAAATTCTCCTAAACTAATTGGAAAAAACAGCATGTTTGCGAAAACTTGAGGGACTTCCGGAATTGTACGGTAACAGGCGAACAGCTTCACGTACTTAACTAACCTGTGCCATTCTTAATAGTTTACAGTCTTGATATATGTATTGCGTTAACAATTATATTAATAGCTGTCATAAACATCTGCCAATTTTATAACTAACTTCATCTGAAAAGTTTTACTCTAAATATTCACAGTTAATGAAACCGAAACTAACGAATCGATATAAGGGGCAAAGAACTGAAAAATGATCGGAACCAAACTTAGGGTGGATAAAAATTTTTAACATAAAGTTTGTGGATAAATCTTAATTATGTGATTGTTTAAATTAAACCAGGAGCAGTAATTTCATGCGGTGCTTATTTTTGTAATTGACTTTTAGGATGAGAACGGACAATCTAAAAAGAGATCTTCATAAATTTGAGAAAGCCTCAAGACAAGGTGGCAAAATACAACATTTTCAGTCCGTCTCAATATTCTGCCTTACGTTGTAGCTGACACGTTGTCAGGTGACACTGATGTTGACCTTCTCTGATCGTTTCACTGGGAACGTTTCCATTAGTAAAGTTCGGTAGTTCCTCGACGAAACTAAACTTGCTACCTGTGGATTTTACGATTCGCGACAAAGTTTAAAACCGACAAATGCAGGGAGATTGCGGGATCAATAATCACGAAATAATTGTAAGGAAAACAAATCTATAACTTAGAACACTGAAGTAACATTTATCGGTCAAAATTGCTCCTTACCTAACATTCAACGATAGTAAAACTGGCGATAGTGTGCCCGTAAACATCTTTGATTTTTGTCGATTTAGCCAGAAATGATCGTGGGACTAACATTCATAAAGTCGCCTTTCGATGCAATTTGACGCCAAGTTACTTTCTAGGTACTGAGTTCAGGACAACTGAGTAAAATTTTAATTGCTCCAATAATTAAAGGGTTGCCGACTCGATTGAAGTGAATGGAACGACCTTTAGCGCCAGCGATGGTTACCGCTTTTAAGTGTATAAATGGAGAGTAGCGGAAAATTTAATGTGGAAATTCTCCACGCTAATTGTAAATACTGCCTGGTTAAAATTACTGGGGCGCTATCTTTACTGGGTGGCGCAGATTTCGAAATTCTTATTTAATAGGTGATGTCTTTACGATAATCTTATTTTTCCCGGTCATTTCGCAACAATTTACTTTTCGGATCAATTGATCAGACTCAAAGTACCTTATCACACCTGTCAAACATTTAATTACTTTCGTTTCGTAAATAGCATTATTAATATCTATATCTCGGCTTTTCTGATGATATAATTATTTTTCCGTTGCTTGGCTGATTTTCATGGGGCATACGTTTAAACTAATCAAATATATATATATATATATATATATATATATATATATATATATATATATATATATATATATTCTGTCACGAGTGTTTAGAGTCGCCTCAAATGTAATAAAACCGGGGCTTCGAGCATTTAGAAGGTGTGTTGGCCAGCTAAAAGATGACTAGTATTTAATTTCAAAGCGGGCAAAAACTTTGTTAATTTCCTAATTTACCTAATTTGGTTGATCTCAACCTTAATATTTATAGTTTAAGAATTCAAAAAGCAAGTGAATATCATGAAATTCACAATAAAATCCGAAAACAATTGATTAGAAGAAAATGATCGAAATCAAACTTCCAGTTAATAAATTTGGTTTTGAATTTTTAACATGTGTACGAAATCTTAGTATGTGACTATTAACTCTTGAGCGGTGCTTCCTGTGATGCTGATTTGTATTTTTATTCTTTCCTCTGTCCAGAAATATCTCTTACTAAGAAAGATTTCACAGCTGGGCGAGATGTGATATTCCACTCTGAAAATGTTTGATAATTCATTAAGTTTAAACAAAGGAAATCATGACCATGACGGTGTTTGGATATCTGATCTTAATACGCATAGACTTTTATGATTTGATTCTCCGTTTTCTCCTTAGTTTTAGATTCGATTGAGAAGACATATCAAAAGCTCAAGACAGTGTTTGACCACATTTCCAAACACCTCGAAGTTCGTCAAAAATACTCCGCTGCGAGTCGGATTTTTAACTCTCTTCTCGGTGTTTGGTAATGTGGTCAAACACGGTCTTTCGTGTTTGATATATTACATATTACATGCTATTTAGTTTGCTGGCTGTAGTGGGCTTGGAGGAATCGTTTCCCTGCAGTCAATTTAACCAAAAATTGTCGATAAGTAAATGCTGCTCGTAAAGTCGCTCAGCGATACCATTTATCACATTTGCAACTGAATAATAAATCCAAAGTGGTTCAATCAGGTTAAAGGTTTGCCGAATTGCTTGGGAGCGGCCTGTAGCGCCAACAAAAGTTGCTGCTTTCAATTAAAAGTGTAAATGGAGAGAGGCGGATCGGAGCATTGCATGTGAAATTTCTCAAGATAAATAGGGATTCGAAGACTACTTGTTGGTGAAAACTTGCTTGTGCCGCTAAACTTGCAAATAAGGGCGGCGCAGATTTTGAAATTACTTGTAGCTTAACTGTCGTCATATTTGAGTACATTTATTTTTTTTAAGGTCATTTATAATAGTTTACAAATTTAATTGTATTTCACCTGTCGATCCTTAAATTATCTTGATTTCGTAAATAGTACTATTAATATTTATAGGTTGGCTTATGATATTTTTTTTGTCGCTTGCTCGAATTTCACGGGGCACACTTTTACGCTTCTGATATTTCCGCCAAGTTATGTTTGTTATTGGTTATAGTCTGCTGACATGATATTAGAGTCCAGTTGATAATGACCGCTCTGGTCATCTCACGGGGAACGTTTCCGACTCAATTCTGCTATTGCAGGCTAGATTTCAGTAGACATGGCGCTTGTTTACATCACTGGTACATTCAGGATTGTTTTCGCTTACTTTACATTGCACGCCCCTTTCAGCATAACTCGTCGCACCTGTTATCACCTTGGATGAAAGTTGTCTTAGCACCAAGCCATCTAAGGAGCTGCTGCATTTATCATCCGTAAAGACTGCATCCATCTGACTTTATTTTAGCCTTCGTTATTGCCTTATTTAACTATTCATTCATACAGAAGCTAGCCACTGATAGTCGACTTAAAGCCAAATTTGATGTCTTAAAAAATCCCTACTCATCTCTTTGCCTGAGAGGAATAAAACAAATATGCCTTGCGCTTGATACAACTTCTTGTTATTCTCCAAAGCTTTGGAGCCAGGTATCAAAATTGGCCTATTTCAACATTGTGGAGGTTCTGTTGACTCAGATTTGTCCACGTTAATGTTAGTTGTCGGATGAATGACCATTTTGCCTGTCTACCTCATTACTAACTAGCACACACACAGATATCAGTGAGTGCATCTTGCCTGTGTGGTTGCCGGGGTTGGATAATTACACAAACAACATATAAAATAGATAAAATTAAATAACTAATTAAATACCTCCAATAATAGACCTTTTCTTGTACTTTATTTTTATTATTATTAGCTTACAAACACAATATACGTAGGAAAAACTAAACAAAATAAAAAGAGGAACATAGTAATATTACAGCAAAATACTTACTTACAGTACAATATGATAATTAACACTACTTACATCGTTTAGTTTACAGTTTTTAAATGTCCAGTATTTTTGGTGTTAAAGTTTCGAGCAAAAGGCAGCTATACTAACGCTGCACTTGCCACATATTTACAGTATGGTAAGCACTATATTACTGACCAAAAAAAAAAAAATGAACACTATATATACATCGTTTACTTAGTTAACAAATCAAAGAAAACACGTCGTCAATGCATGCTAAATAATATGCTGAAAGGATTTTTGGAAAGCAGTATTAGGCTTGTTTTTAAATGCTATTTCTTTCTGCATATTTAATTTTTTCTTTTAGACCTATGAGAAAACTGTCGAAAGAGAGCTTTTCGTCGCGTAGGCAGCTGCAGTTTATCCAAAATTTCGCAATTTTATTATTACTATATATTTTGTTTTTGGATTTGATTGATCTTGTCAAGCGTTGAGTACGTTTTCCTAATGTGCACAACTCTAACGACCTAAAAAATAGGTCGGCAATGTGTACTTGTGGCCTTATGCTTAGTTTGATTCCATTCCGTTGGAGTTTGTTTTTAAATGTAAATATCTGAGAGTTGAATTGCTACAAATGAGATGGCAGTCACTGTAAAGATAAAGGTGTAGAAATAAGTGAATTATGTAACATAGACTTTTTTATATTTCTAGCATCAACATAAACAAGTCGTTACAACAAGTGGGAAATTTATTGCAGAATACTATTTACTTATTTACTTTATCCTCTGATAATATTTAACTCTTAGTCTCTATGGTGCATAACACAACAACAGTGTCTCTTTATTTAGTCCCATTTTGTGCAGCATTCGATTCTGTTAAGTTTTGCTATCTTTCAGTTTACTGGAATCGGTGGCATCTGTCATGCTTGGCCTTTTAGATCTTATCACGAACGGTTTAACAGACTCGTGAACGCCATTTAATGGTGTATTTATCGATTAATTAACCTGGTATTTCCGTTTTCGTGAGAAAAAATCTGGTCATTTTTCAGGCGCAGAGATATTGTGTGCAAACTGTTTAATCTTCATTTGTACAGGTTTTTCTTGTTGTTTAAAACTTTTGAAGTCTTTAAAAGAATACTCCAAAAGTCTATATTGCGTTCTTTTCTGTAAAAGACTATTGCTTTTGGTATTATTGAGAATCCTGATTGAGAAATAGCTGTGAAAGTTTGGGTGCTATTTATTTTATTAAGATTGACGTTTCCTGTCAAATGGCGTTAGAGCGGCTTGCATTATTTCTTTTAGAACAGGGAATTTGCGGGAGTAAAGAATACCCGAGTTTGTAATCGAGTTCGAGTTGGACTTCGAGTTGGATTTCGAGTTGGACTTTGCGTTAAAAATTCAAACGCAAGTTACTAATTGGCAATAATTAATGTTAAAAATCAACCTCCTCCCAAGCAACGAAGGGTAACTCAGATGTAGGCAGCCCCTATGGAAAAAAAGATGGATTGTATCAGCAGATGTACAAGCAGGGTGAATGTGACTGTGACGTGAAAAATTGAAAGTTGCCATGAAAAGTAGTGAAAAAGGCGTTTTATAATCACCTTTCTAGTGCCTTTTTAACGTATAATAAGCTCAAGGTAACTATCAATTCATTATTCATTTGTTTTGCCGTTTAAGCAATAACATTGCTGACACATACCAAATATAGAGCAGAGATATAGATTTTCATGTGTTACTATTTGTCACTGCGGATGAGTAATGACACATTTTCCCCTTCATATGATTCTGAATAAAAGAGTTATTTTTCAGTACCTTTATACATTTCATTTCTTTCTCCAAACCAGGAAATGTGTGATTTGACATAAGATGCCGGACTTGGACAACGTTGGAGCCACGAGTCACGAATCTTGTACTTTCTTAAGAGAGATGGACACTGCTTTCTTTTGATGTGCACCCATTTTTACTCGAGCTTTCTTAGGAAAGCCCGTGTCATGAAATGCAAGCCCTTCTTGGTCGCTAAAAGGGGGTTCATGGTCCAAGGCGTTCCTAGCGTAGACCGTGGAAACTGGGGATGAGAGTGCGACAGCTTGTGTTATCACGTGCTCGCTCTTCGTGAACAACATAATTTACAGAGTGCTACGTTTTGTGAAGAACGTTTTGGAGAGAGTCCCGCCTTGCACGTTCATCTCACATACTAAGATGTCGATCTTTTCGGAACGGATCGGTCCACGAATTGTTTCGTTGAAATCCGGTCAAATAATCAAAGTTCATGCTCATTCACACGAGATAACAAATGAGCCATGCACGAGTTCAAACAACACAAACACTGGCAGAAAACCTTGACCATGCACCTTCAACTAAGAGTATAAAATGATTTATGAAGCTCACTTTTTGATAGAATTCGGGATAAAAATGAAGAACCGTTTTCATTCTTTTTCTGGAAAAGCTTTTGGGTACTATACTTAAGGATTACAGAAATTCTACGGTATTAGTCGAGATCGTTAGGTATATCTAAGAGACTATCTCTCTAAAAACCACCCACTCAATTTCGCAAGAAAAATAACTTTGAGCGAAACTCTGACAGCCGAAGCATTTTTTAGGGTAAGAGTGAAAACAGGTTTGGTTTGACTAGAAATGACTGTCCAATCGCGTTCGGAACGTCGCGTCAGGGCCTTTCGCAACGTCTTCCGTGGAGCTGTAAAATATTTGATTTGCAAAATCATCGTGAAAGAAAATGCTTGTAATAAGTCAGCGGAAACTTAAGCCCACCTTGGATTTTCGTTGTAATAAAAAAATTGGTTTGTTTAGTAGAAAGCCCTCGAACTACTCTACCATGCTGAATAAGAAGAAGAGTTCTGTCAATACAAAAAAGAACAAATTTTCTAGTTGTAGAAAAACTAGTTTCAAACGAGAGCGCTATCACTCGAGCTTGATTTGCGATAGAGGAATTATAAGACTCAAAAACCCTGCGTTTGACCTTTTCTCAACGGGTACCAGGTAATGATAAAGATTTGGATTAGTAATGGGGATGACAATCAATTCTTGCCATCGTAAGACTTCCGGATGAACCGTTTTTGGAATGAAAATCGGATGTAATATTTATGAAATAAAGAAAACATGCACCGTGTTTCAATCGAGTTATAGAGGCGCGAGTGAAAGTTTGGGAGAACGAAAAATGCAGTGGGAACACGAGCCGTTAGGTGAGTGTTTCCACAGCTTTTTCGAGTTCTTTGGGCTATTTTCCAAACAATATGACAAAACAGCAAGCATCCCTTATCCCACTTTATTCAAATGTTGATTAACAGTCTTGACACTTTAACCTCATTTAAACAGAAACCCTTCACAATTAGTCGTTGTTGTTAAATAAATGGACAACGAATCTTTTTCCCCAGCTGACATATCGTCGTGTTGTCTAGAGTTACTAGAAAGCGGTTGATGAGCTAAGGAGAAAAGAAAAACCCACAGAATTACAACATGTTGCCGGCTAAGGTGTGATAAATAACGTCTGAAAAACTTGCTTGAAATAATTCTCCTTGTCACTGTTGACGTGATTCTAGCTTAGCTTTAGATAAAAGCTGTTGGATTTTACTCTCTTTACCGGCGTTTGCTTTATCTTCATTCTACAGAATTGAAGTAAATTTGGTCAAATTTCTAGCGTCCCACGTTTATAGCCGGTTTCACCTTTTTAATTCAATTTTCTTCAAGTGTAGATACATGTTTATTAGTAAAACAAGAAGTTTAAAATAGTAAATCTGGCAACAGTAGCCGATAGACAAATAAAGGGGAAAACGCAATACAACTGCTTAGAAATCACAAATATAGGGAATTAGGGTCAATTTGCGTTCGCATCTAAAGAAAAAGCATACTTTTCAGAGGCCGTGCAAAAAGCTAAACTGCTTCTAGAGAAATTCCCTACTGTAGAACTCAGTTATAAATTGGGTTATTTTATTTCAAGACTATACTAGTTAGTTTCTCTCTCTCTCTCTCTCTCTCTCTCTCTCTCTCTCTCTCTCTCTTCTTTTCTTTTCTTTTCTTTTTGTGTGTGCATTTGTGCTATCTTGCTGACCTGTAATTTGTTTTCATTTAACCCTGATGCGAGCTGGCTGCCTGGCTCCGCTAGCCCCTATGGTTATTCCAGGCAGCCAGTACTCTAATTATTAGACGTGAGAGAGAGTACAAATAAGGATTGTTGTTGTTGTTGTTGTTGTTGTTTTTACCTAACGGTCACGGTGGAGTACGATGACGTCGGGGTAGAAGACAAGTACACGTCCCTGGACAGTTGAAAAGATATTAAAACAAAGCAGTTCAAAGAAGTTAAGTAGATATGTTCACTACGTTTAAGTTGCAACATTTAAGACCCACTGCCTGTAAATATGGAGAATCCGACGACAGGTCGGAAAATTCGGATTTTCTTTTGTTGCCTCAAAAAGACCCTTTTCGTGAAGTTTTTTCAGAAATATACTTTCAAAGTTCCAGCGACTTCACATTTTTGTGAAATCTTGGAAAGCTCGAAATACCGCTCAATCAATCATGATGGCCGATGGAATTTATGCAAAATTGCACATTTTCAACAGGCCAGTACAGAAAGAAGGGAACTTGCCTGGATTTCGTATTCACACAGTTTGTAATTTACACTTTGATCATTCCTCTGGGCTAAAAGTCATCTTGAAGTAAATATGTTTTGTCTACTTCTTGGCCGTCTGAAGAATACAACTATCGCAATTTAATTTACATGTAAAATTTCAACTGATTCTAGAGGGTCATAACTCTTCTAGAATACGAATCTCTCAACAAATAAAAGGTGCTAAAGAAAGAGCTATGCTATAGGTATACTATATCTAAATGGCTAGTTTGGCCCGTGAAAATTAAGCGCGCTAGACAAAAAACTATAAAGGGTATTTTGACCAATTGCGCCTTTTTTGGACGAGCGAGGAAGAACCTCGATTTCGCGGTCATCTTTATGAACATAATTCGACATGTTTCATCACACAAATTATTCGTAGACATCGTGTATTGTAGACTTAAGCAATACTTCAAATAATACCTCAGAATAAGCCTTGGTTGTAGATGACACAGTCCTCTAGAAATCAGCCTGCGCCCAAGCAGACGACTTTGGCAAAATGTCGGCCCTCAAGGTGGAACGGTAGTCCTGCATTCAAAACTTGAGCACCTTTGGCGAATAAATGGAGGCATCGCTACTTCTTCCTTGGTTTTATAAGTTCTCTCTTTTTACTTTAGAAAAGGGGAACCAATCCCGACCGCAATGATTAATAGAACGTTTTCTCGGAATGAAACGCAAGTGTTTATGTAACGTTTGTGTACACAACATGAATATGCAAATTGTTCTCCTTGTCACGGTGTCACTCCATGTAATTCACCACGACAACATATCTAACAACGCTGGCTGACCAGTCACAGTTTTAAACCGCTGCATTTGAACTTTTCCCGCTACATTGTTTAGACAAAGATACATAGGGAAAATGGCCAAAAAGTAAGTAGCGAACGTTTCTCGGTTTTATCTGTCAAATTTACGGCGATTTTGGATTGTGAAACTCCCGTTCATGACTTTATGAGTCTTTATGGCCCGTCACAAGAGTCACGTCGTCTTCTCACGTAGATTTCTACAGGACTTTGCCATCTATAATCAAGGCCACTGATTAGGTATGATTTAAATTATTGCTTACATGTGTGGTACACAATGTCAAAGAATAGTTTGTGTGATGAAACATGTCGAATTATGTTTATAAAGATGACCGCGAAATCGAAGTTCTTGCTCGCTCGTCCAAAAAAGGCGCAATTGGTCAAAATACCCTTTATAGTTTTTTGTCTAGCGCGCTTAATTTTCACGGGCCAAACTAGCCATTTAGATATGGTATACCTATAGCATAGCTCTTTCTTTAGCACCTTTTATTTGTTGAGAGATTCGTATTCTAGAAGAGTTATGACCCTCTAGAACCAGTTGAGATTTTACATGTAAATTAAATTGCGATAGTTGTATTTTTCAAACGGCCAAGAAGTAGACAAAACATATTTACTTCAAGATGACTTTTAGCTTAGAGGAATGATCAAAGTGTAAATTACAGACTGTGTGAATATGAAATCCAGGCAAGTTCCCTTCTTTCTGTACTGGCCTGTTAAAAATGTACAATTTTGCATAAATTCCATCGGCCATCTTGGTTGATTGAGCGGTATTTCGAACTTTCCTAGATTTCACAAAAATGTGAAGTCGCTGTAACTTTGAAAGTATATTTCTGAAAAAACTTCACGAAAAGGGTCTTTTTGAGGCAACAAAAGAAAATCCGAATTTTCCGACCTGTCGTCAGATTCTCCATATTTACAGGCAGTGGCTCTTAATTATAATTTAATAACCCTCTAGCTTAACGCAGAATGTGGGGGAGGTAATGGGTTATTATTGGATCCTGAACAGAATGGCCCGGATTTGAGCCCTTTTGATTGTACTTTTGTACTAGTCAAGAAGCTTGTTTTCATAGCATCTCTCTCCGCCCAGTAGAAAACACATTAAAAGCAGCCGATTGAGCTGATAATGGTAGCTCTCCAACCAGGGGTATTAACACTACTTATATCATGTTTCGGAAACCGAAGGCGGACTCGTTTCATCTCCACCTGTTAAACAACGTTAACTTTACTTTTAATTAACACAAGTTACTACTCTCTTTGAAATAATCATTTTCATTAGTAACGTTTTTGTTTTTGTTGTTGTTGTTGTTGTTGTTGTTGTTGTTGTTTTATCCCTTTCTTAACCAGATTACTTACCGGCCCTCCAAATGATCCTCTCTCTGCATAAGGCGTTATCAAAAAAAAAAAAAAAAAAAAAAATGATAATAATGAAATAATTAGGTTAGCTAAGAATTATTAAGCATAACGGTTGTCACTTTCTTGATTTCAAGAACTTAAGAAGACCTTTATATTACAATCTTCATTGCAACAGCATTTATTTGATAATTCTATTTTGAAAATGAAGAACATGTGAATTTGAGACTTTTGCGTTCTCCTTAAGTGCCAGACTGAATAGGAATGGGCAGAAGTTGGTTTAATTTAAACCCTGGCGGTTTCCGCGAAACAGGAAAAACAAAGCAACGAAAACAATTGCCTCATCGACAGCTTACCATTTCAGACGCCTCCTTCAAATTGTCCGTTTGCTGCAACATGTCTGAAATGTCATCATCGACATCATCATTTTTCAGGCTGTTACCAGTCGACAAGCAAAGGAAAACAATGAAGGTAACAATTCGAGCAACCATACTTGCTTGGAAATATCTGCAATTCACATTTTACCAGAGAAACTAGTGGTTATGATTCGAAAGCGTAACAATGTTGCGAAAAATGTTTTCTTTTTTTTTTGCATTCGTCATTAGGTGAGATTAAAGCACAGCAGATCCTTCCTATTGGCCTGTATTAACGCAATAATTCATTAAAAAGCTATTATCTGTATAACATCAAGCTCAAGCTTGAAGAACATTTTGATACATACTATTATTTCGAAAATCTCTTTTGAAATGAGAACTGAAAATGGTGGCAGTATAAAGGTTATGTTCAATAGCATAAAATTGAATCTGGTGTCTCTTTTTTATTATGCCAAGTTTCAGGCTCGTACTAGGAACGCTTCCCTCTAAGAAAATCGAAAGTCTATGTAATGTGTTCGGTCAAAACGATCCACGATTTATAAACGAAACGGGGATTAATCAACTTCAACTGAGCAAGTTGAATTGAACGATATTGAATTGAGCAATCTACATTAAAAAGCTTTTCTAATTTAAAACTCTGGATGGAGCCCAGGTTTAATTTGTAAAGATGCGCGTAAAGACATCGGCTGCGGCTTGCTCGGCGTTCACCGATGCCATAGCTTGACCGCTTGCAAATGTAGGCCCATTGCAAAAGTCATTTAAAGTGTGATGTGCTCACCATTATTATTAAGAAAATTATAAAGTTGCAATTTTTAGATAAACTCCGTTGCCACACTTTCTTAAGAGAACACCAAAGCGGGTATTGCAAGACTTTTAATTTACCTCACCGTTTTCGTCTAAAGAGCTTGGTACGCACGACCCATGGATAAAGTAAAAAGGAAAACTTCTTTATTGCTGCCAGTCATGGAGGCGTAATGCATATTCAACGTGTAGAGAACAGAGAACAATCAAGCAGCATGGGAACTTGGGTTCAAGCCAACACAACTCCCCAAGAATGTGCCTGATTAAATTGAGAACTTTTTTTTTTTCAAAAACCGTTTGGGTACTTTGAGGCCAATTTTAGAGCTCATTTGGACACTTGCTTACGTCTTTCATCGATCGATGAAGTAGTTTCACTCAGTTGCAAGCTCCGCAAAACAAGTGAATAAATTAGATTACTAAAAGTTTTATTTGAAAAGAAATTGCTTTGAGTGAATTGAACTTGAAGTGTTTTGTTTACTATTATCGGAAAGCCTGTTCTTTAATGACAACCGGCAATGCTGTTTACACGACGGCAAGACCTTGAAAGTTTCCTTCGTACAGAATTTTGCCCTTTATGCGATAAACAGATAATTTTAAATGCCCTCGGGCAATTAAGGATTAATTTCACTTTTATTTTCAAAGTTTTCCAAATTGCCCTCGTCGCTTAGCAACTCGGGCAATTTTGTTATATGGAATTTTAGCTCATACGCCCTCAGTGATATTTGCGGGTTTTTTTTAAGCAATCTAATTGGCTCGCTATCTCGGGCTGGACAAAGTTGTTAACTACCTCCTACCGAGTGGATTATGCGAAAACAAAAGCAGAAACAAAAATGGTCGGCGTGGACTAGCGTTTCCGCAATGTTTCAGAATCTGAAATTTTGAAAATATGAGGCCTTAAACACGAAAAAAAAAAAAAAACGTAAAAATAAATAAATAAATAAAAACACGAAGAAGGCAGCAAAGTTTAACATCTATATTTTTAACGCTAAAAAGTGGAAGTAACAGAATCAAAATATATTATTATATATTATTATTATTATTATTATTATATAGTGTAAGCAATTTTATTTTGGTAGACTGGATTTTACAGCAGACCGAAATCTACACAGACAGAAAAGAAAAAGGAAAATGATAAATTAATCACATATATATATTTGCCAAAATTCTTCCTGGGTGCGGGAAAGCAAGACGTGGGATATTTCAAGAAAGCAACACTCACCGGTATTAAATACGGCACTTCAGTAACAAGCTGCATACATGGGGCAAACCATTTTCAACTCGACTTTCAATGGTTTTCTTATTGGTGCTTTTGAGGTCAATATCTGAGTATCTTCAATCTCGGTGAATAGAGGCAGGGTATTTACCGAACCGCGTAGTGACATCGCTACAATCAACTCGCGACTGTAGATTTAAATATTCAAGAAATTTCAGTTTATTCTGCTCCGGTTGATATTCTTGAATTTCACGGTGATACCTGGTACGCCATTTTGCCTGACAAACATCACTTAGTCATTGCCAGCAAGTACGTGTAGCACCTCTATGCGGTCATTTCACCGTTGTTTTTGCTATTGCTTTTGCGAATGCTAACAAGTTAAGTACATGTTTTTTTTTGTTTTTTTTGTTTTTTTGTTTGTTTTTTTTTAAGAAAGAGAGCGCAGAAAAATTTATCTTCTATTTAAGATAATTCATAACGCACACTGACAATTCTTTCCTCCAGGGACGGTTTTGAGTGTTTTCGGGAAAATTTGGAAAATTTTACAAAATGTCAAAGGAAATTAAAAAAAAAACAGTCTCATTAGTTATGATCCAATACTGACTGATTGTGATCTTCTTACGTGCGCGCCAAACTAATACTGGGAGCGAGAAAAAAAACTGGCAGTTATAATGGTGAAGAATTGATGTAATAAGGCTTTCAAAACTTTTTGTGCCCTTGGCGTTCGCTAATAAGAACGAGTTATCACGGTAAGTGAGAGACTATCGAAAATACAATTTAAACTGTAATTGGGTACTCTTTGCTGCCCTTTTTGAAGGAGGGTATGTCTACATGGGTGTTGTACAACTTACCGTTATTGGTCCAAAGAGTTTGCTTGGTGCGTCTTGCGGCTTGGGTAAAGGTAGCTAAAAGGGAGAATTCTGTACAGGGGACAGTCAAGGAGCTAGGGGAGATATATAGTGTATATTCAAAGCGTGCAGCATTCTTTATTTCTCATAACAACGAGACAGTTGCTTGGAAATAAAACAGTTTGTCGTCTCGCTTGCACAAGGTGCAAGGTTTTCCTGAAAATATTGCACACTGAGAAAAGAAAATGTGCGCTTTGAGGCCATCATTCTTCTTTTTTGATACCATCAATAGAACGTCTTTAGCACGGACACCAAAGGGACAGAGAAGAACTGAGTGTCTGCGTTTAAAGATAAGAGATTGTAGGAATTGATTTTGTCTGGAAGAAAGTGAACTCTGTGAAAGGTGTCGGTGTAAATACGAATATGTCCGTAAGATTAGGTTCGACTGAGCCAAAACTGAATGCGCTAAAAATATAACTCATATTTCGCGCTGTGCACAAAAAAATCAGTGTAATCAAAAAGTAATAATTATCAACAAGTTCAAACCGAGAAAGCGAAAAATAATTAACAACTTGGACCGCCCCTTGATTTTGTATTTGGGAAAACAGAGGCGCGGTTTGTGTGATATTAATTGTGAAAAAAACTCACTTGGCCCCAATTTAATTATAGTGTTAAATATTTTTTTGTGCTCGTTTCACATATCCAATAGAAATCTGTTTAGATGTGCCGTTTCACGAATTTCAACTTATTATTTCCAAAGGTTAATATAACCGCAGTTCTATAAAGCTGCTCACTTCTGATGATGTATCATCGTTATGGAACATAAACAAAGAGGAAACAACCCGTATATAAAGGTAGTAAATTACTACAGAGTTACGTCAGACCATGACATTCACAACTGGAGGTTTTTAAGAAAATGGTTTGTAAGAATATGGTTTGTAAACGACACGAGACCCGATTCAATGACGCAGTTGCAAGAAAATGTAGCTGCTCTCCACGTTCATATTGCTTTTCTCAACACCCACAGGTTAAAAAAAGAGGAAATCAGCTGCTTAGCTCGAACAGCCGACCCGAATTATCACATGCAAAACATTGTTGAAGCAGAACGCTGATTCAAAGGGGCTACAGCGATACTTCACAGTGCGTACTGACAAATTTTTCTCCGGGGACGGTTTTGAGAGTTTTTGGGAAAATTTGGGAAGTTTGCAAATGTTGTCTGAATTTGAAAAAAAAAAGAAAATTGCGTTAGTGTCATTCAATAAGTGGGAGAATTTGGGAAGTTTGCAAATGTTGTCGGAATTTGAAAAAAAAATTGCGTTAGTGTCATTCAGTAAGTGGTTCTGACTGACCGTGATCTTCTTACGTAAGGAAAATGATCTTGTGCGCACTAAGCCAATACAGAATCCCAGACAGCAACTGCCAATTATTGTGGTTAAGAAATTGAACTGGTTAAATCGTCTAAATCGTTTACAGTTATATGACAGGGGTTTCAAAACCTCCGTTTTTGCTCCCTGGGCATTCACTAATAAGACAGAGTTATCACTTGTAAATGAAAACGTATCGAAACGGCAATTTCCACTCTAATTGGGACGGTACTCATTGTCGCACCATTTTAAGGAAGGTTTTTACGAGGGTGTTGTTTAACCTACCGTTCTTTGTCTGAAGAGTTCGCTTGGTGCTTCTTGCGGCTTGAGTAAGGAGAGGTTTCTGTTCAGGTGACAGTCAAGGAGGGGAAATATATAGTGTTTATCCAAAGTCTACAGCATTCTTTATTTCATATAACAACGAGACAGTTGCTTAGAAAGAAAACAGTTTGTGGTCCTGCTTGCGCAAGTTACTAGGATTTACATGAAAATAATACACACCAGAGAACGGAAATGTGCGCTTACAGGTCATTATCTTCTTTTTTAATATATCATCAATAGCACGTCTTTAGTACGGACACCAAAGGGACAGAGAAGAGCTAAGTGGCTGCGTTTTAAAGATTAGAGACTGTAGGAATTTTTACTTTGTCTAGGACAAAGTGAACTGTTTGTAACGGAGAGGTGTCCGTGTAGTCGGGAATATGTCAGTAAGGATAGCTTCAACTGAGCCAAAACCGAATGCGCTAAATATAGAGCTTATAGACCTTATATCTCGCGCTGTGCCAAGAAATCGATATAATTAAAAAAGCAATATATAATTATATCAAAGTTCAGATCGAGAAAGCGAAAACTAATTAACAACTTGGACCACTCATCAATTTTGTACTTGAAAAGAGAGAGGCGTACTGTCCAGCGCGGTTTGGGTGATATTGTGAGAAAAGAAATCTAATTTGGGCTCAATTTAATGCGTGTTAAATTTTTTCTGTGCTTGTTTCACGTATCCAGTGGAGCTTATATAGCTAGCAAATCACTAGTTACTTCCGACCATAAAATTCCCGTTTGAATCTTCAAATACAGAAATAACTTTAATAAATACATGAGTAAACACTGGCGATAGATTGAAGTACTTCAAACCGAGAGAAATTTTCTAGCACACGCACTTCACCTTTCGCCACAGCCCCCACGGCATCACGAAAGGCTTTGTCAAAGGCGAAGCCCCACGACTTCTGAGAAGGGACTCTTCAAAGCCACAAACATTAATTACACAATTCAAACGTAGATTATACGACGGAGGTTACCCAGACAAACTTTTAAATAAGGCTCTCTCGTAAGTTAACTTAAGCGAAAGAAATAAACAAAACTCGGGCAAAAAGAGTTACACCCTTTGTAACAGAATATCACCCATAAAAATATTCTAATGAGCAAATGGCATTTAAAAGAAAATTAATCAGTCTCCGCTGAGAGGGATCTATTAAAAGTGCCTGCCTGTAAAAATCAGACAAATTCTTAATTTCGCGGCAAGGGTCGAAAATTCGATTTCGCTCATATTCTTATGGTAGATAGGCTAGGGCATGACAAAAACTACTGGATAGCTTTTTTGGCAAAATATCCTTTTATTTCAAAGAAATATGCAAATTACCAAATTCCGTTAAAATCGTCATTTGACGCAACATTTTATTAAGCAAGTTTGAGAGCCTCGCATGCAAAACCACATCATTCTTCCGTCTTTAAAACACTCAAATATTTTTGTGCAATGTTTAAATTGTACTGGGTTGATTTTAGGGAAAGTTGCGTTGTCGTTTTGGGTGCAAAATAATTAAATTTCGAAGACATGTATTTCATTCACTTAAAAGTACTTCGTGAATATAATTAATTTTCACCATGTGCGAAACCTTCAAATGGATCAAGCTTCTGGTGGTTGAATCGCAGAAGGATGGTCTACAGATTCCTGTAAAAATTTCTTTGGGCAAATGATTGTGAGCGACGCGAGAGCTTTTCAAAGTACGTCAAAAATGCAAACATTTGACCATCCGTCGTCAAATTTCAATTTACGGCTTAGACGTATATTTTAGCATGCGCCACATGACTTGACCTATGTTAAGTTGAAATAGACACAGAGCTGATAATTTCGAAATGTTCTAACCTCATTTGCTGTAAAAAGCAGGTCCAAAGCCGATTTGACGTGTTTCTCTCACCATTCGTCGCACATAAAGCAGAAGTTTGCTTTTGTTTACATAACGTCCGATGTACATCGCCAACTGTCAACTTATTTAACGGTCGAATACCATGAATCTGTGACCCTCTTTCGACACATATGATCACCACTGCATCTAAGTCAAAAACGGCTAAGTCATTTGTAGATAGTTGCTTACTTTGGACTACACCAAACTATTACGTTTGATCATCATGGTTTGATGGCTTGAATCCTTGCTTGCAGCGGTTCCTTGTTCGTCACGCAATGCTGTCATCCCATTTTAGGGGGTAGGGGTAGGACAATTTCTATCCTAATACGTAAGGCTCTGTAAGACTTGGAATCACTGGGAGCATACAATCGTGTTGAGTAGGAAGAGCTTGAATTAAGAAATGAAAAGAATGAGTAGTTTACCATTGCCTCTGTTGTTATCTTTTACTCGACCACCGCTACCTACATGCCCTGCGTAATACTGTAACGCTAAACTCATACCTAGGTCTTTTCGCGCTATGCAATTATTTTTGGTTTATACATGTAATACAGTGGGCTACCCTCGGGGAAATGGGTGGTGACCGCTTAATGGGGCTAGCCGCTTAAATAGAGGTTGGTGTACCTTGAATATTTAATTTTTGACCATCTTTTTGCGCTTATGAACATCACTGCATCTAAGTCTAAAACGGCTGAGTCATTTGTAGATAGTTGCTTGCTTTACGCTTCGCCAAAATATTGCGTTTGATCGATTGCTGACCATTGTTGATAAGCGTGTCGGCGCAACACAATCTCACAGCCGTTACTTGTTCGTCACGCAATGCTGTCACGGCATACGCTGCACATTATAATCTATTTTGTATAGAGTACTCTCAGGATAAGCGAAACAATTTAATCATTGTTCATCTGTTTGTTCATATATACAATAATATGTGTATATTTATATAATCGTGTTCTATAGTGTACGTGGCGTCGGTCCAAATCATCTTTGTTGTACGTTCTGACGTTTCAGACAGCAGCTGATAAAGCTAGTGCCTGTACTCACTAGAATTTTAAGAAAATCGCCATAAACAAATTATAGATCAATGAAGCAAGAACTACCTGAAATAAAAATAGGAAATCACAACGTGTCTAATTCGTGAGAAAAACAGACTAAATTTAATTAGTAATTACGTGAGTAAATAGTCCTGGCCATGCCATTTTATTTGGCGTATTTTGTTTGCTTGGTGGCGAGGCATTGTTATGTAACAGAAAATAGTGGACTGTTGTCAATACAGTCCAAAATTATCGTCAGTAAAATATTGTAAATAAAACACGTATTGACCGTTTACCTCTGCGGCCACCATTTGGTCATTCCGATAAGGGTTTCGTTATTGTCCTTACCCCTATTAAGCGGCCACCCAAAATTTAAGAACTTTGTTTTGGAAATGGCGATGACAGATAGGAGTCTGAAAGTGAAGTGCATGACGAGTGATAATTCAAACACACGTCTATCATGATTGTCTTGAGTTGACTCCATGTTCGCCAAGAAATTTATAGCCCGACAGTGAAAAATTAAATATTCAAGGTACACCAACCTCTATTTAAGCGGCTAGCCCCATTAAGCGGTCACCACCCATTTCCCCGAGGGTAGCCCACTGTATTACATGTATAAACCAAAAATAATTGCATAGCGCGAAAAGACCTAGGTATGAGTTTAGCGTTACAGTATTACGCAGGGCATGTAGGTAGTGGTGGTCGAGTAAAAGATAACAACAGGGGCAATGGTAAACTATTCATTCTTTTCATTTCTTAATTCAATCTCTTCCTACTCAACACGATTGTATGCTTCCAGTGATTCCAAGCCTTACAGAGCCTTACGTATTAGGATAGAAATTGTCCTACCCCTACCCCCTAAAATGGGATGACAGCATTGCGTGACGAACAAGGAACTGCTGTAAGCAAGGATTCAAGTCATCAAACCATGATGATCAAACGTAATAGTTTGGTGTAGTGCAAAGCAAGCAATTATCTACAAATGACTTAGCCGTTTTTGACTTAGATGCAGTGGTGATCATATGTGTCGAAAGAGGGTCACAGATTCATGGTATTCGACCGTTAAATAAGTTGACAGTTGGCGATGTACATCGGACGTTATGTAAACAAAAGCAAACTTCTGCTTTATGTGCGACGAATGGTGAGAGAAACACGTCAAATCGGCTTTGGACCTGCTTTTTACAGCAAATGAGGTTAGAACATTTCGAAATTATCAGCTCTGTGTCTATTTCAACTTAACATAGGTCAAGTCATGTGGCGCATGCTAAAATATACGTCTAAGCCGTAAATTGAAATTTGACGACGGATGGTCAAATGTTTGCATTTTTGACGTACTTTGAAAAGCTCTCGCGTCGCTCACAATCATTTGCCCAAAGAAATTTTTACAGGAATCTGTAGACCATCCTTCTGCGATTCAACCACCAGAAGCTTGATCCATTTGAAGGTTTCGCACATGGTGAAAATTAATTATATTCACGAAGTACTTTCAAGCGAATGAAATACATGTCTTCGAAATTTAATTATTTTGCACCCAAAACAACAACGCAACTTTCCCTAAAATCAACCCAGTACACATTTAAACATTGCACAAAAATATTTGAGTGTTTTAAAGACGGAAGAATGATGTGGTTTTGCATGCGAGGCTCTCAAACTTGCTTAATAAAATGTTGCGTCAAATGACGATTTTAACGGAATTTGGTAATTGCATATTTCTTTGAAATAAAAGGATATTTTGCCAAAAAAACTATCCAGTAGTTTTTGTCATGCCCTAGCCTATCTACCATGAAAATATGAGCGAAATCGAATTTTCGACCCTTGCCGAGTTATTTTCCATTTTTATGGACAGGGACTCTTAAGTCGATAAAAATATAAATTCAGGGTTTCCAGCTTAGACTGAGATACAAACGTCAAGGATGTTTATTTTGTTCACTCTGATTATGATGTTAATACAGGTCCACAACTGCAATTGTTGTTTGGTTATGAACTTTTGAAATAAACTGTAAATAATTTTATCTTTTTCATTTCCCAAAATGATCAATCATACTAGCACAAAAAAAAATCGTTTAATTCCCCTACCCTTATTGGAATTATTAAGAGATCATAACAGCAGTGTTTGCAAAAGCGACTCAGTAAACTGATTGCAGTGTGATGCTCAAATTTCCTTTTTATGTCAAACCAGAGACCTCCCAAGCTCAAATTGTGGCATGATCATCAGTCTTAATAACGTTCAAAGCGAAAATAAAAGAGTTTGTATAGAGACATTTATGATTGGTCTAACAAAGTTGTCTGTTTGCTTACTTTACTTTTACTACAGGCTCTTTCAGTCAAATATTTCTTCCTGGGTGTCAGCTCCCATTCTCTCTGCGACCGCTGTTAATAGAGACGGTCTCATTCATATGTTTGGTCGTTTGTGTGGAGACACGTGGCGCATGAAACTACGACAACATGTTCAGTTTGATGGATCTCCGCTTTAAAAGCTTAAAAGCTTTTGGATAGTGAGTTACTCTTCGAATGTTTGACTTTGTATCATAACTAAACAGTTCGGACAGTTTGCATAATAACTCGAGTGATTGGTGGAGCGTAGTTCTTTATCTGTGACGATCTATGACATTTAACGTCGAACTTTAACAATTATGGTCTTACAACAACTTTTTACGGCTGATTGCAGAAAGAGGTACTAGCTGTGGTTAATGAAGTGAAAAAACATCTGGCAATTGATCGCTCAAGAGAAAGAGCCGTCTACTTTGATTTTCTAACTTTAAAACAGAAAAAGCGGAGTAACAAAATAGAACTGAAATAATTAATACAATTTTCTTTCGTCATACTGACGTAGTTCCGTTGGTCTTCGATTAGGAAAAACTGAAATCGCCTGCTAGGAACAGATTAGAGTACCATGATACTAAGTAGAAAGCCATCAGTTTACTGCTATTTCTTTTTAATTGCAAAATACCGCACTCGAGACAAACACAGAAAATAATTTTCGTCCAATAATAAACAAAATAAACTTTCTATAGTGTCTTCTAGTGTGGTTTCTGAGATCAAGCAATGCTGTAGAAAAAGGAGCCGTAGCGTTCTTCTTTATATTCCATGTTTCTATAGCTACCCATAGGAAAAATTGTGGCTTTTAGCGCGCGCTTTCTAGCAAGGCGCTTTCAAGTCATAGCCAAAGCTATGAAATTAATCCAATTTACGTAGCTTTTTCAATCATTTAAAACATTTAGCGGTAAAAGACTGATCGGAAACCGGGCTGCACTAAATTAAACCAGCAGTGAAAAGCACAAGCATTAGTCATGAAAATTTCATTTACCTGAACAAAATAGACTAAGAGAAGTCCCTCTTTCGCTTAGTCGTACGAGGGTGACGCGAAAGAAAACGACGAGAAAAAAAATGGCCGCGCGAACTCCTGGCCGGAGATAGTTTCGTCCTTCTAAAAGTAATTTTGAAAGGTTGTTGAATCTAAAGCTGAACGAAAGTCGTTGCATTTGAAACAGAGAAGCTACAAAAGCAATGTGGGTGTAAAGCATTACTTACTCAGAAGCTGAGGCCTTCACTCGGGTTCTATCTGAAGCCGAACAAGCTACACTGCAGTTACGTGTCAAGGAGCAAGTAACTTTATCAATGATACCTAAACCTTTATTAATTAAACGGGTCCAGGCTTCTTAGCGGCCAAGGTCTGTATCACAGTTACAGTTGGATCGTCTATCAATTTTTCAGCCACTTGATGTAGGTGATATAGACCAGTGGGAGTGCGTTTGAAAATTTCTCAATGGTTGACTTGAACCTTGAGGGAGGAGAGGGTGCTGTGGGAATTCATGAGGGAAGGGGTCAGTGCGATAAAACGTCAAAGAGCTTGAATGGTCAGAACACGAACTAACTCTACCTAAAACCTTCTCCAAATTTTCATTTATTTGTTCTGACTCTTAATTTTTCTACCAGTTTTTATTCAAAATCGTGGTACAAACTGAGCAGAAATTTTATTTCAAATCTGTTGCTATGATAATAACTTGGGATATACATATTATGTTTTGCAACATTTTGCCAATGTATTTGTTGACACAAATTATTTCTCGTGTGTATGTTTAATTTGAGGCGACCTCATTTTCCATAACAAGAAATGTGTACCGTTTTCACAGTATCACAGTATTTGCAATATTCGTAGTCACAGTATGTTTCGCTCAGTTTTTTCAGAATGACTCGGAAACCCAGGAAAGGAGACCCTAGAGAGCAATAATTCCGGGGGGTTTAGGGAATGGCCCGGACCCCTCTTAAAGCTTGCGCTCGTTGCTTCGGAAATCGGTCACCAGTTCGATCTGCTCCGCATAAACTGCAGTTCATTTTAAAAGAAGCTGCTTGCATTCGCTGGGAAAATCCCAGGTGAAATAATGAAAGCTTTCCTTTTAAGGAATAAAGGAAACCTTCCTAACCTTCTTCAGTGTAGTGCACAATTATCTTGTTATCCTATGAATGGTTGCCTTCTCTTTTTTCCTTTAATTTTTCATTTTCTGGTGAAGTATATCCAGTATTTATTGGGTACAAGTAAAAGTTGTTAGTGGTTTATATGAATGCGTGTTAAAAACGAGAAAGTGATAAATAATTGAAGAGCAAACTGCAGCATGATCCCGTCACTTGCACAGAAAGAGAATCGATTTCACTTTGAGCAAGTAAGCAGCTGAGGCAGTGTCCACACTACGCCAGAGGAACTTGAAACCTCCGTTTTCAAATTCCTCCGGCGTAATGTACACGGGGCATGCATTCAGATCATCGGCCTTAATAAACATAGGCGTTGGAATTTGCTGAGAAACAAATATCAATATTTATTTTGATTTGTACGTGTTGAAATGACGTAGGTCCACAGCTGTTACAAGTGTAGTCTGATTACAAAGTCTCGTAATAAGCTTTTACTATTTTACACTTCTTCTTCTTTTTACACTTCAGTCTCACGAAACACTTAAAATGATAATGCATCAGCTATGGAGCAGAAATGTATTCCCACAAACATACACTGAACTAGACTAGGAAAATAATAATGATATTAATCCTTCCATCATTTTAATTCTAAATGATCCTGGTAGCAATGCTAAAATGTAATGACAATAAGTGAAGTGATACTCTTCGAAGAACGGCTCCTGGTGAAGGACCTTTATGTAGTTAGTGTGCAACGTGACACTATTTTTGAAAGTCTAGCTCTTAGACAGTAATTAGACAGTAATTACGTAACGTGCAAACTGTTGCAACCACCTTGGCCTTCTGGAACTTCGTAAAGCTTTCAAAATCATTTTCATCGAACATTTACTCTCCAAATGTTTTATTTTGAACCATAAGAGAAAGCGAATTGGAGGTTCAATTTTGCAATCTTGTTGGTTGTCCAGTGTCTTAGGCAATGGTTGGGCGGGATTCACTATTTCTATAAACGTTCAAAAGGAAATAAAAATTGAAAACTGACAACGTGGAAAAATGTCAAAGTGCAATCTTATGAAAAATTACAAACGTTTCGGGCATAGCCCTTCTTCAGTGTCACTATTTCTAGCTGATTATATTAGTATTCAGTTGTTGATTTTTTTAAACTCGTTTGTCAAACATATTCGTTATTCTTGAGTAATGATCTTCTTTGAGTGTAAGGTAACGCACCATCTCAACAAATCGTTCGGGCGACTGAAAAGCAAGGAATGGTTGGGTGGACAATTCGGAAATAGTACAAGTTGAAACAAATTTCAACCTATAACCTATTTGTATTTATTTTTAAGGCTAAGATGCTAAGTACTGATATTAACACATTATACTACGATTGCAATTTATCGCTGGATCATGTCTGAACACAATTACTCGATCGTGTTTAATGATTCCTTAGCTCACAGGTGAGCAATGGGTATACTATAAGAGTTTGTGCGGGGTTTTAAACTAAAAGTAGTTTATATGGACTTTCAAATTCAGTCGAAAAATTTCTTTGTTTCTGTGGCGGCAGCAGGTTGTTTCAGCTGTTCCTGAGCTTAGGGACAAATGAATCGTAGATTAGTTTAATTGTGTTTACTTTTACTTGCTCCTTAAACGGTTATGTAAACGGACGTACATCAAGAAGTCCTCTTTCCAACTAGATACCAAAAGAAAGTTAAGTTTTAGGGTGAGAAAGGCACTCATTTAAGGCCTTTAGGAAAGGGATTGAGAACAAAGAACTTTGAAGGTGTTGAAAATATCGAGGAAAACCAGGATTTAATAATATACCGAATATATGTTAGCATGCAGTTTTTCCGGAGAAGTGCGATTGTTTCATAGTCTAAAATAAATACTTCGTTATTCTTTCATCTTACGATAATTGCCTTGATAAAAGAAATCATTTCCTTAGAAATAGCGACAGCTGAAACTCACCCTGTGATTAAGAAAAGGTCACCACGAAGTTACAATATTAGATACTATGAAACAACCGAGCCAGAATTTCGCAATGATTGGGAGAGTTATGCGAAGCTCAATGCTTTCTTTGGCGTAAAACAAATGGGTCGCACGTCCTTATGACATCCCAATTTATCTCAAGTACTGTTTAAACAATTGTATATTCCTGGGTAGGAAAAGGCACTGTAGGAGGAAACGGTCTGACCCAAAACACAAGCCAAGTATTTCAGCCTGTGCATTCTTGCCAGATCTCTCGAGCCGATCTCCCGCTAACCACTGCGCTTTTTACAACTAACAAGAGGTCCCAGATTTGAGTTTTGATTAAGTTCCATACAAACCATTAAAACTAACATGTTGAGGCCCTGAGCCAGTAAAAGCAAGCTTTATTAACTATCTCAAGTTTATTTGTCCCTAGATAACCACAAAGATACCCTGAGTAACTGATTGATTATTAGGTCCCCTTGATTAAACCTTTATTGGACGCAAACCTTAGAATTAGGGTGCAGTTGGTTTATTCTTTCATTATATCTGTGTTTTTCAGAACCGCACCCAGGGTCCAACCCAACTTAAAACCGTTGAGTGAATTAGTCACCCTTATTTCCTTATATGGGCCAAGTCTATACCCTTCAGTTAACAACTCGTAGATAAAATTCCCTCCAAAGCAATGGTTTTTAGCATAAGGGTTTTTCTCCAGGTCGTCGTAATCTTTTTCACAAAACGACTTAGAGTACAAATCAACTTTCCTTCGTGTGACTTTGTTGTTTTCACAGTCAGAACAAACCGCGTCTATTCCTGTCAAAATGTAGTAAAATGAGGAAAACCCGTAAAATCTTCCTTTCAGTTTTGGTTGATCATAGAAAGGACATTTTAGCACATTTGGCGAGTGGCAGAAAAACACTTCGCGGATTATTTTTCTACAGTTTTCAACGTCAGCTGTCCCTTCAAATACCCTTTCCTGACCATCAAATTTAAGGGATTCCTTAAATCCTTTATTATGGCAAGGACTTTTCACGACACACTCGGAATTCTTAACACAATTCTCTTTTTGAGCAATGACTCCCAGATAACGTTCTCGAGCTTGATCCTGCCCAAAACCCAGATAACTACGAACAAAAACTTTGTATTTTTTCCCTGAAAAGTCTACGACCACGACATCAGGGTGGCTGCTATTAAATTTCCAAGCATTTTGCTGGGACGCCCCTCCCAAATCTAAACTACCATAGGTAAGACCTTTCGAGCGGTATGCACCCACCAGAAAATTAATAGTAACCCAAGCATAAATCCCCTCGGTTTTGCCCGTAATAATTCTAGCGTCGTTATCATCCTGAAACATAAATGGACATTTGTCTTTGTCATTAAACAGTTTTCTAACTTCATTTAAGATAGCGTCTGCCTGGTCTTGAGGAACCAATCTCATTCCTGCTGTCGCAAACAAAAATATGGGTGTAGATGCCTGCTTGTCTTCTGGGATGGTCTTCTTGGCAGATTCCAGTAGGGGCGTCATGTATTCTTCAACTCGGGAAGGGTCATCAGCAAGGTCTGAAATTCCGGGTTCTGCCTTGTCAGGTGAGGAACTAAGCTCTCGGACGTCTGATGGCTGCAAGGAATGTCCGCTGGCCAAAAACTGGTGGATCCTCAAGCGAGTGCCACTCGATCCTGCATCAAACAGAATGGCGTACTCTGTGTGGACAGCATCACGACTTACTGGAAGGGATTGAGTGGCACAAGTGAAACAGACGAGGCACAAGACCACTTGCTCCAAAAATGTTTTCATTCTTCTTTCAAATCACCTGGCAAGAAAAATTAAATAACAGTGGTGGTCACTATAAATATTCCAGACAAACTTAGGTTGGTGTTTTTGAAATTGAGATGATATGCAGAATTTGCTTCTACAAAAACTTAACAAACGACCCCTTTCAGAAATTTGTCCTTGGAATTGAAAGCGTTTTTTCTTTCTTTTTAGGTACTATAGGGCGGCGATATTGACAAAGTCAGGCGTCAATCAAAACATGATTTCAATTTTTGTGTCGTGCTGCTTATGGCAAACGAAGTATTTGGAAGAGAGGTGCTGGTGAGCTTTTAACTCGAAAACCACTTGCGGAAGGCGCTGTTCTCTTTAGTGAATGAAATTTTCATGACTACTTTGACTGCTTTTACGCTTTTCACTGTGTAAGAAAAACTAGAGTTTAATCTCAGTCATTTGAAGCTTCCATTGCAATACTGAAAGTATTACATTCAGTATGTTTGAGAACGAGGTCTACCCAGTTCAAATAAGACTCAGATATGTTACTATTAGAGAAGATTACGTGAGATGTTAAACAAAGAAGCAACAAAAACAAGACCTTAGGATGCATTACTCACGCATTAGCCGAGTCTTCCGTCAAGCTCTGACTAAAGACTGAAACAACACAACAACTACGTGTGATAAAACAAGTCATCTTATTAATTCGACTTAATTATTTGTCAACTTGTTTGTCCTATGAAGCAACAGATGAGGTCACGTTGTATCTTTGCTGAAATTGCGTGGGAATTGTGCCATGTGTGGGTGGACAACTAACGAATAAGGACAGCCTTGCTGTAGTTCACAAAATAGACGCCTTTACGTTGAAAGGAAAGATATAAGAATTAAAAGAAGCCAGAGGGTTTGAAACTCAAGGCAACTTTGCATCTTGCTTTAAAGTAATAGAAATTGTTTTTCAATTAAGAGTGCCTGCCTGTAAAAATCAGACAAATTCTTAATTTCGCGGCAAGGGTCGAAAATTCGATTTCGCTCATATTCTTATGGTAGATAGGCTAGGGCATGACAAAAACTACTGGATAGCTTTTTTGGCAAAATATCCTTTTATTTCAAAGAAATATGCAATTACCAAATTCCGTTAAAATCGTCATTTGACGCACCATTTTATTAAGCAAGTTTGAGAGCCTCGCATGCAAAACCGCATCATTCTTCCGTCTTTAAAACACTCAAATATTTTTGTGCAATGTTTAAATGTGTACTGGGTTGATTTTAGGGAAAGTTGCGTTGTCGTTTTGGGTGCAAAATAATTAAATTTCGAAGACATGTATTTCATTCACTTAAAAGTACTTCGTGAATATAATTAATTTTCACCATGTGCGAAACCTTCAAATGGATCAAGCTTCTGGTGGTTGAATCGCAGAAGGATGGTCTACAGATTCCTGTAAAAATTTCTTTGGGCAAATGATTGTGAGCGACGCGAGAGCTTTTCAAAGTACGTCAAAAATGCAAACATTTGACCATCCGTCGTCAAATTTCAATTTACGGCTTAGACGTATATTTTAGCATGCGCCACATGACTTGACCTATGTTAAGTTGAAATAGACACAGAGCTGATAATTTCGAAATGTTCTAACCTCATTTGCTGTAAAAAGCAGGTCCAAAGCCGATTTGACGTGTTTCTCTCACCATTCGTCGCACATAAAGCAGAAGTTTGCTTTTGTTTACATAACGTCCGATGTACATCGCCAACTGTCAACTTATTTAACGGTCGAATACCATGAATCTGTGACTCTCTTTCGACACATATGATCACCACTGCATCTAAGTCAAAAACGGCTAAGTCATTTGTAGATAGTTGCTTGCTTTGCACTACACCAAACTATTACGTTTGATCATCATGGTTTGATGGCTTGATGGCTTGAATCCTTGCTTGCAGCGGTTCCTTGTTCGTCACGCAATGCTGTCATCCCATTTTAGGGGGTAGGGGTAGGACAATTTCTATCCTAATACGTAAGGCTCTGTAAGGCTTGGAATCACTGGAAGCATACAATCGTGTTGAGTAGGAAGAGATTGAATTAAGAAATGAAAAGAATGAATAGTTTACCATTGCCCCTGTTGTTATCTTTTACTCGACCACCACTACCTACATGCCCTGCGTAATACTGTAAAGCTAAACTCATACCTAGGTCTTTTCGCGCTATGCAATTATTTTTGGTTTATACATGTAATACAGTGGGCTACCCTCGGGGAAATGGGTGGTGACCGCTTAATGGGGCTAGCCGCTTAAATAGAGGTTGGTGTACCTTGAATATTTAATTTTTGACCATCTTTTTGCGCTTATGAACATCACTGCATCTAAGTCTAAAACGGCTGAGTCATTTGTAGATAGTTGCTTGCTTTACGCTTCGCCAAAATATTGCGTTTGATCGATTGCTGACCATTGTTGATAAGCGTGTCGGCGCAACACAATCTCACAGCCGTTATTTGTTCGTCACGCAATGCTGTCACGGCATACGCTGCACATTATAATCTATTTTGTATAGAGTACTCTCAGGATAAGCGAAACAATTTAATCATTGTTCATCTGTTTGTTCATATATACAATAATATGTGTATATTTATATAATCGTGCTCTATAGTGTACGTGGCGTCGGTCCAAATCATCTTTGTTGTACGTTCTGACGTTTCAGACAGCAGCTGATAAAGCTAGTGCCTGTACTCACTAGAATTTTAAGAAAATCGCCATAAACAAATTATAGATCAATGAAGCAAGAACTACCTGAAATAGAAATAGGAAATCACAACGTGTCTAATTCGTGAGAAAAACAGACTAAATTTAATTAGCAATTACGTGAGTAAATAGTCCTGGCCATGCCATTTTATTTGGCGTATTTTGTTTGCTTGGTGGCGAGGCATTGTTATGTAACAGAAAATAGTGGACTGTTGTCAATACAGTCCAAAATTATCGTCAGTAAAATATTGTAAATAAAACACGTATTGACCGTTTACCTCTGCGGCCACCATTTGGTCATTCCGATAAGGGTTTCATTATTGTCCTTACCCCTATTAAGAGGCCACCCAAAATTTAAGAACTTTGTTTTGGAAAGGGCGATGGCAGATAAGAGTCTGAAAGTGAAGTGCATGACGAGTGATAATTCAAACACACGTCTATCATGATTGTCTTGAGTTGACTCCATGTTCGCCAAGAAATTTATAGCCCGACAGTGAAAAATTAAATATTCAAGGTACACCAACCTCTATTTAAGCGGCTAGCCCCATTAAGCGGTCACCACCCATTTCCCCGAGGGTAGCCCACTGTATTACATGTATAAACCAAAAATAATTGCATAGCGCGAAAAGACCTAGGTATGAGTTTAGCTTTACAGTATTACGCAGGGCATGTAGGTAGTGGTGGTCGAGTAAAAGATAACAACAGGGGCAATGGTAAACTATTCATTCTTTTCATTTCTTAATTCAATCTCTTCCTACTCAACACGATTGTATGCTTCCAGTGATTCCAAGCCTTACAGAGCCTTACGTATTAGGATAGAAATTGTCCTACCCCTACCCCCTAAAATGGGATGACAGCATTGCGTGACGAACAAGGAACCGCTGCAAGCAAGGATTCAAGCCATCAAGCCATCAAACCATGATGATCAAACGTAATAGTTTGGTGTAGTGCAAAGCAAGCAACTATCTACAAATGACTTAGCCGTTTTTGACTTAGATGCAGTGGTGATCATATGTGTCGAAAGAGAGTCACAGATTCATGGTATTCGACCGTTAAATAAGTTGACAGTTGGCGATGTACATCGGACGTTATGTAAACAAAAGCAAACTTCTGCTTTATGTGCGACGAATGGTGAGAGAAACACGTCAAATCGGCTTTGGACCTGCTTTTTACAGCAAATGAGGTTAGAACATTTCGAAATTATCAGCTCTGTGTCTATTTCAACTTAACATAGGTCAAGTCATGTGGCGCATGCTAAAATATACGTCTAAGCCGTAAATTGAAATTTGACGACGGATGGTCAAATGTTTGCATTTTTGACGTACTTTGAAAAGCTCTCGCGTCGCTCACAATCATTTGCCCAAAGAAATTTTTACAGGAATCTGTAGACCATCCTTCTGCGATTCAACCACCAGAAGCTTGATCCATTTGAAGGTTTCGCACATGGTGAAAATTAATTATATTCACGAAGTACTTTTAAGCGAATGAAATACATGTCTTCGAAATTTAATTATTTTGCACCCAAAACGACAACGCAACTTCCCCTAAAATCAACCCAGTACACATTTAAACATTGCACAAAAATATTTGAGTGTTTTAAAGACGGAAGAATGATGTGGTTTTGCATGCGAGGCTCTCAAACTTGCTTAATAAAATGGTGCGTCAAATGACGATTTTAACGGAATTTGGTAATTTGCATATTTCTTTGAAATAAAAGGATATTTTGCCAAAAAAGCTATCCAGTAGTTTTTGTCATGCCCTAGCCTATCTACCATGAAAATATGAGCGAAATCGAATTTTCGACCCTTGCCGAGTTATTTTCCATTTTTATGGACAGGGACTCTTAAGAGTTCTTTGATAAACGTAGTCGTGAGAGCAAAGTTTTGAAGGGGAAAGTTTTCCTTTCTTGACCAAGAGCGGTCTCGTTGGCCTGTCGACATTTTATATCATCAATGTCTAATCCATTTTAACCAAAGGTAAGTTTTCTACTCAAGGTCTGATGCACTGGCGAATCCCGGAGAGCACTGACTGTTTGCTGAGCTAAAAAAAACCTAAAAATTGATAAAACAAAAAAGGTCTACTCGTATCGCCTGTTGAGGATAAGAGGGCATAAAGAAACTGACACCACCCCTCCCTCCCCCCAGAAGCATATTTATTTTGTCGCAAGGTATGTTGGGAAAAATAAACGCACAAGGTTCGTTTTTGTCCGCCATATTGTTTTGCCTTTTTGTGTCTTATGCGTACAACTTTGTCTTCTCCCTTGTGCGGCCGGTAACACAATGTACATACGTTCAATTATAAAAGTGAAATTATAAACTTGGAACACTACTTCCATTTGCTAGGATAAATGAAACAAACGCACCAAGTGATTCATTTCCCAGCCGTTAAATATGCGAAATAAAGTAGAATCTAAGAGTTTTTTTTTTTTGTCTCAAGCCAATCAAGAGCCAAAGGCTTTTTACTCAACGCAAAATAATTCTGATTTAGATTGCTTAGTCACAACCAGAAGCCAATTCAACCATTAGTTCAAATACAGACTTATTTAGACATATTTAGTGGCGGAGGTCCAAATATTTAAGAATCACAACCTTGCCTACGATCGGAAATGCACCATCCTCATTGACTAATTTCTTTTAGCGAATAGAAATTGTTCGTTTTCTATCAATTTCCAAGGGTAATTAAACGGTAGCTAACTACATTTTCAACAGTGTAAGAAGAGATTTCACTACCACCCCTCAAAACATCAATAAATTAGCAACTGACGAGATTTGCTGAAAGAATGGAGACTGCAGTCCTGCTCGTGAGAAACTATGGGGAAAAAAGCATCCCTACAACACGACGGACTACTTGCTAAAGTCGCATCATTGCTTGCAGAACACTAGCTGTTTAGCCTGACGACTCATTGGTAAACAGAGACCCTGAATTTCCTTGTGTGAAGATCCAACTGACAGCGAACAAACCGAAAGAGCGCCAAGACGAACAACCACCCAAACCGACCCAAACTAACGACCGCTTAAAGTTCAGGAAATTTTGATAATATTCCAGTGAGTAACTAACATACCCGCCTTCGTAAAGTGTTCCGATAAATTCACGTAAACCTCTTACCTGCCTTCAAGATTAAATTTTTGGTCCTTTGTAGCGATCCTTGAAATCTAGGTAGCACTAAAACTGCCGAATTAGGTGACCTTCACGCTCGACACAGATGAGGAACGTATAAATGTACCTTGTATACAAACATACAGCTGGAAAGAAGAGCTGGCAGTTTAAATGCTACCTAGGTTTCAAGGATCGCAACAAAGGACCGAAACTTTAATCTTGAAGCCAGGTAAGAGATTTACGTGAATTTATCGGAGCACTTTACGAAGGCGAGTATGTTAGTTACTCACTGGAATATTATCAAAATTTCCTGAACTTTAAGCGGTCGTTAGTTTTGAAAACCTAGTAGGCAGACAAATTTTATTATTGCTTAAATTAAAGGTCATTTATTCTTTCTATTCATGTAGTTCAGCAGTTTCAAACAGGTGCCACATTTTTAAAACGTGCCTTCAAAGTAGGGCTATTTTCGTGTTTGGTTCAAAACTCGATATCACGGGTAGAAAATCTTCTTTTAACCGTTGAAGGAACGATATTGAATTATAATTGCAACATGGTAAAACAAACTGCTATGATATATCTATAGTCGAAAAAAAAAAATGGGACTTTTGAGCGAATATTAATTTTTTTAGAGCGCCGGCAATATGTGCTATTTTTCCAGTTCGGCAGGCACGCAACTTGTGTCGAGCGGACGTATCTTCAATCAATCCTAGAAAAATTCAATTAGAATTTTTAATCAAATAAAACTCATTTTAGTGATTGACTAGGTAAGGGCTTCGAAATCCCAGCTTATGAGAACAATCGAATTTTCAAGGTAAAATCAGCGGTCGGTTTTTACAGAGACAGCCTCTTAAGATCCTTATTTAAAAGATTAAACTAGAACGCCAACTTTGAAGGAATCGTTCTTCTCTCGAAAACCACTTCAAACCGAAAGGTTAGCTCAGTGAAGTTCAGTTTGTGATTGAGAGCTGTTGCCTCGTTAGCCAATCAAATTTGGCCTAAGTCTAACAAGGATTGTGATTGGCCTATTTTAGCGTGCTTTATCACAGAACAGATGCACACTGACGCCACTTTTATTCGTTTGGAACACGAATTATTTTACTAAACTGCATTATCGTTTGTCTCACGATGTAGTCACTTGAGATGTAGATCGCAACGTTTCGACTGCTTACTGCTAGTCTTCTTCAGGCGATAAGGTCGACTGATTGCACGGTATCATCTATATCACAAAGGTCGGCTGTGATTGGTACATTTCGATCCTCCTATTGTTCCATTGTTCCGCGAGTAGCTGTTCTCTCAGTGTCCGCTGTTGTACCGTTCTCCTGTTGTTGTGTTTCTTGATCGTGGGCATCCATACTTCAGGAATTTCAATTCCACTATCCCTGTTGATGTTATTAGGGTGAAGTTTTATGTGAATAGCTTCCTTGACCCTACGCGTGTACCAGTGAGGATCTCGATCAATGAACTTGACCTCATTCCAGATAGGATAGTGGCCGGTCTCGTGGGTGTGTTCAGAAACGGCGGAGGCCTGAGTACGGGCGAGTTGTATATCCCTGTCGTGTTCTTTGATCCTCTCCTGCATAGATCTCCCTGTTTCCCCGATGTAGACTTTGCCGCACTCACAGGGAATCCTGTAGACAACACCACCTTGTTTAGCCGGGTTGACGGTGTCCTTTGGTCGCACTAAGTGTGACCGAAGTGTCGTGTCGGACTTGAAGACGGTACGAATGCCTTGTTGTTCTAGGCAGCGGCGGAGAGACTCCGAAACTCCTTGGACATAAGGTAAAACGGCGGTGGATTTAAATTCCGCGACGAGCTCTCTTCTTGGGGTTTTTCGTGCCTTTGTGATCTTCTGTACAAAAGAGGAGGGATATCCGTTGGAAACAAGTGCAGATGACAGATGTTTCTTCTCTCCAGCGATTACTGATGGTTTGGTCACGAGACGTTTAGCCCGGTCGTACAGACACTTCACAATACCGCGCTTTACTGATTGAGGGTGGTGTGAATCATACGCTAAGTACTGATCAGTATGTGGTGGTTTCCTGTAGACACTGGTGGTAGGCGGCCATCAGGTTCTCTATAAACTAACGTGTCGAGAAAGGCGATCTTGGTGTTATTCTCCATCTCCATGGTGAAACGGATTGATGGTTGTTGACTATTTAGGTATTGCAGGAAGTCGTCAACTCTATCCCGATCCAGGATGGTGAAAGTATCATGTACGTAGCGCTTCCAGATCTTAGGCTTGCAAGGTGCGGACTGTATTGCTTGTTCTTCAAATATCTCCGTGTAGAGATTAGCAATAACCGCTGATACAGGGCTCCCCTTGGCTGCGCCGTCTCGTTGTTCGTAAATCGATCCGTTGTACTAGAAGTACGTGGATCTTAATACGAAATCCAAGAAGTCCGCGATTTGAACTGGTGTAAGTGTCGTGCGGTCAGCCAGGCCTGCGTCGTTCTCCATTTTTTGTAGCGCGGCTTGTACGACGCCTTCGATCACCACCCTCAGTCAGTAAAGCGCGGTATTGTGAAGTGTCTGTACGACCGGGCTAAACGTCTCGTGACCAAACCATCAGTAATCGCTGGAGAGAAGAAACATCTGTCATCTGTACTTGTTTCCAACGGATATCCCTCCTCTTTTGTACAGAAGATCACAAAGGCACGAAAAACCCCAAGAAGAGAGCTCGTCGCGGAATTTAAATCCACCGCCGTTTTACCTTATGTCCAAGGAGTTTCGGAGTCTCTCCGCCGCTGCCTAGAACAACAAGGCATTCGCACCGTCTTCAAGTCCGACACGACACTTCGGTCACACTTAGTGCGACCAAAGGACACCGTCAACGCGGCTAAACAAGGTGGTGTTGTCCACAGGATTCCCTGTGAGTGCGGCAAAGTCTACATCGGGGAAACAGGGAGATCTATGTAGGAGAGGATCAAAGAACACGACAGGGATGTACGACTCGCCCGTACTCAGGCCTCCGCCGTTTCTGAACACACCCACGAGACCGGCCACTATCCTATCTGGAATGAGGTCAAGTTCATTGATCGAGATCCTCACTGGTACACACGTAGGGTCAAGGAAGATATTTACATAAGACTTCACCCTAATAACATCAACAGGGATAGTGGAATTGAAATTCCTGAAGTATGGATGCCCACGATCAAGAAACACAACAACAGGAGAACGGTACAACAGCGGACCACTGAGGGAACAGCTACTCGCGGAACAATGGAACAGTAGGAGGATCGAAATGCACCAATCACAGCCGACCTTTGTGATATAAATGATACCGTGCAATCAGTCGACCTTACCGCCTGAAGAAGACTAGCAGTAAGCAGTCGAAACGTCGCGATCTACATCTCAAGTGACTGCATCGTGAGACAAACGATAATACACTTTATTATTGCATCTACCACGATGAATGACATCAACCTTTTCCTCGACACGAATTATTTTATTTTATTTTTCATGAGGTCAACATTCCTAGAAAACAATGCATCAGTGTTACCCGCTGATGTCCTGGATTTTGCCATATTGCTTGCTTTTGGCAGGCAATAGCTTATATTGTCAGATGTCATGTGAACTTGGAGTAGCCAATGTACTGCATTAATATTCTAGTTTTTGAAGTTTTCAATACAGTTTTCTCTAGCTATTACCAACCTGAGAATCGAAGGCCCAGGAATTTTTTACACACAAATAAGTTTATACAATTAGTTATACATGTATTTATAATCCATCAAATATTTTCGTTCATACGCGATTGGTCTAAATGTGTCATGTGACTAAATATGCCCCAGCTAAAATTGGGGAATGTCAGAGTGATTATTATTATTATTATTATTATTATTTATTTATTTATTTTGTTTTTCACAACTTTTTACAACTTACAATAAGATACAATACTACTACGCTCTATTTACATTACGGTGCAATATTTACTCTGCTTACAATACGGCACGATTCTTATTCTACTAATAATAAGATGCAATACTAACTCTATTTTATACGAAACAATACTTACACTACTTACATTTCGTTGCATTACGCTACAATACAATGCACTATATTGTATTATATGACATGACTTTACTGATTAGAGTACAACACAATACTTTAAATACTGGACGTGATATTACAGTCCGCTACAATTGCATTTTAAAGCGTAAATTAGAATACCCTCCTACTTATATAATATTTACTTATAACAATAGAGCAGCCACACTGCCTTGTGAATAGTGTTATTATTAGGTTGAAAAGAGGCATACGAGACAGGTACCAAACGAATGTTGAAAAGTTAACAAATTCTCCAATCTATGAATCTTCTCTTGAGTTCTGCAGATCCAAATGTAATACTACGATTATCAGTTGAGTAAGGCACGAGGGAAGTTTGGTTACGAAGTTTTGGCTTTAAAATTATGGTGTTGTCACGGGCAACTTACCTCGTTTCCGTTGGCAACAATATCAACAGCCGTGCGTCGCCTGTCGCGTCGCCTACAATTTCGCGCGCTTTGCTGCCGATGACGTCAAAGGCCGACAAGTTGTCAATGGATCCGGAGCCAGTTGCTCGTGACAACAACACACGATGATGAACAAACTTTTGTCCCGCCTTACTCAACTGATAATCACAGTATCTAGCAAGTAGGCAGAGAAAACGAGTCTTCTAACTGAAGAAAAATGGCTTAAAGCGTAATACTATTGCTGGACTAAAACTTCTGGTTACATTTTCATGGTTGTTGTTATCCACTGTTGAAATTCTTGCCAAAAAGCGACTTTACACTGCAGGACCAAAATAAATGAATCAAGCTTTCCACCTCGGTTTTGCAGAAGGTGCACAGGTCGCTCACCAAAATGACCTAATACTTCAGTACGTGTGGAAACCAATGTATCTTTTAGGTAATTAAATTTTGGAAATCTATCCAAAGTTAGCTCAAAAATACTGGGAATTCCGCAAAATTTGGATTTTAGATTTTTTGCTAACGGTAGTGATAACTAGCACAGCAGTTCGCTTGATAAGCATTATCCATTCGTTGTCATCTTTTAACTTCTCTGCGGTACCATTACAGTTGTTTAGCCATTTCAAATGCTATTCTCAATACCCACAAGTTCTTAGCAGAAAAAAAAAAAAAAGCAAAGAAAAAAAGAAATTGGCTGCTTATTTAAACAGCCGACCCTAATTACCATACACAGAACACAGTTTAAAGAACGATTTTTAAAGAAAGAAGACCATATTATATTGTAAGAATAAAAGCCGATTATATTTTACTAAAGCTGCTTTTCAAGGATGCGGTGTCTCATTCAAAGCTGTACTTCTTTAAAGGAAAACATCGATAACTTATAGTGCCCAATGATATCTCAATTTCTGCCGGTGATGTTTTTGGTATTTGGGGGGAAAACTGAAATATTTAAAAAGAAAAAAAGTGGCTTTAGACCCGGTTCAGACGCCGTACTTCACATGAGCCGAATCGAATTCAATGAATTAATTTATAAGTTCCTGTGAAGTACGGCGTCTAAATCAATTCGAAACAGCTGATTAAATTCGAATCGGCTCAGCTGATTTTCACGCCTGGCTCAGCCTGTCGGTGCGTACTGCGGCTCAACCTCGTTCCCAGGGTCTCTCGTCTTACCGCCCCCTGGAGCGAGCGAAGAGAGATCCTGGTTGGGTCTGGTCACGTGCCACTTTGACAATTGAGAACATCAGGGAGGGGTCCTCTGTAATCAGCAGTTTGTCGCGTTGAGCTTTGTCGCGCGCTGCGACCGCCACATTACCCGCGGCGTTTATCAATACTTAGCTTTCAGGCTGAAATTTCGAATAATATCTGTTCCAACGTTTACCTAAAGGTTAAGCAAGTCTGTCTCGAGGCAATTTAGTGGTCGTGATTTTCAGTGTTGCCGTCTTACCCACTGGATTTATGGAAAGTCATTCATATTTCAACAGTGGACGTCGAGCAGCGCAATTTCATCCCGTAGTAATTGTTGTTTCTCCTTTGAATGCACTCGATCAAATTGATGCAAAAAACATAAGAACGTCTCTAAGAAAACGTATAGCTTTCTCAAAGTAAAGCTACGGCAGTCTCTGAAGAAAAGCTGGACGAAGATAAATATGATATTCGTGCAACGCACTGTGCTTGCAAACAGTTCTAATCAAATAGCCGGGCCCGGCGTCACCTGCGGCGTCACAATATAGAATGCAAGTAAGCAATATGTTCACGGAATATTTTAATCTTTGTCCTTGGAGAGCCAATACTTAGAGCCTTAAAACATATCTTGCAATAGAAACGAACCTAAATAAAGTATGAGCACGGCATGGCAAATTACAGAGGTGTCAAACTCTGAGAAGCGACGTGCAGTTAACAGCGGAAACCATGCAGACCTACGACCTCTAAACATATGCTGTAACATAATCAAACGACTCCGCTCTACCTATAATTTCCATTTCTTCTAATAACACGGCACAAAAAATGCTTATAAGATTAAATTTGGAAATACAGTTAACAATAAAGATTAGCGAAAAAACTGAGCAACGACGTTTCGGTGTCATCCTGGCACCATTTTCAAGTTAAAAAATATTTGTGCGAAAAGTAAACTAATTTATACCAATGGTAGAGGTGCGAAATTGAATAAATTAAGATTAAGATAGCTGTTCAATGTTCATGTTCATTCCAATGAGGTGTCAAACACTGGTAATGAGTTCAGTGTCAGTTCAAAGCCTAAACAAATACTTTTGCACGAATGGAGTCTGACTGTGTGTTAAGGCTCGGTTTCTTCTTGTGAATCCACAACATTTCGTGGATCAAGCAATCAAACTTTCCCTGACATTTCTTTAGGATCTTAAAGTTGTTAGTCAGGTCACCAACTGTATCAACTCGGTGTTCATTTTGAAGGTGTTTTCCGATGGCGGTAAATCGGTGTTCCTCAATGCGCTTGTAAAGATGACGGCTAGTGTAACCGACGTATTCTGCATCACACAGATCACATATATAGTTATAAACAACGCACTGTTGATTGATCAAAGGTGGTTTTGGCTCTTGTACTTTGAGATCATCGCCAATTTTACGGCTTCTGAACACCGGCTGTAGTTCGTGATCAAGTTTATTACTCAAGTCCGAGAGATGTTTCTTTACTATGTCCGCTGATTTCTGTTCTTTAAAAGGCAGGACAATGGGGTAGATATTCTCTGTTGGAGGCGTCGATCTTGTGTCTGGTGACATCACTGAATTAACGAAACGGGTGATGGTGGAGTTCACAAGAGAATCTGAGTACTTGAGGTTAGAAAAGATCAGTTTAAGGCGTTCGCATTCTGTTGAGAGTAGTTCCCATGTTGAGGACAAGCGGTAAGCACGGTTTAACATGGTTTTAACTAAAGATCTTTTATAGCGGTTGTCGACATGACTTTGGTGGTGTAAGAGGAGACCAGTGTTTGTGGGTTTACGGTAAACACTTGTTACCAGCTTGCAGCCCTTCTTGCATATTTCAATGCCGACAAATGGTAGCTTACCGTTAGATACGATCTCCATGGTGAAGGATATGGATGGATGACAGTTGTTCAAAGTCTTCAGAAAGGCTTCTGCGGTTGGTATGTCTTTCATTGTGGCTAGTGTATCATCCACGTAGCGTCTGTAGAAGTCTGGCAACTTGTTCTCGTTTTGTAGCTTTTCTTCGATAGAACAAAGAAAAGTATTGGCCATTAGGGGATAAGATAAAGGTACAGGAGTAGTTGTTATGGATAAGGCAGAATATGTTCGCCTTTTGAGTGAATCTTCCATCAACGATACAGCTAAATTTACCGCCGTAAGTTCGGAGAGACCCAAGACGCGTGGACGACCGCCCAAAAACTACCACCCTTTACTGCAGAAGGAGAAACACCTTGAATCTGTCGTGCGCAAAATTCTCCCAAAACAGATTGCCGACTCAGTTTGCCCGAAAGGATCACGACTCGCCCATCTTTATGGTCTGCCAAAGACTCATAAAGAAAAACTGGCGATGAGGCCCATTCTATCCGCCACAAGTACTTACAACTTCGCCCTCGCGAGATGGCTCGACGATAAACTGAAGCCCCTGTCGATCAACAGCTACACAATATCTGACACATTTTCCTTCGCTGATGAGATTCGCAATCTGAGCCTCAACGAATCTGACATCCTAGTATCTTATGATGTCTCTTCGCTATTTACGAACGTCCCACTACAAGAAACCATCGAGATCCTTGCTGATAGAGCTTTTGTTGACAACTGGTTCAACAAAACACACCATCTAAACATCAGCAAAGCTGATCTAATTGAACTGTTGTCAGTAGCAACAAAGGACCAGCTATTTCAATTTAACGGTCAACTCTACCAACAAATTGATGGAGTAGCGATGGGCTCTCCCTTGGGTCCCCTAATGGCCAATACTTTTCTTTGTTCTATCGAAGAAAAGCTACAAAACGAGAACAAGTTGCCAGACTTCTACAGACGCTACGTGGATGATACACTAGCCACAATGAAAGACATACCAACCGCAGAAGCCTTTCTGAAGACTTTGAACAACTGTCATCCATCCATATCCTTCACCATGGAGATCGTATCTAACGGTAAGCTACCATTTGTCGGCATTGAAATATGCAAGAAGGGCTGCAAGCTGGTAACAAGTGTTTACCGTAAACCCACAAACACTGGTCTCCTCTTACACCACCAAAGTCATGTCGACAACCGCTATAAAAGATCTTTAGTTAAAACCATGTTAAACCGTGCTTACCGCTTGTCCTCAACATGGGAACTACTCTCAACAGAATGCGAACGCCTTAAACTGATCTTTTCTAACCTCAAGTACTCAGATTCTCTTGTGAACTCCACCATCACCCGTTTCGTTAATTCAGTGATGTCACCAGACACAAGATCGACGCCTCCAACAGAGAATATCTACCCCATTGTCCTGCCTTTTAAAGAACAGAAATCAGCGGACATAGTAAAGAAACATCTCTCGGACTTGAGTAATAAACTTGATCACGAACTACAGCCGGTGTTCAGAAGCCGTAAAATTGGCGATGATCTCAAAGTACAAGAGCCAAAACCACCTTTGATCAATCAACAGTGCGTTGTTTATAACTATATATGTGATCTGTGTGATGCAGAATACGTCGGTTACACTAGCCGTCATCTTTACAAGCGCATTGAGGAACACCGATTTACCGCCATCGGAAAACACCTTCAAAATGAACACCGAGTTGATACAGTTGGTGACCTGACTAACAACTTTAAGATCCTAAAGAAATGTCAGGGAAAGTTTGATTGCTTGATCCACGAAATGTTGTGGATTCACAAGAAGAAACCGAGCCTTAACACACAGTCAGACTCCATTCGTGCAAAAGTATTTGTTTAGGCTTTGAACTGACACTGAACTCATTACCAGTGTTTGACACCTCATTGGAATGAACATGAACATTGAACAGCTATCTTAATCTTAATTTATTCAATTTCGCACCTCTACCATTGGTATAAATTAGTTTACTTTTCGCACAAATATTTTTTAACTTGAAAATGGTGCCAGGATGACACCGAAACGTCGTTGCTCAGTTTTTTCGCTAATCTTTATTGTTAACAAAAAATGCCCCTCAGAAACACGCTTGAAGCAAAGAAAGGTCGAGAGATCGAGAATTAAATGAAAATGTGCACAATTCTCTCGAACCGTTGGTGTCACGTACAATAATTTATTAACGACAAAATAAAAATTATATTTTTCTTTTTCTAGCCTCGTTTCGTTCGAAGATAAATCCATTTTATCAGCAACGACGGCGAAATGTATACCGCGACGAGTTCGCTGTATTTATATCCTTCGCGCTCGGCAAAGTTCGGGGCGTCGATGGCGCGGTGAAATTTCAATAAATCTTTTCACCCTTTCGCTCCTTTCGAAGTGACTTTGGCTTTCAGTGATCATTTAAAAGGCCCTTAATTCTCTAGAATTATTTAATCGCCGGTAACAAGACCTACACTTCATTCTGAGGTAAAGATGAGCCAAACATCTTCCATACACAGCCTCGGCTGCGGTGTGTAATTCTTCATTCGCCTTCGTGAGGAGATTTTTACAATATGTAACGTCCTTCACTGAACCATGCAACCATCAGCGACATGGATTTCCGCTATCAGATGATGGATAAGTTTTCCTTGGCGTTTGCAGAATATTACCGCCGGACATCGTCATTGTTAATTGTCATCTCCCAGATTCTGGGAGGCACGTGACCAGACCCAACCACGGTCTCTCTTCGCTCGCCCCAGGGGGCAGTAAGATGAGAGACCCTGGGAACGAGGTTGACTGCGGCTTAGGTATGAAGCTGCTAAAAGCACGGTTTCTTTACAAGTGGCAGTAAAGGAGGGGAAGTACTTTATTGTATATTTAATGTGCGCAGCATTCTTTATTTCACGTAACAACCAGGCAGTTGCTTAGAAAGAAAACACTTTATAGTCCAGCCAGCGCAAACTTACGAACTTTTTTTCCGTCCGTTTTTATTTTTCTACTACTAACAGCAACACGTCTTTAGTACAACCAGGTAAACATTGAATAGATTCTGCCTTTTTTTCTGGGACAAAGTCAACAGTCCGTATATAACGGATACGTGTCCGTGTAGTTATCAATGTCTCGTATAGAGCTACGTAGCTTTGCGACTCCCTAGCTGCCAATATAATGCGGTATTGCCATCTCAAAATCGCACTTAGTTTTCAAAATCACGCTTACTCACGCTGTATTCATCGTCCTTGGCGGAAAATATAACATTTGAGAGGTTGGTTAGTGAGCTAAGCACTTTTGCATCTTAGGCAAGTCAACAATGCAAGGCGGATAGTTGCTGGATTAAATTTTCATATACTCGAAAGACATCAATAATGATTCAAGACAAGCTACTATTGCCACTTAGGCAAACTTTTTAATTTATTTTCCCACTTAGGCAAGTAAGCAAGGCGGAAAGCTGCTAGGCGAAATTTTCATATACCAATCACTATCTGATTCAAAGCGAAGCAAATTTTGAAAATGGCTATCATCGCCATTAGACCAAAAGTGGCTTCAAGCTAGAACTACTATGCGAAGTATTCAAAAAATCGTTAACGCCATGGTTTCGTAAATCGCCAACCACGAGAAATTGTGTCATTGAACGATCGAAATTTATTTCTGGAATCTGAATGTATTTACGATAACACCTTTGTAACTGTCGAAGAAGATTAACGCCAAATTCGAATTTAAAGGGCAGTTTCTCGCCAGGATATGAATCCATGACCATTACGTTTTCTTTGGCGAAATGATTTTCCTAAACTGATCGTGTTCTAGGGCAACGGTCCGGTGTAGCCATTTTCTTTTTATTATGTTGTGTAAATAAAAGCGGAGTACACAGGAGACAGATTCAAATAAACGCGCAAGAAGTTTCACATATCGTGCCATATTTTCCTAAAGAAAACCGATTAAACAGCTAAGTGAGGTTAGTTGTAGCATAACCAAATCCCGGCGCAGGGACAATATTTAGTAACAAACTGATTATTACAGACTATACAACGATAATACTAACACGCTAGGCCAACGGTCTCTAACCTTGTGATCACGTGTGGAAAATTATTTTGGCGTGCCAAAATAATAATTACCAACGCAGGGCAGAAACTGCCAATGATTATGATTAAGGCACTGAACTAAATAAATTTATTACACTTTTGTAAGTTTTCATAAAAATAAAAGTATCACAACATCCGTTTTTGGGTGCTCGGCACTCTACGTGATCTACACGCGATCTTCACGCGTGTGTAAGAATTAGTGCTATATACATAGGGTGTGACACACTCTTGTCTTCGTAGCAGTTAACTGGGTACTCCATGTAGCACTTTTCTAACGGAGACATTTACAAGAGTGTTGTGAAACTTACTACTCTATGCCTTAATAGTTCGCTTACTGCGTACTGCGGCTTTGGTATAAAGCAGCTAAAAGCACGGTTTCTTTTACAGGTGGCAATGAAGCGGTTGAAATAATTCATTGTATATTCAATGCGTGAAGCATTCTTTACTTCACATAACAACCTGACAGTTTCTCAGAAACAACATGATTTGAAATCCAGCCAGCGCAACTTACGAGACGTTTCTTTTTTCAATTTTTTTTCCTACTACTAAAAGCAACACGTCTTTTGAAGTACAAGATGGTAGAGCGTGTATGAATTCTGAGTTTAATTAATTTCTGGTACAAAGTCAACGGTCTGTAACCGACAAGTGTCCGTGTAGTCATCACTATATCTGCAAGGATAGGTTCGAATGACCTAAAACCAAATCCGTATTTTCGTGTTTTAGCGCTGTACCAAAAGTTGATGTAATTAGTAAAATCACCCTGACTTAAACCATATTCACCGTGCCAGGCGGTGAATAAAACATTTGCGAGGTTGGTTAGTGAGCTACGCAACCTTTGCCACCTAGCTAGGCAAGTAAACAATTAAGGTTGATAGTTGCTGAAGAAAATTTTCATTTATTCGAAAGAAACTACTATTCAAGGCAAGGGACATTTTAAAAATGACTGTCACCGCCATTGGACCAAAACTGTTTTTAAGAACTCTTATCCAAGGCATTTAAAAATCCGGTTAACGAAATGATTTCGTGAATCGCCAACCACGAGGAATTGCGTCATCGAATGACCGAAATTTACTTCTAGAATCTGAATGCAATTAACGATAACACTTTCGTAATATGCCGAAGAAGATCAATGCCAGTTTTTAATTTCAAGTGAACCTTTTCCTGAGGACATGAATCCGTGAACTTGCGTTTTCTTTCGCGAACTTAACTATTTTTCCCGAAATTGATCATTTTCTAGGACCAAAAGTCTCATGTAGCCATTTTCTTTTTAATATCTGATGTAAATTAAAGCGGAGTACAGAGCGAAACAGAAACATAAAAGCGCAAGAAGAATTGAAGTATTGTGCGATATTTTTCCTATAGAAAATCGATTCAACAGCTAGGCAAGGTAAGATGTAAACTAACCAAATCCCAGCGTAGAGACAAAAGTTACAGAACGTTTTAAAGATTAAAAAGATATGGAGTGATTGTA